>NC_057802.1:382379269-382718384 GCF_018294505.1 Triticum aestivum | reverse complement strand
TCAGTTAACGTTTGGTTCATTTATTGTGGTGTTTAGTTAACTGCTTGGTTCAATTATGCAATGCGATGTTTAATTGCTGTGGCTGCATCCTGTTATTGTATACCATGTGAGGAATAAATCGAATTTGCCTGTACTAAATACATGAGAAACAAATACAATTGCTATATTTCCAAGTTGTTAAGCATGCTTGGTTTGGTTAACTGTCTGATCTTCTATTAGGAGTATGTTATATTGTGCAATGTGGTGCTCAGTTAATGTTTGTTTCATTTGTTGTGGTGTTTAGTTAACTGCTTGGTTCAGTTCTGCAATGCGATGTCACTAGTGCCCGTCGGTCCTAAACAAATGGTTTTTTACCCCTTTCCACGACGGCATTTGGAACCGTCGCCAAGTGAGTGTGGGCGATAGGGCGGTCCTTCCCACACGACCCAGAAACCGTCGGGGATATGCCCTCCTGGCACACACGTTCGGCAAAATGAGGTCATGTGCGACCGGCGAGCACTCAAATACGGAAATACGTACAGTAGAGCTAAAAAAATACAATTATACGGCAAAATTGTTTCCGGTCGCAAGTACATCCCACACAGTCAGTCCTCGCTAAACATTTCCGTTCGTATGCACATCCCACACAGTCGCTCCAAGGAAAACGTTTCCGTTCACAGGTACATCGCACACAATTTTTCCCGTTAAATCGTTTGCGTTATTGAATGTAGCACACACGGTCCATAGAAGAAACTATGTGGCAATTGGCTGTCCATGACACACAATTTTTATGTGGTAAACGTTCGCGCAAGGTGGCCTAACGCAAACAGTTTTCAAGAGAAAGTCGTGTGTGATTGTTCATTGATCCAACACGGTTTATTCCTACAAACTATGTGCGTTGCCTGAGGCCATCGCCTACGGTATTTTCTCAACAACCGTTTGCAATATCAAAACCCAATTAGCAGGCTAATTCGCCATTAGCAGGCTAATTGCCCTATTATAAATAATCCATTTATTAATCTAATTGACATTCATATTAAGCACACAATATATTTCATTTCCATATTAAGGAAGCAGAATTTCATAATTGAAATACATCAGAGTACAACATGATATAGCTTCAGCACTCAGCTACCCCATTACACAAGTGCACCAGCAGCAAGTTCCACATGCAACATGTAGAACCTTTCGAAATTAGCATCATAGACGGTATATAGACAGATGCATCCCATCTGAAAAACTACTGAAGCGGAAGGCGAATATTGAGCCTTCATTCATGTTGAAGGTCTTTGCAACTTTAGGCCAGTGCCTGTGGATGATTGACCGTCCGTCCTTCGACCTCTTCAGGAACACTTCAATATTGAACCGTGGGTGTTGTATGAAAACCTTCCTCGCCTCCTGACCATAGAGGTGGTTTGAGAGGTAATCATCAGTGAACTGCTTTGGAAAGGCCTGAAAACAAGGATGTGCATAAATATCTTCTCTATATTGGAAATGGGGCAAAGGAATAAAAAAAGGCAACGTATAATAGTTAGTACCATCTTGTAGTGAATTGATGTCTTCTTCATTGTGCAGACAAAGATCTTGTTGTTTTTTGTCACTAATTTCTTTATCCTAACAATCTTTCTGAGTTTCTTGATTTGATTGATATTCATGGACAACTCATTTCCCCATATGCAAAAAGGGTCGAACAGTGGGTCAAAACCTCTGACAGCAGGACCTACATGTGCAAGACCAAATTGTTAAAAACCAAAATATTAGAATGGTTCCTGCAATTGCACAATAATGTGCTATTAGACAACGAACCATGCACGTGCTAACCTCGATTGTAAACCTCGGTGCTTCCCATTGTTTCCCTGCAACACATATAAGGTAGTTAGTCATCAGGTTAAGGGTTCACATGCTATCAGTAAAATATGTTGATGAAAAATAAGCACATTGCAGATTCATCATATTAATTGAAGCCACACAGAAAACCCATTTACCCAAACCAAGCATGATTAAGAACTAGGAAATATAGCACTTGTATATGTTTCTCATGTATTAAGTGCAGCTAAATTCAATTTATTCCTCACATGCACAACAATACAAAATTCTACCCACGACAATTGGACATCGCATTGCAGAATTGAACCAAGCAGTTAACTAAACACCACAACAAATGAACCAAACATTAACTGAGCACCACATTGCACAATATAACATTGAACCAAGCAGTTAACTAAACACCACAACAAATGAACCAAACATTAATTAAGCACCACATTGCACAATATAACATACTCGTAATAGAAGATCAGAGAGTTAACCAAACAGTTAACTACAGCCAATTGTAGCAATTGTATTTGTTTCTCATGTATTTACTACAGCCAAATTCAATTTATTCCTCACATGGTATACAATAATAGAATGCACCCACAATTTTTTAAAGATAAATTCGATTTATTTCTCACATGGAAGACAATACAAAATTGCAGCCTGAAGAATTGAACATCACATTTGCAGAATTGAACCAAACAGTTAACTGAAGACGACAACTAATTAACAAAACAGTTAATAAGTGAGCACCACACTGCACGACATATAGAACATATACACTAGAGCAACAGATTGCATGGTGAAATTAGATAGCACAATTCACTAGATTTTGTGAAGGAAAGGCAGGAGTAGCACACGCAACGGGTAAACCGAGCATGCTTAACCGGCGTAGCTAGCAATTGGCAAGGTGCTCCTCCAAGATCTGGGGGTCGGCATGAATGGCAGCCATCGTGACCTCATCCGCGCGTGCGGCTGCGATTTGCTTCTCCGCTGCCAAATGCTCCTTGAGGTCCTGGCTATACTGCGTGCACCATGGCTTAGGCCGGTGCTTATTTGGTGGAGGGGTCGGTGATTTGGGTGGAAGGTGTCACGCTCGCGCCGGTGTTCGGGGCATGTGGGATGTGGAAGGAGGAGGAGGATGGGGGTCGGGTGTGGATTACCTGCCTGGATAGAGGAGGCCGAGCAGCGTGAAGGAGGGTCGCCGGCGAGGAGGCGGCGGCGCTGCAAGCAAGGAGTGAAGGTTTCAACTTGGAAAGGAAGGCGGAAAGAGGGGAAATGTGGCTTTTGGTAAGGGGAGGGGGCAGGGAGGTAGATATTTCTGCGGAAGCCGAAATTTGGAATCGCTTCAGCCAAAAAACTGGCGCGCAAAGTGTCATTAGACACGGTCCCTTATTCAGAATTGTGTACGATATGTGGACATCACAAACGATTCAGATAGCTTAACCCGTGTGTGATGAGTTTGAACGTCAAAAGTTTTGGTTCAAATTTCCATGGTTACAGTGGTCATCCACGTCATTGCATAATTTGGGTACACAAAGGAGACTACAGCACACCCACACTTCTTAATCGAGCAAGTTCAGCAATTAAATAGAGCTAGCTGACCTAAACATTACTCTAACAAATTAAAGACCGACACTCTTAATTAAACAAAACATAGAGTACTACTACGGCTGGTGCTCATCGATCTCCGCCGCCGCCTCCATGTCCAGCTCGCGCCCGATGGTCTCCTAGGGAAGGGGCTCCATGGCATCCATCGCACCATACTCGGCAAGCATCTCGCCATCCGCGTCCACCATATCTTTGGAAAAGGCCGCCACGAGCTGGGCATGGGCGGACGCGATCTAGTCTTGGACGAGCTCCGTCGTCGCAAGGTATGCGACGGAGGAACGGACGGCTGCTCGAAAGCTCTCGGCGATTGCCAGCTCTGCAGCCGTGGGTTGCTGACCATTGTCGGAGAAGTTTCGTTCGATTTGTGCGGTGACTGCCAGGAGCTGGGTGTGGGCGGCCTCGACATGGTCATGGGCGGCCTCCATCAGGGCTAAGGCCACCGCTGCGGAATGGACAACTGATGTGCCGCTCTCGCCAGTTGCTATCCCCGAGGCAGATGTTGCTGCCGCCACCTGAGAAGCAACAGCGGCCGTTTGGGCTGCCTTTGCCGCCCGGTTGCAAATTGCGGCTGCGCTTATGCACCTTGTTAGCACGCGCATGGTGGCTGCGGCCGCACTCTTGCCGGAGTGGGCCAACGAAGTTGCCCTCACGACGCGGGTCCACATGCCCATTTTTCACCGGCGACGATTGAACAGTGAAATGTTATTCGGGGAGCGAGCTAGTGTGCTTGAGACGCCGGCTGTGGATTGTAGCCGACGCACCTTCTCGCGTAAGCCATAGGCGTACTATACACTGACGGTGCTCCAAGATATTTTGTACTACATCTCACACGGTTGGTGATAATAAACTGTGTGCGAACTACTTGATTTTTCATCTTGATTTGAATTACATAATGGGGTCACAGCGGCAATGGACGGTGTTTGAATATCTAGAACTTTTATCTGGAGTGAACATGCCACTATATGTGTGTTGTAAAAGAATTGGAATTATTCAGGGTTCGTTTGAACAGTTTATACATTAAATTGGTTTTCTAGCCATTTCAGGTGAACAATTCAAATTTGAACTACATGCACATGCTTCAGTGCATATAAATTGGTTGAAAAAACAAATCTGTGTCCTTGGGTGCATGCTTAGGTCCCATGCAAGAACTGGGAATGAATTTCAAACACCGGGGCACCGTTGATTGCCGGCAAAACATTGAGATGCCTGGTTTTTAAATTCTAGTAAATCCAAAACTCGTCTAAAATTCATGACACTTGGCATGCTATCATGGAGCGGCATCAACATGCCGTGGTACAAATTTTGTCCCATTTGCGGCAGGTTAGGGTATATGCTTGTCACAAACCGGAGCTAATCACAACAAGCATGATGGTTTTCGGTAGGGAACGTCCCACCTTTGGGGACGAAACGATATCCATTGCCTCTTATTGCTTTCAAATTTTTTTCTCGTGTCAACATAGAACAACAGGAGTGTTGTGTGATTTTTTGGGGTTCGTTAGGACATTTTTATGCATTAACCGAGTTTTCAATGTATTTTATGTGCATAATTCAAATTTGAACTACATGCACATGCTCCAGTGCATATAAATTGGTTGAAAAATCAAATCTGTGTCCTTGGGTGCATGCTTAGGTCCCATGCAAGAAATGGGAATGAATTTCAAACACCGGGGCACCGTTGATTGCCGGCAACACATTGAGATGCCTGGTTTTTAAATTCTAGTAACTCCAAAACTCGTCTGAAATTCATGAAACTTGGCATGCTATCATGGAGTGGCATCAACATGCCATGGTACAAATTTTGTCCCATTTGGGGCAGGTTTGGGTATATGCTTGTCACAAACCGAAGCTTCTCACAACAAGCATGATGGTTTTCGGTAGGGAACGTCCCACCTTTGGGGACGAAGCAATATCCATTGCCTCTTATTGCTTTCAAATTTTTTTCTCGTGTCAACATAGAACAACAGGAGTGTTGTGTGATTTTTTGTGATTTTTCGGGGTTCGTTTGGAAATTTTGATGCATTAACTGAGTTTTCAATGCATTTTATGTGCATAATCCAAATTTGAACTACATGCACATGCTCCAGTGCATATAAATTGGTTGAAAAATCAAATCTGTGTCCTTGGGTGCACGCTTAGGTCCCATGCAAGAAATGGGAATGAATTTGAAACACCGGCGCGCCGTTGATTGCCGGCAAAACATTGAGATGCCTGGTTTTTAAATTCTAGTAAATCCAAAACTCGTCTGAAATTCATGAAACTTGGCATGCTATCATGGAGCGGCATCAACATGCCGTGGAACAAATTTAACCTTTTGGGGCAAGTTTGGGTATATGCTTCTCACAACCCGGAGCTTCCCACAACAAGCATGATGTTTTTCGGTAGGGAACGTCCCACCTTTGGGACGAAACGATATCCATTGCCTCTTATTGCTTTCAATTTCTTTTCTCGTGCCAACATAGAACAACAAGAGTGTTGTGTGATTTTTTGTGATTTTTTCGGGGTTCGTTGGAACCTTTTTATGCATTAACTGAGTTTACAATGCTTTTTATGTGCATAATTCAAATTTGTACTACATGCACATGCTCCAGTGCATATAAATTGGTTGAGAAATCAAATATGTGTCCTTGGGTGCATGCTTAGGTCCCATGCAAGAAATGTGAATGAATTTCAGACACCGGGGCACCGTTTATTGCCGGCAAAACATTGAGATGCCTGGTTTTTAAATTCTAGTAAATCCAAAACTCGTCTGAAATTCATGAAACTTGGCATGCTATCATGGAGCGGCATCGACATGCCGTGGTACAAATTTTGTCCCATTTGGGGCAGGTTTGGGTGTATGCTTCTCACAAACTGGAGCTTCTCAGAACAAGCATGATGGTTTTCGGTAGGGAACGTCCCACCTTTGGGACGAAACGATATCCATTGCCTCTTATTGCTTTCAATTTTTTTTCTCGTGCCAACATAGAACAACAGGAGTGTTGTGTGATTTTTTGTGATTTTTCGGGGTTCATTTGGACATTTTTATGCATTAACTGAGTTTTCAATGCATTTTATGTGGATAATTCAAATTTGAACTACATGCACATGCTCCAGTGCATATAAATTGGTTGAAAAAATCAAATCTGTGTCCTTGGGTGCATGCTTAGGTCCCATGCAAGAAATGAGAATGAATTTCAAACACCGGGGCAACGTTGATTGCCGGCAAAACATTGAGATGCCTGGTTTTTAAATTCTAGTAAATCCAAAACTCATTTGAATTCATGAAAATTGGCATGCTATCATGGAGCGGCATCAACATGCCGTGGTACAAATTTTGTCCCATTCGGGGCAGGTTTGGGTATATGCTTCCCACAAACCGGAGCTTCTCACAATAAGCATGATGGTTTTCGGTAGGGAACGTCCCACCTTTGGGGACGAAACGATATCCATTGCTTCTTGTTGCTTTCAATTTTTTTTCTCGTGCCAACATAGAACAACAGGAGTGTTGTGTGATTTTTTGTGATTTTTTTCGGGGTTCGTTTGAACATTTTTATGCATTAACTGAGTTTTCAATGCATTTTATGTGCATAATTCAAATATGAACTACATGCACATGCTCCAGTGCATATAAATTGGTTGAAAAATCAAATATATGTCCTTGGGTGCATGTTTAGGTCCCATGTGAGAATTGGGAATGAATTTCAAACACCAGGGCACCGTTGATTGCCGGCAAAACATTGAGATGCCTGGTTTTTAAATTCTAGTAAATCCAAAACTCGTCTGAAATTCATGGAACTTGGCATGCTATCATGGAGCGGCATCAACAAGCCGTGGTACAAATTTTGTCCCATTTGGGGCAGGTTTGGGAATATGCTTCTCACAAACCAGAGCTTCTCACAAGAAGCATGATGGTTTTCGGTAGGGAACGTCCCACCTTTGGGGACGAAGCGATACCCATTGCTTCTTATTGCTTTCAAATTTTTTCTCGTGTCAACATAGAACAACAGGAGTGTTGTGTGATTTTTCTGATTTTTCGGGGTTCGTTTGGACATTTTGATGCATTAACTGAGTTTTCAAATCATTTTATGTGCATAATTCAGATTCGACTACATGCGCATGCTCCAGTGCATATAAATTGGTTGAAAAATCAAATTTGTGTCCTTGTGTGCATGCTTAGGTCCAATGCAAGAAATAGGAATGAATTTCAGACACCAGGGCACCGTTGATTGCCGGCAAAACATTGAGCTGCCTGGTTTTTAAATTCTAGTAAATCCAAAACTCGTCTGAAATTCATGAGACTTGGCATGATATCATGGAGCGGCATCAACATGCCGTGGTACAAATTTTGTTCCATTTGGGGCAAGTTTGGGTATATGCTTCCCACAAACCGGAGCCTCTCACAACAAGCATGATGGTTTTCGGTAGGGAACGTCCCACCTTTGGGACGAAGCGATATCCATTGCCTCTTATTGCATTCAATTTTTTTTCTCGTGCCAACATAGAACAACAGGAGTGTTGTGTCATTTTTCGGGGTTCGTTTGGACATTTTTATGCATTAACCTAGTTCTCAATGCATTTTATGTGCATAATTCAAATTAGAACTACATGCACATGCTCCATGCATATAAATTTGTTGAAAAATCAAATCTGTGTCCTTGGGTGCATGCTTAGGTCCCATGCAAGAAATGGGAATGCATTTCAAACACCGGGGCACCGTTGATTGCCGGCAAAACATTGAGATGCCTGGTTTTTAAATTCTTGTAAATCCAAAACTCGTCTGAAATTCATGAAACTTGGCATGCCATCATGGAGCGGCATCAACATGCCATGGTACAAATTTTGCCCCATTTGGGGCAGGTTTGGGTATATGCTTCTCACAAACCGGAGCTTCTCACAACAAGCATGATGGTTTTTGGTAGGGAACGTCCCACCTTTGGGGACGAAATGATATCCATTGCCTCTTATTGCTTTCAAATTTTTTTCTCGTGTCAACATAGAACAACAAGAGTGTTGTGTGATTTTTTGTTATTTTTCAGGGTTCATTTGAACATTTTGATGCATTAACTGAGTTTTCAATGCATTTTATGTGCATAATTCAAATTTGAACTACATGCACATGCTCCAGTGCATATAAATTGGTTGAAAAATCAAATCTGTGTACAAATGTACCCAACAAGACTTACATCAGAACTAACTACATATGCATCGGTATCAACAAAGGGGGTGGTGGAGTTTAACTGCAGCAAGCTTGCTTTGACTCGGTGGCTATCTTAAACTACGACTACAAGTAACTCTTTTTAGGTGGCGCACATGAGTCCACATATTCACCATATCGATACACCACTATGGATCCGCTCCCGTCTTCCTACGAGAACGCCATCCATAGCGCTCACGCTTATCTTGCGCATTTTAGGGTATCCACTTTCACTTGTCTATGAACTGTACAGGCAACCCAGAAGTCCTTTACCACGGACACGACTATTCGAATAGATGATGTTAACCCTACAGGGGTGTACTTCTTCACACATGCTCTCGCCACTTACCACCATGTACACATCGTATATCTCGACAACCTTCAAGCGGAAGCCTGGCGAGGGAGTCGGCCACGACCTGACTAACCACACAAGTCTCTAGTCCAGGTTTATCGCCTATTCGGGTTCCATCCGCAAGGAGATCCGGCCGGGGTGTCGCTCACGGCCCCAAACGATGTGAGCAGGGTTCCCAAGCCCACCATCCGGGTGCCACTTGGTACACCGTGCCACTGTGCCTAGTCTGTCCCAAGCCCACCTGTACCGGGTGCCACTTGGTAGACTACTAACACTACCTACAAACACCAGAAACTAGTTGCAACTCCTGGACAGAGATCGAGTTGGTTAATAAGCCGAGAGGGGTCGAGTTACCGGAACCCAATGTGTGGTAGTAACTATTCATGGATCACAAACACAGAACTCAGTTCCTGAGGACGGTTTCAATGAGACAACCCACCATGTACTCCTACATGGCCTCTCACCGCTACCTTTACCAAATTGTGTTCACACACTTAGCTCTCAATAGTAGGACATGTTCACAACTTTGCAACTCATCCCCGATGAATCAGACCTGACACAACTCTAAGCAATAGCAGGCATGACAAACAAGCATGAATGAGTAGGCACATCAGGGCTCAATCAACTCCTACTCATGCTAGTGGGTTTCATCTATTTACTGTGGCAATGACAGGTCATGCAGAGGAAAGGGTTCAGCTACCGCAGCATGTAACAGTTGAAACGGTGTTGTCCTAATGCAGTAAAAGAGAGTAGGAGCGAGAGAGTGGGTTTTTATCGGAATGAACAAGGGGGTTTTGCTTTCCTGGCACTTCTGAAGATGATATAGCTCTTCATCGGTGTCATCGAACTCAACGTCGAAAAACGTCTACTGAGAGGGGACAATTACCGGCAACAGAGAGAAAACACAATCAATGCAATGCACAATATGATGCATGATCATGACATGTCAATATGTTGTGTTTTGAGCTAATGCAACTAGTAACAGGTTAAATGGAGTTGGTTTGAATCCAGGATTCAAATTCAAACTCCATATGTGATTATTTAAATGCCAAACATATGATTTGCCCTATTAAGCAACTATAAGTTGTTCTAACATGCACGAAAATGGTACAGATGGATAGATTGGATTTTTCTGATCATTTTTCATATATAAATTACTTCATTTGGAGTTACGGTTAAATTACTACGAAATTTTGAAGTTTATACTAAATTCTGGAATTTTCTGAATTATTTTAAATCTAGAAAATGATTAACTGCGTCAGCATTGCGTCAGGGTGACGTCAGCAGGGTCAACAGCGCTGCCCCGGATCAAACCTGACTAGTGGGTCCCACTGGTCAGTGTCACGGTACTGGCTAGGGTCGCTGACGTGTGGGCCCAGTCAACGGCCACGTCAGCATGGTCAAAGCTGACACGTGGGCCACTTTGGTTAGGTTAAATTTAAACAGGGGTTTACCCCATGGTTAATTAGCATGGTGGGGCCGGTCCGTTAGTGACACATGGCGAGGTTAGCACGGTAATTAGCCTCAGGCTAATGACGCCATGTCACCTCACCGGAGTTGGGCCGGCGATGAGCAAACCGAGCGGCGGAGACGCGTCGGGTTCGCGCTACAGGGCATGGCTTGGGCGCGGTTGGGTTCTACAGAGAGCTGGGGCTGAGCCGCGTCTGTGGGTGGTGGAGCTAGACCAGATGGTCGCCGGAATCAACGCCGGCGATGAGGTTTGCGGCGGCCATGGTCGGCTAGCATGGATACGCGGTTGCAGCTTGCACCCAGCGAAGGGAGTGGCGCAGGAGCATCTACAGAGCAGCAGAAGCACGGCCATGTGCTCAGACACGGCGTTGATCCACTGCAACGACGGTGCTGACAAGCACGTCGGCGGAAGCTTTCGGCCATGGCGGGGCTACGGCCTAGAGGACGAGCGCGACCAGGGGAGAAGGGGTAAACGGCGTGGGTGCTCACAGCGCATCCGATGGTGTCGTCAACGAGGTCAGGGACGGCCAGGTTGCTGCAAATCGACGGTGAATTCCTTCGGGCACCGACAGCGAAGATGGCGACATTGGCGACGAAGCGGAGCCGTCCGGCTCGTTTCCTTCGGTGTGGAGACGAGGTGCTCGACGGTGGAGCTTCTAGACCCGGCGATGCGGCGACAGGAGGGCGGTGGCTATGCGTATGCGAGACGGCGGCCGGCGGTTGCTCTCGGATGGAGCTCGGGGAGGAGCTAGGGGGTGAGGGAGAGACCAGAGAGATGGGGGAGTGAGGGAGGAGGTCCGCGGGGCTTCTCCAGGCGCGTCGGATGGGCTCGGGGGCGCCTCCGTGGCAAGAAGGAGGTGGAGCTCCTGTGTGCGCTGCTGCTGGCACGCAGCTGCTTCGGGGCGAGGGGAGGGAGACGACGGCAGGGTGCTGGTGGGCTGGGCCGCATACTTGGGCTCCCAGGTAAGTGGCCAGGTAGGTTTTTCATCTCTCTCTGGTTTTCTATTTTAATTCAGTTTTCTATTTCCTGCAGTATGTTTGAATTTGGTTTCCTAACCAAATTATTTTTGTTGCTTCTGAACTTAATTGTGGATGCAAACTGAATTATTTCAGAGCCCCACATAAAGTTCAAGAATTATTGGAGCTATAGAATTATTTATAGGAATTCATAGCTCTAATTCAAATACTTAGTGACTTAATTCAAAAACCAAAATGCCAATCAAAATATGCATAATCATTGGATAAGGTTTACACCTTTTTCCCTAAATCATGAACATTTTTTTAAAAGGCATTTTGGGTTATTTTAAAAAGATTTTATTTGATCCTATTTGACTTCTTTCTAACGCTAGGGTTGATCAATCCCCATTTCAACTTAAATAAAATTTAAACATGATGCAACAAAATGCAAACACCAGGCAGTACCATAAGCTAGGGATGTGACATCCCACCTTTGGGACGAAACGATATCCATTGCCTCTTATTGCTTTCAAATTTTTTCTCATGTCAACATAGAACAACGGGAGTGTTGTGTGATTTTTGTGATTTTTTGGGGTTCGTTTGGACATTTTTATGCATTAACTGAGTTTTCAATGCATTTTATGTGCATAATTCAAATTTGAACTACATGCACATGCTCTAGTGCATATAAATTGGTTGAAAAATCAAATTTGTGTCCTTGGGTGCATGCTCAGGTCCCATGCAAGAAATGGGAATGAATTTCAAACACCGGGGCATTATTTTTTCGCTTTATTCTTTATTTATTTCATTTCGATTTTTCCCTCTTCCTCTATCCCTATCCTCTAGGTACAACGTTTGTCCGTTGATTGCCGGCAAAACATTGAGATGCCTGGTTTTTAAATTCTAGTAAATCCAAAACTCGTCTAAAATTCATGAAACTTGGCATGCTATCATGGAGCAGCATCAACATGTCGTGGTACAAATTTTGTTCCATTTGGGGCAGGTTTGGGTATACGCTTCCCACAAACCGGAGCTTCTCACAACAAGCATGATGGTTTTCGGTAGGGAACATCCCACCTTTGGGACGAAACGATATCCATTGCCTCTTATCGCTTTCAATTTTCTTTCTCGTGCCAACATAGAACAACAGGAGTGTTGTGTGATTTTTTTGTGATTTTTCGGGGTTCGTTTGGACATTTTTATGCATTAACTGAGTTTTCAATGCATTTTATGTGCATAATTCAAATTTGAACTACATGCACATGCTCCAGTGCATATAAATTGGTTGAAAAATCAAATCTGTGTCCTTGGGTGCATGCTTAGGTCCCATGCAAGAAATGGGAATGAATTTCAAACACCGGGGCACCGTTGATTGCCGGCAAAACATTGAGATGCCTGGTTTTTTAATTGTAGTAAATCCAAAACTCGTCTGAAATTCATGAAACTTGCCATGCTATCAAGGAGCGGCATCAACATGCCGTGGTACAAATTTTGTCCCATTTGGGGCAGGTTTGGGTATATGCTTCTCACAAACCGGAGCTTCTCACAACAAGCATGATGGTTTTCGGTAGGGAACGTCCCACCTTTGGGGACGAAAGGATATCCATTGCCTCTTATGGCTTTCAATTTTCTTCTCATGTCAACATAGAACAACAGGAGTGTTGTGTGATTTTTTGTGATTTTTCGGGGTTCGTTTGGATATTTTTATGCATTAACTGAGTTTTTCAATGCATTTTATGTGCATAATTCAAATTTGAACTACATGCAGAAGCTCCAGTGCATATAAATTGGTTGAAAAATCAAATCTGTATCCTTGGGTGCATGCTTAGGTCCCATGCAAGAAATGGGAATGAATTTCAAACACCGGGGTACCGTTGATTGCCGGGAAAACATTGAGATGCCTGGTTTTTAAATTCTAGTAAATCCAAAACTCGTCTGAAATTCATGAAACTTGGCATGCTATCATGGAGCGGCATCAGCATGTCGTGGTACAAATTTTGTCCCATTTGGGGCAGGTTTGGGTATATGCTTCCCACAAACCGGAGCTTCTCACAACAATCATGATGGTTTTCGGTAGGGAACGACATACATTGCCTCTTATTGCTTTCAATTTTTTTTCTCATGCCAACATAGGACAATAGGAGTGTTGTGTGATTTTTTGTGATTTTTCAGGGTTCGTTTGGACATTTTTATGCATTAACTGAGTTTTCAATGCATTTTATGTGCATAATTCAAATTTGAACTACATGCACATGCTCCAGTGCATATAAATTGGTTGAAAAATCAAATCTGTGTCCTTCGGTGCATGCTTAGGTCCCGTGCAAGAAATGGAAATGAATTTCAAACACCGGAGCATCGTTGATTGCCGGCAAAACATTGAGATGCCTTGTTTTTAAATTCTAGTAATTCGAAAACTCGTCTGAAATTCATGAAACTTGGCATGCTATCATGGAGCGGCATCAACATGCCGTGGTACAAATTTTGCCCCATTTAGGGCAAGTTTGGGTATATGATTCTCACAAACCGGAACTTCTCACAACAAGCATGATGGTCTTCGGTAGGCAATGTCCCATCTTTGGGGACGAAACGATATCTATTGCCTCTTATTGCTTTTAATTTTTTTTTCTCGTGACAACATAGAACAACAAGAGTGTTTTGTGATTTTTCGGGGTTCGTTTGGACATTTTTATGCTTTAACTGAGTTTTCAATTCATTTTACGTGCATAATTCAAATTTGAACTACATGCACATGCTCCAGTGCATATAAATTGGTTGAAAAATCAAATCTGTGTCCTTGGGTGCATGCTTAGGTCCCATGCAAGAAATGGGAATGAATTTCATACAACGGGGCACCGTTGATTGCCGGCAAAACATTGAGATGCCTGGATTTTAAATTCTAGTAAATCCAAAACTCGTCTGAAATTCATGAAACTTGGCATGCTATCATGGAGCGGCATCAACATGCCTTGGTACAAATTTTGTCCCATTTGGGGATGGTTTGGGTATATGCTTCTCACAAACCGGAGCTTCTCACAACAAGCATGATGGTTTTTGGTAGGGAACGTCCCACCTTTGGGGACGAAACGATATCCATTGCCTCTTATTGCTTTCAAATTTTTTTCTCGTGTCAACATAGAACAACAGGAGTGTTGTGTGATTTTTTGTTATTTTTCGGGGTTCATTTGGACATTTTTATGCATTAACTGAGTTTTTCAATGCATTTTATGTGCATAATTCAAATTTGAACTACATGCAGAAGCTCCAGTGCATGTAAATTGGTTGAAAAATCAAATCTGTATCCTTGGGTGCATGCTTAGGTCCCATGCAAGAAATGGGAATGAATTTCTAACACCGGGGTACCGTTGATTGCCGGGAAAACATTGAGATGCCTGGTTTTAAATTCTAGTAAATCCAAAACTCGTCTGAAATTCATGAAACTTGGCATGCTATCATGGAGCGGCATCAACATGTCGTGGTACAAATTTTGTCCCATTTGGGGCAGGTTTGGTTATATGCTTCCCACAAACCGGAGCTTCTCACAACAATCATGATGGTTTTCGGTAGGGAACGATATACATTGCCTCTTATTGCTTTCAATTTTTTCTCGTGCCAACATAGGCCAACAGGAGTGTTGTGTGATTTTTTGTGATTTTTCGGGGTTCGTTTGGACATTTTTATGCATTAACTGAGTTTTCAATGCATTTTATGTGCATAATTCAAATTTGAACTACATGCACACGCTCCAGTGCATATAAATTGGTTGAAAAATCAAATCTGTGTCCTTCGGTGCATGCTTAGGTCCCGTGCAAGAAATGGAAATGAATTTCAAACACCGGAGCATCGTTGATTGCCGGCAAAACATTGAGATGCCTTGTTTTTAAATTCTAGTAATTCGAAAACTCGTCTGAAATTCATGAAACTTGGCATGCTATCATGGAGCGGAATCAACATGCCGTGGTACAAATTTTGCCCCATTTAGGGCAAGTTTGGGTATATGCTTCTCACAAACCGGAGCTTCTCACAACAAGCATGATGGTCTTCGGTAGGGAACGTCCCATCTTTGGGGACAAAACGATATCTATTGCCTCTTATTGCTTTCAATTTTTTTCTCTCGTGACAACATAGAACAACAAGAGTGTTGTGTGATTTTTTGTGATTTTTCGGGGTTCGTTTGGACATTTTTATGCTTTAACTGAGTTTTCAATTCATTTTACGTGAATAATTCAAATTTGAACTACATGCACATGCTCCAGTGCATATAAATTGGTTGAAAAATCAAATCTGTGTCCTTGGGTGCATGCTTAGGTCCCATGCAAGAAATGGGAATGAATTTCAGACAACGGGGCACCGTTGATTGCCGGCAAAACATTGAGATGCCTGGATTTTAAATTCTAGTAAATCCAAAACTCGTCTGAAATTCATGAAACTTGGCATGCTATCATGGAGCGGCATCAACATGCCTTGGTACAAATTTTGTCCCATTTGGGGAAGGTTTGGGTATATGCTTCTCACAAACCGGAGCTTCTCACAACAAGCATGATGGTTTTTGGTAGGGAACGTCCCACCTTTGGGGACGAAACGATATCCATTGCCTCTTATTGCATTCAATTTTTTTCTCGTGTCAACATAGAACAACAGGAGTGTTGTGTGATTTTTTGTTATTTTTCGGGGTTCATTTGGACATTTTTATGCATTAACTGAGTTTTTCAATGCATTTTATGTGCATAATTCAAATTTGAACTACATGCAGAAGCTCCAGTGCATATAAATTGGTTGAAAAATCAAATCTGTATCCTTGGGTGCATGCTTAGGTCCCATGCAAGAAATGGGAATGATGTTCAAACACCGGGGTACCGTTGATTGCCGGGAAAACATTGAGATGCCTGTTTTTTAAATTCTAGTAAATCCAAAACTCTTCTGAAATTCATGAAACTTGGCATGCTATCATGGAGCGGCATCAACATGTCGTGGTACAAAATTTGTCCCATTTGGGGCAGGTTTGGGTATATGCTTCCCACAAACCGGAGCTTCTCACAACAATCATGATGGTTTTCGGTAGGGAACGATATACATTGCCTCTTATTGCTTTCAATTTTTTCTCGTGCCAACATAGGACAACAGGAGTGTTGTGTGATTTTTTGTGATTTTTCGGGGTTCGTTTGGACATTTTTATGCATTAACTGAGTTTTCAATGCATTTTATGTGCATAATTCAAATTTGAACTACATGCACACGCTCCAGTGCATATAAATTGGTTGAAAAATCAAATCTGTGTCCTTCGGTGCATGCTTAGGTCCCGTGCAAGAAATGGAAATGAATTTCAAACACCGGAGCATCGTTGATTGCCCGCAAAACATTGAGATGCCTTGTTTTTAAATTCTAGTAATTCAAAAACTCGTCTGAAATTCATGAAACTTGGCATGCTATCATGGAGCGGCATCAACATGCCGTGGTACAAATTTTTCCCCATTTAGGGCTAGTTTGGGTATATGCTTCTCACAAACCGGAGCTTCTCACAACAAGCATGATGGTCTTCGGTAGGGAACGTCCCATCTTTGGGGACGAAACGATATCTATTGCCTCTTATTGCTTTCAATTTTTTTTTCTCGTGATAACATAGAACAACAAGAGTGTTGTGTGATTTTTTGTGATTTTTCGGGGTTCGTTTGGACATTTTTATGCTTTAACTGAGTTTTCAATTCATTTTACGTGCATAATTCAAATTGAACTACATGCACATGCTCCAGTGCATATAAATTGGTTGAAAAATCAAATCCGTGTCCTTGGGTGCATGCTTAGGTCCCATGCAAGAAATGGGAATGAATTTCAGACAACGGGGCACCGTTGATTGCCGGCAAAACATTGAGATGCCTTGATTTTAAATTCTAGTAAATCCAAAACTCGTCTGAAATTCATGAAACTTGGCATGCTATCATGGAGCGGCATCAACATGCCTTTGTACCAATTTTGTCCCATTTGGGGAAGGTTTGGGTATATGCTTCTCACAAACCGGAGCTTCTCACAACAAGCATGATGGTTTTTGGTAGGGAACGTCCCACCTTTGGGGACGAAACAATATCCATTGCCTCTTATTGCTTTCAAATTTTTTTCTCGTGTCAACATAGAACAACAGGAGTGTTGTGTGATTTTTTGTTATTTTTCGGGGTTCATTTGGACATTTTTATGCATTAACTGAGTTTTCAATCCATTTTATGTGCATAATTCAAATTTGAACTACATGCACAAGCTCCAGTGCATATAAATTGGTTGAAAAATCAAATCTGTATCCTTGGGTGCATGCTTAGGTCCCATGCAAGAAATGGGAATGAATTTTAGACACCGGGGCACCATTGATTGCCGGGAAAACATTGAGATGCCTGGTTTTTAAATTCTAGTAAATCCAAAACTCGTCTGAAATTCATGAAACTTGGCATGCTATCATGGAGAGGCATCAACATGTCGTCGTACAAATTTTGTCCCATTTGGGGCAGGTTTGGGTATATGCTTCCCACAAACCGGAGCTTGTCACAACAATCATGATGGTTTTCGGTAGGGAACGTCCCGCCTTTGGGACGAATCGATATCTATTGTCTCTTATTGCTTTCAATTTTTTTCTCGTGCCAACATAGAACAACAGGAGTGTTGTGTGATTTTTGTGATTTTTCGGGGTTCGTTTGGACATTTTTATGCATTAACTGAGTTTTCAATGCATTTTATGTGCATAATTCAAATTTGAACTACATGCACATGCTCCAGTGCATATAAACTGGTTGAAAAATCAAATCTGTGTCCTTGGGTGCATGCTTAGGTCCCATGCAAGAAATGGAAATGAATTTCAAACACCGGAGCACCGTTGATTGCCGGCAAAACATTGAGATGCCCTGTTTTTAAATTCTAGTAAATCCAAAACTCGTCTGAAATTCATGAAACTTGCCATGCTATCATGGAGCGGCATCAACATGCCGTGGTACAAATTTTGCCCCATTTAGGGCAAGTTTGGGTATATGCTTCTCACAAACGGGAGCTTCTCACAACAAGCATGATGGTCTTCGGTAGGGAACGTCCCATCTTTGGGGACGAAACGATATCCATTGCCTCTTATTGCTTTCAATTTTTTTTCTCGTGTCAACATAGAACAACAAGAGTGTTGTGTGATTTTTTGTGATTTTTCGGGGTTCGTTTGGACATTTTTATGCTTTAACTGAGTTTTCAATGCATTTTATGTGCATAATTCAAATTTGGACTACATGCACATGTTCCAGTGCATATAAATTGGTTGAAAAATCAAATCTGTGTCCTTGGGTGCATGCTTAGGTCCCATGCAAGAAATGGGAATGAATTTCAGACACCGGGGCACCGTTCATTGCCGGCAAAACATTGAGATGCCTAGTTTTTAAATTCTAGTAAATCCAAAAATCGTCTGAAATTCATGAAACTTGGCATGCTATCATGGAGCGGCATCAACATGCCGTGGTACAAATTTTGTCCCATTTGGGGCAGGTTTGGGTGTATGCTTCCCACGAACCGGAGCTTTTCTCATAACAAGCATGATGGTTTTCGGTTGGGAACGTCCCACCTTTGGGACGAAACGATATCCATTGCCTCTTATTGCTTTCACTTTTTTTTCTCGTGCCAACATAGAACAAAAGGAGTGTTGTGTGATTTTTTATGATTTTTCGCGGTTCGTTTGGACATTTTATGCATTAACTGAGTTTTCAATGCATTTGATGTGCATAATTCAAATTTGAACTACATGCATATGCTCCAGTGCATATAAATTGGTTGAAAAATCAAATCTGTGTCCTTGGGTGCATGCTTAGGTCCCATGCAAGAAATGGGAATGAATTTCAAACACCGGGGCACCGTTGATTACCGGCAAAACATTGAGATGCCTGTTTTTAAATTCTAGTAAATCCAAAACTCGTCTGAAATTCACGAAAATTGGCATGCTATCATGGAGCGGCATCAACATGCCGTGGTACGAATTTTGCCCTATTTGGGGCACGTTTGGGTATATGCTTCTTGCAAACCGGAGCTTCTCACAACAAGCACGATGGTTTTCGGTAGGGAACGTCCCACCTTTGGGGACGAAACGATATCCATTGCCTCTTATTGCTTTCAATTTTTTTTCTCGTGTCAACATAGAACAATAGGAGTGTTGTTTGATTTTTTGTGATTTTTCGGAGTTCGTTTGGACATTTTTATGCATTAACTGAGATTTCAATGCATTTTATATCCATAATTCAAATTTGAACTACATGCACATGCTCTAGTGCATATAAATTGGTTGAAAAATCAAATCTGTGTCCTTGGGTGCATGCTTTGGTCCCATGCAAGAAACGGGAATGAATTTCAAAAACCCGGGCACCGTTGATTGCCGGGAAAACATTGAGATGCGTGGTTTTTAAAGTCTAGTAAATCCAAAACTCGTCTGAAATTCATGAAACTTGGCATGCTATCATGGAGCGGCATCAACATGCGGTGGTACAAATTTTGTCCCATTTGGGGCAGGTTTGGGTATAAGCTTCCCACAAACCGGAGCTTCTCACAACAAGCATGATGGTTTTCGGTAGGGAACGTCCCACCTTTGGGAAGAAACGATATCCATTGCCTCTTTATGCATGTAGTCCAAATTTGAATTATGCACATAAAATGCATCGAAAACTCAGTTAATGCATAAAAATGTCCAAATGAACCCCGAAAAATAACAAAAAATCACACAACACTCCTGTTGTTCTATGTTCACACAAGAAAAAATTTGAAAGCAATAAGAGGCAATGGATATCGTTTCGTCCCCAAAGGTGGGACGCTCCCCACCGAAAACCATCATGCTTGTTGTGAGAAGCTCCGGTTTGTGAGAAGCATATACCCAAACCTGCCCCAAATGGGGCAAAATTTGTACCACCGCATGTTGATGCCGCTCCATGATAGCATGCCAAGTTTCATGAATTTCAGACGAGTTTTGGATTTACGAGAATTTTAAAACCAGGCATCTCAATGTTTTGCCGGCAATCAACGGTGCCCCGGTGTTTGAAATTCATTCCCATTTCTTGCATGGGACCTAAGCTTGCACCCAAGGACACAGATTTGATTTTTCAACCAATTTATATGCACTCGAGCATGTGCATGTAGTTCAAATTTGAATTATGCACATAAAATGCATTGAAAACTCAGTTAATGCATAAAAATGTCAAACGAACCACAAAAAATAACACAACACTCCTGTTGTTCTATGTTGGCACGAGAAAAAAAATTGAAAGCAATAAGAGCCAATGGATATCGTTTCTTCCCAAAGGTGGGACGTTCCCTACCGAAAACCATCATGCTCGTTGTGAGAAGCTTCGGTTTGTGGGAAGCTTATACCCAAACCTGCCCCAAATGGGACAAAATTTGTACCACGACATGTTGATGCCGCTCCATCATAGCGTGCCAAGTTTCATGAATTTCAGACGAGTTTTGGATTTACTAGCATTTTAAAAACCATGCATCTCAATATTTTCCCGGCAATCAACGGTGCCCCGGTGTTTGAAATTCATTCCCATTTCCTGCATGGGACCTAAGCATGCACCCAAGGACACAGATTTGATTTTTGAACCAATTTATATGCACTGGAGCATGTGCATGTAGTTCAAATTTGATTTATGGACATAAAATGCATTGAAATCTCAGTTAATGCATAAAAATGTCCAAACGAACCCCGAAAAATCACAAAAAACCACACAAGACTCTTGTTGTTCTATGTTGACACGAGAAAAAAATTGAAAGCAATAAGAGGCAATGGATATTGTTTCGTCCCCAAAGATGGGACGTTCCCTACCGAAAACCATCATGCTTGTTGTGAGAAGCTCTGGTTTGTGAGAAGCATATACCCAAACTTGCCCCAAATGGGGCAAAATTTGTACCACGGCATGTTGATGCCGCTCCATGATAGCATGCCAAGTTTCATTAATTTCAAACGAGTTTTGGATTTAGTAGAATTTAAAACCAGGCATCTCAATGTTTTGCCGGCAATCAACAGTGCCCCGGTGTTCGAAATTCATTCCCATTTCTTGCATGGGACCTAAGCATGCACCCAAGGACACAGATTTGATTTTTCAACCAATTTATATGCACTCGAGCATGTGCATGTAGTTCTAATTTGAATTATGCACATAAAATGCATTGAAAACTCAGTTAATGCATAAAAATGTCAAACGAACCACAAAAAATCACAAAAAATAACACAACACTCCTGTTGTTCTATGTTGGCACGAGAAAAAAAATTGAAAGCAATAAGAGCCAATGGATATCGTTTCTTCCCAAAGGTGGGACGTTCCCTACCGAAAACCATCATGCTCGTTGTGAGAAGCTTCGGTTTGTGGGAAGCTTATACCCAAACCTGCCCCAAATGGGACAAAATTTGTACCACGGCATGTTGATGCCGCTCCATCATAGCGTGCCAAGTTTCATGAATTTCAGACGAGTTTTGGATTTACTAGCATTTTAAAAACCATGCATCTCAATATTTTCCCGGCAATCAACGGTGCCCCGGTGTTTGAAATTCATTCTCATTTCCTGCATGGGACCTAAGCATGCACCCAAGGACACAGATTTGATTTTTCAACCAATTTATATTCACTTGAGCATGTGCATGTAGTTCAAATTTGATTTATGGACATAAAATGCATTGAAATCTCAGTTAATGCATAAAAATGTCCAAACGAACCCCGAAAAATCACAAAAAATCACACAAGACTCTTGTTGTTCTATGTTGACACGAGAAAAAAATTGAAAGCAATAAGAGGCAATGGATATTGTTTCGTCCCCAAAGATGGGATGTTCCCTACCGAAAACCATCTTGCTTGTTGTGAGAAGCTCCGGTTTGTGAGAAGCATATACCCAAACTTGCCCCAAATGGGGCAAAATTTGTACCACGGCATGTTGATGCCGCTCCATGATAGCATGCCAAGTTTCATGAATTTCAGACGAGTTTTGGATTTACTAGAATTTAAAAACAAGGCATCTCAATGTTTTGCCGGCAATCAACGGTGCTCCGGTGTTTGAAATTCATTTCCATTTCTTGCACGGGACCTAAGCATGCACCGAAGGACACAGATTAGATTTTTGAACCAATTTATATGCACTGGAACATGTGCATGTAGTCCAAATTTGAATTATGCACATAAAATGCATCGAAAACTCAGTTAATGCATAAAAATGTCCAAATGAACCCCGAAAAATAACAAAAAATCACACAACACTCCTGTTGTTCTATGTTCACACAAGAAAAAAATTTGAAAGCAATAAGAGGCAATGGATATCGTTTCGTCCCCAAAGGTGGGACTCTCCCCACCGAAAACCATCATGCTTGTTGTGAGAAGCTCCGGTTTGTGAGAAGCATATACCCAAACCTGCCCCAAATGGGGCAAAATTTGTACCACGGCATGTTGATGCCGCTCCATGATAGCATGCCAAGTTTCATGAATTTCAGACGAGTTTTGGATTTACGAGAATTTTAAAACCAGGCATCTCAATGTTTTGCCGGCAATCAACGGTGCCCCGGTGTTTGAAATTCATTCCCATTTCTTGCATGGGACCTAAGCTTGCACCCAAGGACACAGATTTGATTTTTCAACCAATTTATATGCACTGGAGCATGTGCATGTAGATCAGATTTGAATTATGCACATAAAATGCATTGAAAACTCAGTTAATGCATAAAAATGTCCAAACGAACCGCGAAAATCACAAAAAGTCACACAACACTCATGTTGTTCTATGTTGACACAAAAAAAAATTGAAAGCAATAATAGGCAATGGATATCGTTTCGTCCCCAAAGGTGGGACGTTCCCTACCGAAAACCATCATGCTTGTCGTGAGAAGCTCCGGCTTGTGAGAAGCATATACCCAAACCTGCCCCAAATGGGGCAAAATTTGTACCACGGCATGTTGATGCCGCTCCATGATAGCATGCCAAGTTTCATGAATTTCAGACGAGTTTTGGATTTACTAGAATTTAAAAAACCAGGCATCCCAATGTATTACCGGCAATCAACAGTGCCTTGGTGTTCGAAATTCATTCCCATTTCTTGCATGGGACCTAAGCATGCACCCATGGACACAGATTTGATTTTTCAACCAATTTATATGCACTCGAGGATGTGCATGTAGTTCAAATTTGAATTATGCACATAAAATGCATTGAAAACTCAGTTAATTCATAAAAATGTCCAAACAAACCCCAAAAAATCACAAAAAGTAACACAACACTCCTGTTGTTCTATGTTGGCACACGAAAAAAATTGAAAGCAATAAGAGGCAATGGATATCGTATCTTCTCAAAGGTGGGACGTTCCCTACCGAAAACCATCATGCTTGTTGTGAGAAGCTCCGGTTTGTGAGAAGCTTATACCCAGACTTGCCCTAAAATGGACAAAATTTGTACCACGGCATGTTGATGCCGCTCCATGATAGCATGCCAAGTTTCATGAATTTCAGACGAGCTTTGGATTTACTAGAATTTAAAAACCAGGCATCTCAATGTTTCCCGGCAATCAACGGTGCCCGGGTGTTTGAAATTCATTCCCATTTCTTGCATGGGACCAAAGCATGCACCCAAGGACACAGATTTGATTTTTCAACCAATTTATATGCACTGGAGCATGTGCATGTAGTTCAAATTTGAATTATGGACATAAAATGCATTGAAAACTCAGTTAATGCATAAAAATGTCCAAACGAACCCCGAAAAATCAGGAGTGTTGTGTGATTTTTTGTTATTTTTCGGGGTTCATTTGGATATTTTTATGCATTAACTGAGTTTTCGATGCATTTTATGTGCATAATTCAAATTTGGACTACATGCACATGTTCCAGTGCATATAAATTGGTTGAAAAATCTCATCTGTGTCCTTCGGTGCATGCTTAGGTCCCGTGCAAGAAATGGAAATGAATTTCAAACACCGGAGCACCGTTGATTGCCGGCAAAACATTGAGATGCCTTGTTTTTAAATTCTAGTAAATCCAAAACTCGTCTGAAATTCATGAAACTTGGCATGCTATCATGGAGCGGCATCAACATGCCGTGGTACAAATTTTGCCCCATTTGGGGCAAGTTTCGGTATATGCTTCTCACAAACCGGAGCTTCTCACAACAAGCATGATGGTTTTCGGTAGGGAACGTCCCATCTTTGGGGACGAAACAATATCCATTGCCTCTTATTGCTTTCAATTTTTTTCTCGTGTCAACATAGAACAACAAGAGTCTTGTGTGATTTTTTGTGATTTTTCGGGGTTCGTTTGGACATTTTTATGCATTAACTGAGATTTCAATGCATTTTATGTCCATAAATCAAATTTGAACTACATGCACATGCTCCAGTGCATATAAATTGGTTGAAAAATCAAATCTGTGTCCTTGGGTGCATGCTTAGGTCCCATGCAGGAAATGGGAATGAATTTCAAACACCGGGGCACCGTTGATTGCCGGGAAAATATTGAGATGCATGGTTTTTTAAATTCTAGTAAATCCAAAACTCGTCTGAAATTCATGAAACTTGGCACGCTATGATGGAGCGGCATCAACATGCCGTGGTACAAATTTTGCCCCATTTGGGGCAGGTTTGGGTATATGCTTCTCACAAGCCGGAGCTTCTCACGCCAAGCATGATGGTTTTCGGTAGGGAACGTCCCACCTTTGGGGACGAAACGATATCCATTCCCTATTATTGCTTTCAATTTTTTTCTTGTGTCAACATAGAACAACATGAGTGTTGTGTGACTTTTTGTGATTTTTCGCGGTTCGTTTGGACATTTTTATGCATTAACTGAGTTTTCAATGCATTTTATGTGCATAATTCAAATCTGATCTACATGCACATGCTCCAGTGCATATAAATTGGTTGAAAAATCAAATCTGTGTCCTTAGGTGCAAGCTTAGGTCCCATGCAAGAAATGGGAATGAATTTCAAACACCGGGGCACCGTTGATTGCCGGCAAAACATTGAGATGCCTGGTTTTAAAATTCTCGTAAATCCAAAACTCGTCTGAAATTCATGAAACTTGGCATGCTATCATGGAGCGGCATCAACATGCCGTGGTACAAATTTTGCCCCATTTGGGGCAGGTTCTGGTATATGCTTCTCACAAACCGGAGCTTCTCACAACAAGCATGATGGTTTTCGGTAGGGAGCGTCCCACCTTTGGGGACGAAATGATATCCATTGCCTCTTATTGCTTTCAAATTTTTTTCTTGTGTGAACATAGAACAACAGGATTGTTGTGTGATTTTTTGTTATTTTTCGGGGTTCATTTGGACATTTTTATGCATTAACTGAGTTTTCGATGCATTTTATGTGCATAATTCAAATTTGGACTACATGCACATGTTCCAGTGCATATAAATTGGTTGAAAAATCTAATCTGTGTCCTTCGGTGCATGCTTAGGTCCCGTGCAAGAAATGGAAATGAATTTCAAACACCGGAGCACCGTTGATTGCCGGCAAAACATTGAGATGCCTGGTTTTTAAATTCTAGTAAATCCAAAACTCGTCCGAAATTCATGAAACTTGGCATGCTATCATGGAGCGGCATCAACATGCCGTGGTACAAATTTTGCCCCATTTGGGGCAAGTTTGGGTATATGCTTCTCACAAACCGGAGCTTCTCACAACAAGCATGATGGTTTTCGGTAGGGAACGTCCCATCTTTGGGGACGAAACAATATCCATTGCCTCTTATTGCTTTCAATTTTTTTTCTCGTGTCAACATAGAACAACAAGAGTCTTGTGTGATTTTTTGTGATTTTTCAGGGTTCGTTTGGACATTTTTATGCATTAACTGAGATTTCAATGCATTTTATGTCCATAAATCAAATTTGAAGTACATGCACATGCTCCAGTGCATATAAATTGGTTGAAAAATCAAATCTGTGTCCTTGGGTGCATGCTTAGGTCCCATGCAAGAAATGGGAATGAATTTCAAACACCGGGGCACCGTTGATTGCCGGGAAAATATTGAGATGCATGGTTTTTAAATGCTAGTAAATCCAAAACTCGACTGAAATTCATGAAACTTGGCACGCTATGATGGAGCGGCATCAACATGCCGTGGTACAAATTTTGTCCCATTTGGGGCAGGTTTGGGTATAAGCTTCCCACAAACCGAAGCTTCTCACAACGAGCATGATGGTTTTCGGTAGGGAACGTCCCACCTTTGCGAAGAAACGATATCCATTGGCTCTTATTGCTTTCAAATTTTTTTCTCGTGCCAACATAGAACAACAGGAGTGTTGTGTTATTTTTTGTGATTTTTTGTGGTTCGTTTGACATTTTTATGCATTAACTGAGTTTTCAATGCATTTTATGTGCATAATTCAAATTTGAACTACATGCACATGCTCGAGTGCATATAAATTGGTTGAAAAATCAAATCTGTGTCCTTGGGTGCATGCTTAGGTCCCATGCAAGAAATGGGAATGAATTTCGAACACCGGGGCACTGTTGATTGCCGGAAAAACATTGAGATGCCTGGTTTTAAATCTACTAAATCCAAAACTCGTCTGAAATTCATGAAACTTGGCATGCTATCATGGAGCGGCATCAACATGCCGTGGTACAAATTCTGCCCCATTTGGGGCAGGTTTGGGTATATGCTTCTCACAACAAGCATGATGGTTTTCGGGAGGGAACGTCCCACCTTTGGGGACGAAACGATATCCATTGCCTATTACTGCTTTCAATTTTTTTCTCGTGTCAACATAGAACAACATGAGTGTTGTGTGACTTTTTGTGATTTTTCACGGTTCGTTTGGACATTTGTATGCATTAATTGAGTTTTCAATGCATTTTATGTGCATAATTCAAATTTGATCTACATGCACATGCTCCAGTGCATATAAATTGGTTGAAGAATCAAATTTGT
Source organism: Triticum aestivum (assembly GCF_018294505.1). Taxonomy (NCBI): domain Eukaryota; kingdom Viridiplantae; phylum Streptophyta; class Magnoliopsida; order Poales; family Poaceae; genus Triticum; species Triticum aestivum. The sequence goes on along the minus strand of NC_057802.1, from coordinate 382,691,126 downwards.
GTCCTTGGGTGCAAGCTAAGGTCCCATGCAAGAAATGGGAATGAATTTCAAACACCGGGGCACCGTTGATTGCCGGCAAAACATTGAGATGCCTGGTTTTTAAATTCTCGTAAATCCAAAGCTCGTCTGAAATTCATGAAACTTGGCATGCTATCATGGAGCGGCATCAACATGCCGTGGTACAAATTTTGCCCTATTTGGGGCAAGTTTGGCTATATGCTTCTCACAAACCGGAGCTTCTCACAACAAGCATGATGGTTTTCGGTAGGGAACGTCCCATCTTTGGGGACGAAACAATATCCATTGCCTCTTATTGCTTTCAATTTTTTTCTCGTGTCAACATAGAACAACAAGAGTGTTGTGTGATTTTTTGTAATTTTTCGGGGTTCGTTTGGACATTTTTATGCATTAACTGAGATTTCAGTGCATTTTATGTCCATAAATCAAATTTGAACTACATGCACATGCTCCAGTGCATATAAATTGGTTGAAAAATCAAATCTGTGTCCTTGGGTGCATGCTTAGGTCCCATGCAAGAAATGGGAACGAATTTCAAACACCGGGGCACCGTTGATTGCCGGGAAAATATTGAGATGCATGGTTTTTAAATTCTAGTAAATCCAAAACTCGTCTGAAATTCATGAAACTTGGCACGCTATCATGGAGCGGCATCAACATGCCGTGGTACAAATTTTGTCCCATTTGGGGCAGGTTTGGGTATAAGCTTCCCACAAACCGAAGCTTCTCACAACAAGCATGATGGTTTTCGGTAGGGAACGTCCCACCTTTGGGAAGAAACGATATCCATTGGCTCTTAATGCTTTCAATTTTTTTCTCGTGCCAACATAGAACAAAAGGAGTGTTGTGTTATTTTTTGTGGTTCGTTTGACATTTTTATGCATTAACTGAGTTTTCAATGCATTTTATGTGCATAAGTCAAATTTGAGCTACATGCAGATGCTCGAGTGCATATAAATTGGTTGAAAAATCAAATCTGTGTCCTTGGGTGCATGCTTAGGTCCGATGCAAGAAATGGGAATGAATTTCGAACACCTGGGCACTGTTGATTGCCGGCAAAACATTGAGATGCCTGGTTTTAAATTCTAGTAAATCCAAAACTCGTGTGAAATTCATGAAACTTGGCATGCTATCATGGAGCGGCATTAACATGCCGTGGTACAAATTTTGCACCATTTGGGGCAGGTTTGGGTATATGCTTCTCACAAACCGGAGCTTCTCACAACAAGCTTGATGGTTTTCGGTTGGGAGCGTCCCACCTTTGGGGACGAAACGATATCCATTGCGTCTTATTGCTTTCAAATTTTTTTCTTGTGTCAACATAGAACAACAGGAGTGATGTGTGATTTTTTGTGATTTTTCGGGGTTCGTTTGGACATTTTTATGCATTAACTGAGTTTTCAATGCATTTTATGTGCATAATTCAAATTTGAACTACATGCACATGCTCCAGTGCATATAAATTGGTTGAAAAATCAAATCTGTGTCCTTGGGTGCATGCTTAGGTCCCATGCAAGAAATGGGAATGAATTTCAAACACCGGGGCACCGTTGATTGCCGGCAAAACATTGAGATGCCTAGTTTTTAAATTCTAGTAAATCCAAAACTCGTCTGAAATTCATGAACCTTCGCATGCTATCATGGAGCGGCATCAACATGCCGTGTGTGACGCCCCCGATTTGACCGTACACTAATCATACACGCAAACATGTACGATCAAGATCAGAGACTCACGGGAAGATATCACAACACAACTCTAGACACAAATGAAGTGATACAAGCTCTATATTACAAGCCAGGGGCCTCGAGGGCTCGAATACATAGCTCGATATATAAGTGAGTCAGCGGAAGCAACAATATCTGAGTACAGACATAAGTTAAACAAGTTTTGCCTTAAGAAGGCTAGGACAAACATCAACGATCGAAGAGGCAAGGCCTCCTGCCTGGGACCTCCTAACTACTCCTGGTCGTCGGCGGGCTCCATGTAGTAGTAGGCACCCTCGGGGTAGTAGTCGTAGTCGACGAGGGTGGCATCTAACTCCTGGGGCCCATCTGGTTGCATCAACCGGAAAGGAGAAGGAAGGGGGAAAAGGGGAGCAAAGCAACCGTGAGTACTCATCCAAAGTACTCGCAAGCATCAGCTCTAAACTAAGTATGCAATGGTATCAAATGGAAGGGTTGTATCTGTGGACTGAACTGCAGAATGCCAGAATAGAGGGGAAGGCCTAGCCTATCAAAGACTAGCATCTGCAAGCAGCTCCAAGCATCTTGCAACATGTAGAAGAGTAAAGAATAGCATTTTAATTAACAAGCATGTTGTAACAATAAGGCCCAGAGATCCTTCCTCGACTCCCTGCGGGGAAACAATCCCGGAGCCAACATATTCATATCATGTCTCAAGTACCCATTTCTAGTTATATAATATAAGGATACAAGTCTGAACGTCCATTACCGTGGACACGGTTTTCGAATATATATCTTCCCTGTAGGGGTGCACCACGTTACCCAACACGCTCGATCACTCTGGACGGACACACCTTTCTAGGGTCAATGCCCTTCCTCGGAAGATGAACACGTCGCAGCCCTACCTAGGCTCAGCAGAGAGGTCCCCGCCGGTCTACATCCTAAGCACTCCGGGGTCTTGGGCCCATCGCCCGCAGCACTCTGGGTCGTTACGTGCAGGGCGGGTCCAGGCTCCACCACTACAGGATGGTGCCGGCCCAGCTGTGCTGCAATGCTGAACTGGACGTCTGACAAAGCTTCGGCTGATACTGCGACGTCGAGGCCCATAACTATTCTCGCGTGGTGGTTAGTGCGTAAAGGCCAAAGGCCAACTCAGAACAAATACCCAAACCTGTTAGTGCATTAACAATTAAAAGTAGTGACGGCTGTCGGGACAAGTCCGGAGCTGCCACCCCCTCCTGGGTGATACCGCTAAACAGCCAGCCGCCACTGTCGCATCGCACGGGTGCTCTCCGGGCCCGCCCGGCTTTCACATCAACTCGCGGGTACCCCTCAGGGCCGACCCGACTTCAACAATGGTCTCAAGTAAAGTCAAGGTAACCGTGTGTCCAAAACATCAAGGAAGAAAACCCGAGGAATCACCCCCGGTGGATTCCACTCAATGTAATCATCAAGGTGAACGTAAGAGGGACCACCCTCGAGGTTCACACTTGAGGTGTTGCACGACAGAGCCGTATCGGGAATGGTGAAAGAGGAACCACCCCCGTTGACCACGACCGAATAGCTACACTACAGAATTATCATCAGGAGTGCGTTATGAGGGATCACCCTCGGCACTTGATAGTAGCTCTGCAGGGTCGAGCAACTAAAGGGGTGTGATGTGATGTGAGGTGTCAGGCTCTGGCCGTCGATCACATTGATCGAGGCGTCGATGATGAAGCAGGGGCAACAAGGAAAAGGTGGGGGTCACTGATGGATCACTAGCCAACCTATACTAAGCAGTTTAGGATAAGCAGGTAGGTAACAATAGCAGATACAAAAGTAGGCTATGCATCAGAATAGGAGCAATCAATTACAGTAGCAAAATCTAATGCAAGCATGAGAGAATGGAATGGGTGATATCGGGATGATCAAAGGGGGGGCTTGCCTGGAAGCTCCGCTGAAAGGGAAGAAGGGTCGTCGTCGACGTAGTCGATCACAGGGACATCAACAGCGGTCTCGGGGTCTACCGGAGAGAAGAGGGGGAAGAAACAGTAAATATAATGCAAACAGATGCAACACAAATGCATGACGGCGGTAACACGCAGGGCTAGGGGTGTCCTAACGCGGTGTTACACGATACCGGCGAAGGGGGATAACAGCCGGGAAAGTTTTCTCGGAGTTAGGCATTTTCAAACAGGCGGCCCGGAGGGGGAAAGTTCCATGTTTGCTATGCTAGGGGCATGTGATAGATGAACAGAGTGCGTATTCTGATTCGTCTCGTCGTTCTGAGCAACTTTCATGTATAAAACTTTTTCATCCGAGTTACGGATTATTTTCTATGATTTTCTAAAGTTTTAGCAATATTCTGAAATTATTAATAATTTGAAAATAAATGCTAAAATGCTAGATGCACCCAGCACAGGGTACACATAACTGTACCCAGTGGCTGATAGGTGGGCCAGGGGGTCCCAGTTGACCAGTCAACATTTGACTGGTCAACACAGGGTGGGGTCCCCCTGTCATGCACACATTTATCTAACTACTGTTTAGATTAACTAATCTAGTTCATTAGTTTAATGAAGATTAATTAATTAAGTTAATTAAGTGTTTAACTAATTAATTAATTATTTTTATTAATATGTGTTTTTACATTTCTTTTTTAATATCTAAACAAGGGCGTGGGGCCCATATGTCATTGGCTCGAGGGGGCCTAATGGGCGCTGGCTTTAGCGGAGCGGAGCCGGGTGCGAGCAAACCCGCCTGGGCGACGGGAAGCCCGCCCAGAAGGGTGCGATGGTGCCGGTGGGCGCCGGCCACATCGGCAGCGGTGGTGGGCGGTGCGGCAGCACGGCGGAGGGCCACGCCGGCGGAGGGCGGCGCCAGCGCGGGCCGGGCGCGCGGAGCAGGTGAGCGGGGCTTGGCAGGGCTTGGCGGCAAAGGCGTAGGGGGAGCAGGGCGCACGGTGGCCAGACCGGGGCTACGCCGGCGCGGGCGAGCGCAAGAGAGCGCCGGGCCGCGGCGGGCGAGGGTAGCAGCCGGCAACAGGGGAGGCAAGGCGAGGTCGTGCAGCAGCGGCAGCTGCGGGTGAGCAGGAACAACGGTGGCGGGCAGCGCGCGCGGAAGCAACAACAGCACGGGGCGGTCGGGCGTAGCGGCTGTAGGCGGCCTTTAGCATCGAAGCAGCAACAGAAGAAAACAGAAGAGCAGCGGGGCCGATAGAACAACAGCGGGCAAAGCAAAAACAGCGGCAGCAGTGGCAAGCACACGGGTGCCGGGGGAGGGGCGGCCAGGGGATGGCCGGCGCGCGTGCGGGACGGGTGCACGGGCTCGGACGGGTGAGCGCGCATGGGCGCGTGCAAGGGCAGGTTGGGGGCACGGCGACCGTCCGGTGAGCGCGGACAGGGGGGTTTCAGGGCACGCAGCGAGCATGGGCTACGGCGTTGAGCTATATAGGGAAACGGAAGAAGGGGAGCGAGGGGAGCTCACCACGGAGGCACAAGAAGGCCCGGCGATGGATTAGGAGCAGCAGGCCGGCCGAACTTGAAGGAGAGGCGGCGGAGCCCGAGGTGGAAGAAAGGCTCGGTGGCGGGGTTGCGATGCTTCTCGGCTCGTCTCGTGGTCGTAGTCGTCGTCGACAAGGGGGGAGGAGTTCCTGGACGGCGTGGTGCAGCCCGAGGTGGCGCCGGAGCGCGCTGACGGCGATGGCGTGACAAACTCCCCGCACGGGTGTGGCGGATCTGGAGGGGAGAGGAGCGAGAGGGAGCGAGAGGAAGGGGGTTCTGGGTGTGCTAGGGTTTGGGGGGCCGCGGGGAATGCCTTTAAGACGCCGGGGAGGTCGGGGATGGCGCCACACACGGCCTAGCGCGATCATGATCGATGGATGGCCGCCACGCCCTCCCCTGTCCTGTGTAGCGTGAGGAGGGGATGGGTGAGGTGGCTGGGCTGGCATGTTTGCCAAACGGGCCATAGTGCCCAGTAGAATAGGCCTTTTACCTTTTTATTTTTCTATTTTATTTATTTCTTTACTACTTTGCCTTTTATTTGAGCGACTAAAAGAGTTTTGTTTAATACAAAACTTGGCATAAAAATACAAGGCAATAACCTGGGTTGGTCCAAAAAGTTCCAAAACATTTGGGAGTGTTCAACTATTTTTAGAAATTGAAAAGCTCAAATTATTGGCTGATGGTCCATTGAATAAATTCCCAGGGGCATTGTAGGAATCCAAAATAGGTTGGTTCCAACATGACAAATATCCAGGGATTATTTTCCACAGTTTGAACATTTTAGTTTGCATGTTTGAGAAATTTGAATTTTGGACTTTAATTTGAAATTCAATTTGAATCGTGATTTGGATCAAGTGAGGATTAGTAACAGTAATGTGATGACATGGCACCATTAGCGGGGATTACTGTAGCCTAATTATCCGGGTGTCACACTGTGGTACAAATTTTGCCCCATTTGGGGCAGGTTTGGGTATATGCTTCTCACAAACCGGAGCATCTCACAACAAGCATGATGGTTTTCGGTAGGGAACGTCCCACCTTTGGGGACGAAACGATATCCATTGCCTCTTATTGCTTTCAATTTTTTTTCTCGTGTCAACATAGAACAACAGGAGTGTTGTGTGATTTTTTGGGGTTCGTTTGGACATTTTTATGCATTAACTGAGTTTCCAATGCATTTTATGTGCATAATTCAAATTTGAACTACATGCACACGCTCCAGTGCATATAAATTGGTTGAAAATCAAATCTGTGTCCTTGGGTGCATGCTTAGGTCCCATGCAAGAAATGGGAATGAATTTCAAACACCGAGGCACCATTGATTGCCGGCAAAACATTGAGATGCCTGGTTTTTAAATTCTAGTACATCCAATACTCATCTGAAATTCATGAAACTTGACATGCTATCATGGAGCGACATCAACATGCCATGGTACAAATTTTGTCCCATTTGCGGCAGGTTTGCGTATATGCTTCTCAAAAACCGGAGCTTCTCACAACAAGCATGATGGTTTTCGGTAGGGAACGTCCCACCTTTGGGGACGAAACAATATCCATCGCCTCTTATTGCTTTCAAATTTTTTTCTCGTGTCAACATAGAACAACAGGAGTATTGTGTGATTTTTTTGTGATTTTTTGGGGTTCGTTTGGACATTTTTATGTATTAACTGAGTTTTCAATGTATTTTACGTGCATAATTCAAATTTGAACTACATGCACATGCTCCAGTGCACATAAATTGGTTGAAAAATCAAATCTGTGTCCTTGGGTGCAGGCTTAGGTCCCATGAAAGAAATGGGAGTGAATTTCAAACACCGGGGCACCGTTGATTGCCGTGAAAACATTGAGATGCCTGGTTTTTCAATTCTATGAAATCTAAAACTCGTCTGAAATTCATGAAACTTGGCATGTTATCATGGAGCGGCATCAACATGCCGTGGTAAAAAAATTGTCCCATTTGGGGCAGGTTTGGGTATATATGCTTCTCACAAACCAGAGCTTCTCACAACAAGCATGATGGTTTTCGGTAGGGAACATCCCACCTATGGGGACGAAACGATATCCATTGCCTCTTAGTGCTTTCAATTTTTTTCTCGTGTCAACATAGAACAACAGGAGTGTTGTGTGATTTTTTGGAGTTCGTTTGGACATTTTTATGCATTAACTGAGTTTCCAATGCATTTTATGTGCATAATTCAAATTTGAACTACATGCACATGCTCCAGTGCATATAAATTGGTTGAAAAATCAAATCTGTGTCCTTGGGTGCATGCTTAGGTCCCATGCAAGAAATGGGAATGAATTTCAAACACCAAGGCACCGTTGATTGCCGTGAAAACATTGAGATGCCTGGTTTTTAAATTCTATGAAATCTAAAACTCGTCTGAAATTCATGAAACTTGGCATGTTATCATGGAGTGGCGTCAACATGCCGTGGTAAAATTTTTGTCCCATTTGGGGCAGGTTTGGGTATATATGCTTCTCACAAACCAGAGCTTCTCACAACAAGCATGATGGTTTTCGGTAGGGAACATCCCACCTTTGGGGACGAAACGATATCCATTGCCTCTTATTGCTTTCAATTTTTTTCTCGTGTCAACATAGAACAACACGAGAGTTGTGTGATTTTTTGTGATTTTTTGAGGTTCGTTTGGACATTTTTATGCATTAACTGAGTTTTCAATGCATTTTATGTGCATAATTCAATTTTGAACTACATGCACATGCTCCAGAGCATATAAATTGGTTGAAAAATCAAATCTGTGTCCTTGGGTGCATGCTTAGGTCCCATGCAAGAAATGGGAATGAACTTCAAACACCGGGGCACTGTTGATTGCCGACAAAACAATGAGATGCCTGGTTTTTAAATTCTTGTAAATCCAAAACTCGTCTGAAATTCATGAAACTTCGCATGCTATCATGGAGCGGCATCAACATGCCGTGGTACAAATTTTGCTCCATTTGGGGCAGGTTTGGGTATATTCTTCTCACAAACCGGAGCTTCTCACAACAAGCATGATGGTTTTTGTTAGGGAACGTCCCACCTTTGGGGACGAAACGATATCCATTGCCTCTTATTGCTTTCAAATTTTTTTCTCGTGTCAACATAGAACAACAGGAGTGTTGTGTGATTTTTTGTGATTTTTCGGGGTTTGTTTGGACATTTTTATGCATTAACTGAGTTTTCAATGCAATTTATGTGCATAATTCAAATTTGAACTACATGCACATGCTCCAGTGCATATAAATTGGTTGAAAAATTAAATCTGTGTCCTTGGGTGCATGCTTAGGTCCCATGCAAGAAATGGGAATGAATTTCAAACACCAGGGCACCGTTGATTGCCGGCAGAACATTGAGATGCCTGGTTTTTAAATTCTAGTAAATCCTATACTCGTCTGAAATTCATGAAACTTGGCATGCTATCATGGAGCAACATCAACATGCCGTGGTACAAATTTTGTCCCATTTGGGTCATGTTTGCGTATATGCTTCTCACAACAAGCATGATGGTTTTCGGTAGGGAACGTCCCACCTTTGGGGACGAAACGATATCAATCGCCTCTTTATTCCTTCAAAAAAATTTCTTGTGTCAACATAGAACAACAGGAGTGTTGTGTTATTTTTTGTGATTTTTTGGGGTTCGTTTGGACATTTTTATGCATTAACTGAGTTTTTAATGCATTTTATGTGCATAATTCAAATTCGAACTACATGCACATGCTCAAGTGCATATAAATTGGTTGGAAAATCAAATGTGTGTCCTTGGGTGCATGCTTAGGTCCCATGCAAGAAATGGGAATGCATTTCAAACACTGGGGCACCGTTGATTGCCGTGAAAACATTGAGATGCCTGGTTTTTAAATTCTAGGAAATCTAAAACTCGTCTGAAATTCATGAAACTTGGCATGTTATCATGGATCGGCATCAACATGCCGTGGTACAAATTTTGTCCCATTATGGGAAGGTTTGGGTATATGCTTCTCACAAACCAGAGCTTCTCACAACAAGCATGATGGTTTTCGGTAGGGAACATCCCACCTTTGGGGACGAAACGATATCCATTGCCTCTTATTGCTTTCAAATTTTTTTCTCGTGTCAACATAGAACAATAGGAGTGTTGTGTGATTTTTTATGATTTTTCGGGGTTCGTTTGGACATTTTTATGCATTAACGGAGTTTTCAATGCATTTTATGTGCATAATTCAAATTTGAACTACATGCACATGCTAAGTGCATATAAATTGGTTGAGAAATCAAATCTGTGTCCTTGGGTGCATGCTTATGTCCCATGCGAGAAATCGGAATGAATTTCAAACACGGGGCACCGTTGATTGCCGTGAAAACATTGACATGCCTGGCTTTTGAATTCTAGGAAATCTAAAACTTGTCTAAAATTAATGAAACTTGGCATGTTATCATGGAGCGGCATCAACATGCCGTGGTACAAATTTTGTCCCATTTGGGCAGGTTTCGGTATATGCTTCTCACAAACCAGAGCTTCTCCAAACAAGCATGATGGTTTTCGGTAGGGAACAACCCACCTTTGGGGACGAAACGATATCCATTGCCTCTTATTGCTTTCAATTTTTTTCTCGTGTCAACATAGAACAACAGGAGTGTTGTGTGATTTTTTGTTATTTTTCGGGGTTCGTTTGGACATTTTTATGCATTAACTGAGTTTTCAATGCATTTTATGTGCGTAATTCAAATTTGAACTACATGCGCATGCCCTAGTGCATATAAATTTGTTGAAAAATCAAATCTGTGTCCTTGGGTGCATGCTTAGGTCCCATGCAAGAAATCGGAATGAATTTCAAACACCGGGGCACCGTTGATTGCCGTGAAAACATTGACATGCCTGGTTTTTAAATTCTAGGAAATCTAAAACTCGTCTGAAATTCATGAAACTTGGCATGTTATCATGGAGCGGCATCAACATGCCGTGGTATAGATTTTGTCCCATTTGGGGTAGGTTTGCGTATATGCTTCTCACAAACCAGAGCTTCTTACAACAAGGATGATGGTTTTCGGTATGGAACGTCCCACCTTTGGGGACGAAACGATATCCATCGCCTCTTATTGCTTTCAATTTTTTTTCTCGTGTCAACAAAGAACAATAGGAGTGTTGTGTGATTTTTTTGGTTCGTTTGGACATTTGTATGCATTAACTGAGTTTACAATGCATTTTATGTGCATAATTCAAATTTGAACTACATGCACATGCCCTAGTGCATATAAATTTGTTGAAAATCAAATCCGTGTCCTTGGTTGCATGCTTAGGTCCCATGCAAGAAATGGGAATGAATTTCAAACACCAGGGCACCGTTGATTGCCGTGAAAACATTGAGATGCCTGGTTTTTAAATTCTAGTAAATCCAAAACTCGTCTGAAATTCATGAAACTTGGCATGCTATCATGGAGCGGCATCAACAGGTCGTGGTACAAATTTTGCCCCATTTGGGGCGGGTTTGGGTGTATGCTTCTCACAAACCGGAGCTTCTCACAACAAGCATGATGGTTTTCGGTAGGGAACGTCCCACCTTTGGGGACGAAACGATATCCATTGCCTCTTATTGCTTTCAAACTTTTTTCTCGTGTCAACATAGAACAACAGAGTGCTGTGTGATTTTTTTGTGTTTTTTCGGGGTTCGTTTGGACATTTTTATGCATTAACTGAGTTATCAATGCATTTTATGTGCATAATTCAAATTTGAACTACATGCACATGCTCCAGTGCATATAAATTGGTTGAGAAATCAAATCTGTGTCATTGGGTGCATGCTTAGGTCCCATGCAAGAAATGGGAATGAATTTCAAACACCAGGGCACCGTTGATTGCCGTGAAAACATTGAGATGCCTGATTTTTAAATTCTAGGAAATCTAAAACTCGTCTGAAATTAATGAAACTTGGCATGGTATCATGGAGCGGCATCCACATGCCGTGGTACAAATTTTGTCCCATTTGGGGCAGGTTTGGGTATATGCTTCTCACAAACCAGAGCTTCTCACAACAACCATGATGGTTTTCGGTAGGGAACATCCCACCTTTGGGGATGCAACGATATCCATTGCCCCTTATTGCTTTCAATTTTTTTTCTCGTGTCAACATAGAACAACATGAGTGTTGTGAGATTTTTTGTTATTTTCGGGGTTCGTTTGGACATTTTTATGCATTAACTGGGTTTTCAATGTATTTTATGTGCATAATTAAAATTGGAACTACATGCACATGCTCCAGTGCATATAAATGGTTGAAAAATCAAATCTGTGTCCTTGGGTGCATGCTTAGGTCCCATGCAAGAAATGGGAATGAATTTCAAACACCGCGGCACCGTTGATTGCCGTGAAAACATTGAGATGCCTGGTTTTTGAATTCTAGGAAATCTAAAACTTGTCTGAAATTCATGAAACTTGGCATGTTATCATGGAGCGGCATCAACATGCCGTGGTACAAATTTCGTCCCATTTGGGGCAGGTTTGGGTGTATGCTTCTCACAAACTAGAGCTTCTCACAACAAGCATGATGGTTTTCGGTAGGGAACATTCCACCTTTGGGGACGAAAGGATATCCATTGCCTCTTATTGCTTTCAAATTTTTTTCTCGTGTCAACATAGAACAACAGGAGTGTTATGTGATTTTTTGTGATTTTTCGGGGTTCGTCTGGACATTTTTATGCATTAACTGAGTTTTCAATTCATTTTATGTGCATAATTCAAATTTGAACTACATGCACATGCTCCAGTGCATATAAATTGGTTGAAAAAACAAATCTGTGTCCTTGGGTGCATGCCTAGGTCCCATGCAAGAAATGGGAATGAATTTCAAACACCGGGGCACCGTTGATTGCCGGCAAAACATTGAGATGCCTTATTTTTAAATTCTAGTAAATCCAATACTCATCTGAAATTCATGAAACTTGGCATGCTATCATGGAGCGACATCAACATGTCGTGGTACAAATTTTGTCCCATTTGGGGCATGTTTGCGTATATGCTTCTCACAAACCGGAGCTTCTCACAACAAGCATGATGGTTTTCAGTAGGGAAGGTCCCACCTTTGGGGACGAAACGATATCCATCGCCTCTTATTGCTTGCAATTTTTTTTCTCGTATCAACATAGAACAACAGGAGTGTTGTGTGAATTTTTGTGATTTTTCGGGGTTCGTTTGGACATTTTTATGCATTAACTGAGTTTTCAATGCATTTTATGTGCATAATTCAAATTTGAAATACATGCACATGCTCCAGTGCATATAAATTGGTTGAAAAATTAAATCTGTGTCCTTGGGTGCATGCTTAGGTCCCATGCAAGAAATGGGAATGAATTTCAACCACCAGGGCACCGTTGATTGCCGGCAGAACATTGAGATGCCTTGTTTTTAAATTATAGTAAATGCAAAAATCGTCTGAAATTCATGAAACTTGGCATGCTATCATGGAGCGAGATCAACATGCCGTGGTGCAAATTTTGTTCCATTTGGGGCATGTTTGCGTATATGCTTCTCACAAACCGGAGCTTCTCCCAACAAGCATGATGGTTTTCGGTAGCGAACGTCCCACCTTTGGGGACGAAACGATATCCATCACCTCTTATTGCATTGAATTTTTTTCTCGTGTCAACATAGAACAACAGGAGTGTTGTGCGATTTTTTGTGATTTTTCGGGGTTCGTTTGGACATTTTTATGCATTAACTTAGTTTTCAATGCATTTTATGTGCATAATTCAAATTTGAACTACATGCACATGCTCCAGTGCATATAAATTGGTTGAAAAATAAAATCTGTGTCCTTGGGTGCATGCTTAGGTCCCATGCAAGAAATGGGAATGAATTTCAAACACCGGGGCACCGTTGATTGCCGGGAGAACAATGAGATGCCTGGTTTTTAAATTATAGTAAATCCAAAACTCGTCTGAAATTCATGAAACTTGGCATGGTATCATGGAGCGGCATCAACATGCCGTGGTATAAATTTTGTCCCATTTGGGGCAGGTTTGGTATATGCTTCTCGAAAACCAGAGCTTCTCACAACAAGCATGATGGTTTTTGGTAGGGAACGTCCCACCTTTGGGGACGAAAAGATATCCATTGCCTGTTATTGCTTTCAATTTTTTTCTTGTGTCAACGTAGAACAACAGGAGTATTGTGTGAGTTTTTGATATTTTTCTGGGTTCGTTTGGACATTTTTATGCATTAACTGTGTTTTCAATGCATTTTATGTGCATAATTCAAATTTGAACTACATGCACATGCTCCAGTGCATATAAATTGGTTGAAAAATCAAATCTGTGTCCTTGGGTGCATGCTTAGGTCGCATGAAAGAAATGGGAATGAATTTCAAACACCGGGGCAACGTTGATTGCCGACAAAACATTGAGATGCCTGGTTTTTAAATTCTAGTAAATCCAAAACTCGTCTGAAATTCATGAAACTTGGCATGCTATCATGGAGCGGCATCAATATGCCGTGGTACAAATTTTGTCCCATTTGGGGAAGGTTTGGGTATATGCTTCTCACAAACCGGAGCTTCTCACAACAAGCATGATGGTTTTCAGTAGGGAACGTCCCACCTTTGGGGACGAAACGATATCCATCGCCTCTTATTGCTTGCAATTTTTTTTCTCGTATCAACATAGAACAACAGGAGTGTTGTGTGAATTTTTGTGATTTTTCGGGGTTCGTTTGGACATTTTTATGCATTAACTGAGTTTTCAATGCATTTTATGTGCATAATTCAAATTTGAACTACATGCACATGCTCCAGTGCATATAAATTGGTTGAAAAATTAAATCTGTGTCCTTGGGTGCATGCTTAGGTCCCATGCAAGAAATGGGAATGAATTTCAACCACCAGGGCACCGTTGATTGCCGGCAGAACATTGAGATGCCTGGTTTTTAAATTATAGTAAATCCAAAAATCGTCTGAAATTCATGAAACTTGGCATGCTATCGTGGAGCGAGATCAACATGCCGTGGTGCAAATTTTGTTCCATTTGGGCCATGTTTGCGTATATGCTTCTCACAAACCGGAGCTTCTCCCAACAAGCATGATGGTTTTCGGTAGCGAACGTCCCACCTTTGGGGACGAAACGATATCCATCACCTCTTATTGCATGGAATTTTTTTCTCGTGTCAACATAGAACAACAGGAGTGTTGTGCGATTTTTTGTGATTTTTCGGGGTTCGTTTGGACATTTTTATGCATTAACTGAGTTTTCAATGCATTTTATGTGCATAATTCAAATTTGAACTACATGCACATGCTCCAGTGCATATAAATTGGTTGAAAAATCAAATCTGTGTCCTTGGGTGCATGCTTAGGTCGCATGCAAGAAATGGGAATGAATTTCAAACACCGGGGCACCGTTGATTGCCGGGAGAATATTGAGATGCCTGGTTTTTAAATTATAGTAAATCCAAAACTCGTCTGAAATTCATGAAACTTGGCATGGTATTATGGAGCGGCATCAACATGCCGTGGTACAAATTTTGTCCCATTTGGGGCAGGTTTGGTATATGCTGCTCGAAAACGAGAGCTTCTCACAACAAGCATGATGGTTTTTGGTAGGGAACGTCCCACCTTTAGGGACGAAAAGATATCCATTGCCTCTTATTGCTTTCAATTTTTTTCTCGTGTCAACGTAGAACACCAGGAGTGTTGTGTGAGTTTTTGATATTTTTCCGGGTTCGTTTGGACATTTTTATGCATTAACTGTGTTTTCAATGCATTTTATGTGCATAATTCAAATTTGAACTACATGCACATGCTCCAGTGCATACAAATTGGTTGAAAAATCAAATCTGTGTCCTTGGGTGCATGCTTAGGTCCCATGAAAGAAATGGGAATGAATTTCAAACACCGGGGCAACGTTGATATCCGACAAAACATTGAGATGCCTGGTTTTTAAATTCTAGTAAATCCAAAACTCGTCTGAAATTCATGAAACTTGGCATGCTATCATGGAGCGGCATCAACATGCCGTGGTACAAATTTTGTCCCATTTGGGGCAGGTTTGGGTATATGCTTCTCACAAACCGGAGCTTCTCGCAACAGGCATGATGGTTTCGGTAGGAACGTCCCACCTTTGAGAACGAAACGATATCCATTGCCTCTTATTGCTTTCAAATTTTTTTATCGTGTCAACATGGAACAACAGGAGTATTGTGTGATTTTTTGTGATTTTTTTGGGGTTCGTTTGGACATTTTTATTCATTAACTGAGTTTTCGATGCATTTTATGTGCATAATTCAAATTTGAACTACATGCACATGCTCCAGTGCATATAAATTGGTTGAAAAATCAAATCTATGTCCTTGGGTGCATGCTTAGGTCCCATGCAAGAAATGGGAATAAATTTCAAACACCGGGGCACCGTTGATTGCCGGCAAAACATTGAGATGCCTGGTTTTTAAATTCAAGTAAATCCAATACTCGTCTGAAATTCATGAAAATTGGCATGCTATCATGGAGCGGCATCAACATGCCGTGGTACAAATTTTGTCCCATTTGGGGCAGGTTTGGGTATAAGCTTATCACAAACCGCAGCTTCTCACAACAAGCATGATGGTTTTTGGTAGGGAATGTCCCACCTTTGGGGACGAAACGATATCCATTGCCTCTTATTGCTTTCAATTTTTTTCTCGTGTCAACATAGAACAACAGGAGTGTTGTGTGAGTTTTTATTATTTTTTGGGGTTCGTTTGGACATTTTTATGCATTAACTGTGTTTTCAATGCATTTTATGTGCATAATTCAAATTTGAACTACATGCACATGCTCCAGTGTATATAAATTGGTTGAAAAATCAAATCTGTGTCCTTGGGTGCATGCTTAGTTCCCATGCAAGAAATGGGAATGAATTCAAACATCGGGGCACCGTTGATTGCCGGCAAAACATTGAGATGCCTCGTTTTTAAATTCTAGTTAATCCAATACTCGTCTGAAATTCATGAAAGTTGGCATGCTATCATGGAGCGACATCAACATGCCGTGGTGCAAATTTTGTCCCATTTGGGGCATGTTTGCGTATATGCTTCTCACAAACCGGACCTTCTCACAAGCATGATGGTTTTCGGTAGGGAACGTCCCACCTTTGGGGACGAAACGATATCCGTCAGCTCTTATTGCATTCAAATTTTTTTCTCGTGTCAACATAGAACAACAGGAGTATTGTCTGAATTTTTGTGATTTTTAGGGGTTCGTTTGGAAATTTTATGCATTAACCGAGTTTTCAATGCATTTTATGTGCATCATTCAAATTTGAACTACATGCACATGCTCCAGTGCATATAAATTGGTTGAAAAATCAAATCTGTGTCCTTGGGTGCATGCTTAGCTCCCATGCAAGAAATGGGAATGAATTTCAAATACCGGGGCACCGTTGATTGCTCGGAGAACATTGAGATGCCTGGTTTTTAAATTATTGTAAATCCAAAACTCGTCTGAAATTCATGAAACTTGGCATGTTATCATGGAGTGGCATCAACATGCCGTGCTACAAATTTTGTCCCATTTGGGGCAGGTTTGGGTATATGCTTCTCACAAACCGGAGCTTCTCACAACAAGCATGATGGTTTTCGGTAGGGAACGTCCCACCTTTGGGGACGAAACGATATCCATTGCCTCTTATTGCTTTCAAATTTTTTTCTCGTATCAACATAGAACAACAGAAGTGTTGTGTGATTTTTTATGATTTTTCGGGATTCGTTTGGACATTTTTATGCATTAACTGAGTTTTGAATGCATTTTATGTGCATAATTCAAATTTGAACTACATGCACACGCTCCAGCGCATATAAATTGGTTCAAAAATCAAATCGATGTCCTTGGGTGCATGCTTAGGTCCCATGCAAGAAATGGGAATGAATTTCAAACACCGGGGCACCGTTGATTGCCGACAAAACATTGAGATGCTTGGTTTTTAAATTCTAGTAAATCCAATACTCGTCTGAAATTCATGAAACTTGGCATGCTATCATGGAGCGGCATCAACATGCCGTGGTGCAAATTTCGTCCCATTTGGGCCATGTTTGCGTATATGCTTCTCACAAACCGGAGCTTCTCACAACAAGCATGATGGTTTTTGGTAGGGAACGTCCCACCTTTGGGGACGAAACGATATCCATTGCCTCTTATTGCTTTTAATTTTTTTTCGTGTCAGCATAGAACAACAGGAGTGTTGTCGGAGTTTTTGATATTTTTCCGGGTTCGTTTGGACATTTTTATGCATTAACTGTGTTTTCAATGCATTTTATGTGCATAATTCAAATTTGAACTACATGCACATGCTCCAGTGAATATAAATTGGTTGAAAAATCAAATCTGTGTCCTTGGGTGCATGCTTAGGTCCCATGCAAAAAATGGGAATGAATTTCAAACACCAGGGCACCGTTGATTGCCGACAAAACATTGAGATGCCTGGTTTTTAAATTCTAGTAAATCCAAAACTCGTCTAAAATTCATGAAACTTGGCATGCTATCATGGAGCGGCATCAACATGCTGTGGTACAAATTTTGTCCCATTTGGGGCAGGTTTGGGTATATGCTTCTCACAAACCGGAGCTTCTCACAACAGGCATGATGGTTTCGGTAGGAACGTCCCACCTTTGAGGACGAAACGATATCCATTGCCTCTTATTGCTTTCAAATTTTTTACTCGTGTCAACATGGAAGAACAGGAGTATTGTGTGATTTTTGTGATTTTTGGGGGCTCGTTTGGACATTTTTATGCATTAACTGAGTTTACGATGCATTTTATGTGCATAATTCAAATTTGAACTACATGCACATGCTCCAGTGCATATAAATTGGTTGAAAAATCAAATCTATGTCCTTGGGTGCATGCTTAGGTCCCATGCAAGAAATGGGAATGAATTTCAAACACCGGGGCAACGTTGATTGCCGGCAAAACATTGACATGCCTGGTTTTTCAATTCAAGTAAATCCAATACTCGTCTGACATTCATGAAACTTGGCATGGTATCATGGAGCGGCATCAACATGCCGTGCTACAAATTTTGTCCCATTTGAGGCAGGTTTGGGTATATGCTTCTCACAAACCGGAGCTTCTCACAACAAGCATGATGGTTTTCGGTAGGGAACGTCCCACCTTTGGGGGACGAAACGATATCCATTGCCTCTTATTGCTTTCAATTTTGTTTCTCGTGTCAACATAGAACAACAGGAGTGTTGTGTGAGTTTTTGTTATTTTTCGGGGTTCGTTTGGACATTTTTATGCATTAACTGTGTTTTCAATGCATTTTATGTGCATAATTCAAAGTTGAACTACATGCACATGCTCCAGTGCATATAAATTGTTTGAAAAATCAAATCTGTGTCTTTGGGTGCATGCTTAGTTCCCATGCAAGAAATGGGAATGAATGCAAACATCGGGGCACCGTTGATTGCCGGCAAAACATTGAAATGCCTGGTTTTAAATTCTAGTAAATCAAATACTCGTCTGAAATTCATGAAAGTTGGCATGCTATCATGGAGCGAGATCAACATGCCGTGGTGCAAATTTTGTCCCATTTGGGGCATGTTTGCGTATATGCTTCTCACAAACCGGAGCTTCTCACAACAAGCATGATGGTTTTCGGTTGGGAATGTCCCACCTTTGGGGACGAAACGATATCCATTGCCTCTTATTGCTTTCAATTTTTTTTCTCGTGTCAACATAGAACAACAGGAGTGTTGTGTGAGTTTTTGTTATTTTTCGAGGTTCGTTCGGAAATTTTTATGCATTAACTGTGTTTTCAATGCATTTTATGTGCATAATTCAAATTTGAACTACATGCACATGCTCTAGTGCATATAAATTGGTTGAAAAATCAAATCTGTGTCCTTGGGTGCATGCTTAGTTCCCATGCAAGAAATGGGAATGAATTCAAACATCGGGGCACCGTTGATTGCCGGAAAAACATTGAGATGCCTTGTTTTTAAATTCTAGTAAATCTAATACTCGTCTGAAAGTCATGAAACTTGGCATGCTATCATGGAGCGAGATCAACATGCCGTGGTACAAATTTTGTCCCATTTGGGGCATGTCTGCGTATATGCTTCTCACAAACCGGAGCTTCTCACAACAAACATGATGGTTTTCAGTAGGGAACGTCCCACCTTTGGGGACGAAACGATTCCATTGCCTCTTATTGCTTGCAAATTTTTTTCTCGTATCAACATAAAACAACAGGAGTGTTGTGTGAATTTTTGTGATTTTTTGGGGTTCGTTTGGACATTTTTATGCATTAACTGAGTTTTCAATTCATTTTATGTGCATAATTCAAATTTGAACTACATGCACATGCTCCAGTGCATATAAATTGGTTGAAAAATCAAATCTGTGTCCTTGGGTGCATGCTTAGGCCCCATGCAAGAAATGGGAATGAACTTCAAACACCGGGGCACCGTTGATTGCCGGGAGAACATTGAGATGCCTGGTTTTTAAATTATAGTAAATCCAAAAATCGTCTGAAATTCATGAAACTTGGCATGCTATCATGGAGCGAGATCAACATGCCGTGGTGCAAATTTTGTTCCATTTGGGGCATGTTTGCGTATATGCTTCTCACAAACCGGAGCTTCTCCCAACAAGCATGATGGTTTTCGGTAGGGAACGTCCCACCTATGGGGACGACACGATATCCATCACCTCTTATTGCATTCAATTTTTTTTCTCGTGTCAACATAGAATAACAGGAGTGTTGTGTGATTTTTTGTGATTTTTCGGGGTTCGTTTGGACATTTTTATGCATTAACTGAGTTTTCAATGCATTTTATGTGCATAATTCAAATTTGAACTACATGCACATGCTCCAGTGCATATAAATTGGTTGAAAAATCAAATCTGTGTCCTTGGGTGCATGCTTAGGTCCCAAGCAAGAAATGGGAATGAATTTCAAACACCGGGGCACCGTTGATTGCCGGGAGAACATTGAGATGCCTGGTTTTTAAATTATAGTAAATCCAAAACTCCTCTGAAATTCATGAAACTTGGCATGCTATCATGGAGCGAGATCAACATGCCGTGGTGCAAATTTTGTCCCACTTGGGGCATGTTTGCGTATATGCTTCTCACAAACCGGAGCTTCTCACAACAAGCATGATGGTTTTTGGTAGGGAACGTCCCACCTTTGGGGACGAAACGATATCCATCACCTCTTATTGCATTCAAATTTTTTTCTCGTGTCAACATAGAACAACAGGAGTGTTGTGTGATGTTTTGTGATTTTTAGGGGTTCGTTTGGAATTTTTATGCATTAACTGAGTTTTCAATGCATTTTATGTGCATAATTCAAATTTGAATTACATGCACATGCTCCAGTGCATATAAATTGGTTGAAAAATCAAATCTAAGTCCTTGGGTGCATGCTTAGGTCCCATGCAAGAAATGGGAATGAATTTCAAACACCGGGGCACCGTTGATTGCCGGCAAAACATTGAGATGCCTGGTTTTTAAATTCAAGTAAATCCAATACTCGTCTGAAATTCATGAAAATTGGCATGCTATCATGGAGCGGCATCAACATGCCGTGGTACAAATTTTGTCCCATTTGGGGCAGGTTTGGGTATAAGCTTCTCACAAACCGGAGCTTCTCACAACAAGCATGATGATTTTTTGTAGGGAATGTCCCACCTTTGGGGACGAAACGATATCCATTGCCTCTTATTGCTTTCAATTTTTTTCTCGTGTCAACATAGAACAACAGGAGTGTTGTGTGAGTTTTTGTTATTTTTCGGGGTTCGTTTGGAAATTTTTATGCATTAACTGTGTTTTCAATGCATTTTATGTGCATAATTCAAATTTGAACTACATGCACACGCCCCAGCGCATATAAATTGGTTCAAAAATCAACTCTATGTCCTTGGGTGCATGTTTAGGTCCCATGCAAGAAATGGGAATGAATTTCAAACACCGGGGCACCGTTGATTGCCGACAAAACATGGAGATGCCTTGTTTTTAAATTCTAGTAAATCCAATACTCGTTTGAAATTCATGAAACTTGGCATGCTATCATGGAGCGGCATCAACATGCGGTGGTACAAAATTTGTCCGATTTGGGGCAGGTTTGGTATATGCTTCTCACAAACCAGAGCTTCTCACAACAAGCATGATGGTTTTTGGTAGCGAACGTCCCACCTTTGGGGACGAAACGATATCCATTGCCTCTTATTGCTTTCAATTTTTTTTCTCTTGTCAACATAGAACAACAGGAGTGTTGTCTGAGTTTTTGATATTTTTCCGGGTTCGTTTGCACATTTTTATTGATTAACTGTGTTTTCAATGTATTTTATGTGCATAATTCAAATTTGAACTACATGCACATGCTCCAATGAATATAAATTGGTTGAAAATCAAATCTGTGTCCTTGGGTGCATGCTTAGGTCCCATGCAAGAAATGGGAATGAATTTCAAACACCGGGGCACCGTTGATTGCCGACAAAACATTGAGATGCCTGGTTTTTAAATTCTAGTAAATCCAAAACTCGTCTGAAATTCATGAAACTTGGCATGCTATTATGGAGCGGCATCAACATGCCGTGGTACAAATTTTGTCCCATTTGGGGCAGGTTTGGGTATATGCTTCTCACAAACAGGAGCTTCTCACAACAGGCATGATGGTTTTGGTAGGAACGTCCCACCTTTGGGGACGAAACGATATCCATTGCCTCTTATTGCTTTCAAATTTTTTTCTCGTGTCAACATGGACGAACAGGAGTATTGTGTGATTTTTGTGATTTTTTTGGGGTTCATTTGGACATTTTTATGCATTAACTGAGTTTTCGATGCATTTTATGTGCATAATTCAAATTCGAACTACATGCACATGCTCCAGTGCATATAAATTGGTTGAAAAATCAAATCTATGTCCTTCGGTGCATGCTTAGGTCCCATGCAAGAAATGGGAATGAATTTCAAACACCGGGGCAACGTTGATTGCCGGCAAAACATTGAGATGCCTGGTTTTTAAATTCAAGTAAATCCAATACTCATCTGAAATTCATGAAACTGGGCATGGTATCATGGAGCGGCATCAACATGTCGTGGTACAAATTTTGTCCCATTTGGGGCAGGTTTGGGTATATACTTCTCACAAACCGGAGCTTCTCACAACAAGCATGATGGTTTTTGGTAGGGAACGTCCCACCTTTGGGGACGAACCGATATCCATCACCTCTTATTGCATTCAAATTTTTTTCTCGTGTCAACATAGAACAACAGAAGTGTTGTGTGATTTTTTGTGATTTTCCGGGGTTCGTTTGGACATTTTTATGCATTAACTGAGTTTTGAATGCATTTTATGTGCATAATTCAAATTTGAACTACATGCACATGCTCCAGCGCATATAAATTGGTTGAAAAATCAAATCTGTGTCCTTGGGTGCATGCTTAGGTCCCATGCAAGAAAATGGGAATGAATTTCAAACACCGGGGCACTATTGATTGCCGGGAGAACATTGAGATGCCTGGTTTTTAAATTATAGTAAATCCAAAACTCGTCTGAAATTCATGAAACTTGGCATGCTATCATTGAGCGGCATCAACATGCCGTGGTACAAATTTTGTCCCATTTGGGGCAGGTTTGGGTATATGCTTCTCACAAACCGGAGCTTCTCACAACAAGCATGATGGTTTTTGGTAGGGAACGTCCCACCTTTGGGGACGAGACGATATCCATTGCCTCTTATTGCTTTCAATTTTTTTCTCGTATCAACATAGAACAACAGGAGTGTTGTGTGATTTTTTGTGATTTTTCGGAGTTCGTTTGGACATTTTTATGCATTAACTGAGTTTTGAATGCATTTTATGTGCATAATTCAAATTTGAACTACATGCACATGCTCCAGCGCATATAAATTGGTTGAAAAATCAAATCTGTGTCCTTGGGTGCATGCTTAGGTCCCATGCAAGAAATGGGAATGAATTTCAAACACCGGGGCACCGTTGATTGCTGACAAAACATTGAGATGCCTGGTTTTTAAATTCTAGTAAATTCAATACTCGTCTGAAATTCATGAAACTTGGCATGCTATCATGGAGCGAGATCAACATGCCGTGGTGCAAATTTTGTCCCATTTGGGGCATGTTTGCGTATGTGCTTCTCACAAACCGGAGCTTCTCACAACAAGCATGATGGTTTTCGGTTGGGAACGTCCCACCTTTGGGGACGAAACGATATCTATCACCTCTTATTGCATTCAAATTTTTTTCTCGTGTCAACATAGAACAACAGCAGTGCTGTCTGACTTTTTGTGATTTTTCGGGGTTCGTTTGGACATTTTGATGCATTAACTGAGTTTTCAATGTATTTTATGTGCATAATTCAAATTTGAACTACATGCACATGCTCCAGTGCATATAAATTGGTTGAAAAATCAAATCTGTGTCCTTGGGTGCATGCTTAGGTCCCATGCAAGAAATGGGAACGAATTTCGAACACCGGGGCACCGTTGATTGGCGGGAGAACATTGAGATGCCTGGTTTTTAAATTATAGTAAATCCAAAACTCGTCTGAAATTCATGAAACTTGGCATGCTATCATCGAGCGGCATCAACATGCCGTGGTACAAATTTTGTCCTATTTGGGGCAGGTTTGGGTATATGCTTCTCACAAACCGGAGCTTCTCACAACAAGCATGATGGTTTTTGGTAGGGAACGTCCCACCTTTGGGGACGAAACGATATCCATTGCCTCTTATTGCTTTCAAATTTTTTTCTCTATCAACATAGAACAACAGTAGTGTTGTGTGATTTTTTGTGATTTTTTGGGGTTCGTTTGGACATTTTTATGCATTAACTGAGTTTTGAATGCATTTTATGTGCATAATTCAAATTTGAACAACATGCACATGCTCCAGCGCATATAAATTGGTTCAAAAATCAAATCTATGTCCTTGGGTGCATGCTTAGGTCCCATGCAAGAAATGGGAATGAATTTCAAACACCGGGGCAGCGTTGATTGCCGACAAAACATTGAGATGCCTGGTTTTTAAATTCTAGTAAATCCAATACTCGTCTGAAATTCATGAAACTTGGCATGCTATCATTGCCTCTTATTGCTTTCAATTTTTTTCTCGTGCCAACATAGAACAACATGAGTGTTGTCTGAGTTTTTGATATTTTTCCGGGTTCGTTTGGACATTTTTATGCATTAACTGTGTTTTCAATGCATTTTATGTGCATAATTCAAATTTGAAGTACATGCACATGCTCTAGTGAATATAAATTGGTTGAACAATCAAATCTGTGTCCTTGGGTGCATGCTTAGGTCCCATGCAAGAAATGGGAATGAATTTCAAACACCGGGGCACCGTTGATTGCCGACAAAACATTGAGATTCCTGGTTTTAAATTCTAGTAAATCCAAAACTCGTCTGAAATTCATGAAACTTGGCATGCTATCATGGAGCGGCATCAACATGCCGTGGTACAAATTTTGTCCCATTTGGGGCAGGTTTGGGTATATGCTTCTCACAAACCGGAGCTTCTCACAACAGGCATGATGGTTTCGGTAGGAACGTCCCACCTTTGAGGACGAAACAATATCCATTGCCTCTTATTGCTTTCAAATTTTTTTCTCGTGTCAACATGGAAGAACAGGAGTATTGTGTGATTTTTGTGATTTTTTGGGGTTCGTTTGGACATTTTTATGCATTAATTATGTTTTGGATGCATTTTATGTGCATAATTCAAATTTGAACTACATGCACATGCTCCAGTGCATATAAATTGGTTGAAAAATCAAATCTATGTCCTTGGGTGCATGCTTAGGTCCCATGCAAGAAATGGGAATGAATTTCAAACACCGGGGCACCGTTGATTGCCGGCAAAACATTGAGATGCCTGGTTTTTAAATTCAAGTAAATCCAATACTCGTCTGAAATTCATGAAACTTGGCATGGTATCATGGAGCGGCATCAACATGCTGTGGTACAAATTTTGTCCCATTTGGGGCATGTTTGCGTATATGCTTCTCACAAACCGGAGCTTCTCACAACAAGCATGATGGTTTTCGGTAGGGAACGTCCCACCTTTGGGGACGAAACGATATCCATTGCCTCTTATTGCTTTCAATTTTTTTCTCGTGTCAACATAGAATAACAGGAGTGTTGTGTGAGTTTTTGTTATTTTTCGGGGTTCGTTTGGACATTTTTATGCTTTAACTGTGTTTTCAATGCATTTTATGCGCATAATTCAAAGTTGAACTACATGCACATGCTCCAGTGCATATAAATTGGTTGAAAAATAAAATCTGTGTCTTTGGGTGCATGCTTAGTTCCCATGCAAGAAATGGGAATGAATTCAAACATCGGGGCACCGTTGATTGCCGGCAAAACATTGAGATGCCTGGTTATTAAATTCTAGTAAATCCAATACTCGTCTGAAATTCATGAAACTTGGCATGCTATCATGGAGCGAGATCAACATGCCGTGGTGCAAATTTTGTCCCATTTGGGGCATGTTTGCGTATATGCTTCTCACAAACCGGAGCTTCTCACAACAAGCATGATGGTTTTCGGTTGGGAACGTCCCACCTTTGGGGACGAAACGATATATATCACCTCTTATTGCATTCAAATTTTTTTCTCGTGTCAACATAGAACAACAGCAGTGATGTCTGACTTTTTGTGATTTTTCGGGGTTCGTTTGGACATTTTGATGCATTAACTGAGTTTTCAATGTATTTTATGTGCATAATTCAAATTTGAACTACATGCACATGCTCCAGTGCATATAAATTGGTTGAAAAATCAAATCTGTGTCCTTGGGTGCATGCTTAGGTCCCATGCAAGAAATGGGAACGAATTTCGAACACCGGGGCACCGTTGATTGGCGGGAGAACATTGAGATGCCTGGTTTTTAAATTATAGTAAATCCAAAACTCGTCTGAAATTCATGAAACTTGGCATGCTATCATCGAGCGGCATCAACATGCCGTGGTACAAATTTTGTCCTATTTGGGGCAGGTTTGGGTATATGCTTCTCACAAACCGGAGCTTCTCACAACAAGCATGATGGTTTTTCGTAGGGAACGTCCCACCTTTGGGGACGAAACGACATCCATTGCCTCTTATTGCTTTCAAATTTTTTTCTCTATCAACATAGAACAACAGTAGTGTTGTGTGATTTTTTGTGATTTTTCGGGGTTCGTTTGGACATTTTTATGCATTAACTGAGTTTTGAATGCATTTTATGTGCATAATTCAAATTTGAACAACATGCACATGCTCCAGCGCATATAAATTGGTTCAAAAATCAAATCTATGTCCTTGGGTGCATGCTTAGGTCCCATGCAAGAAATGGGAATGAATTTCAAACACCGGGGCACCGTTGATTGCCGACAAAACATTGAGATGCCTGGTTTTTAAATTCTAGTAAATCCAATACTCGTCTGAAATTCATGAAACTTGGCAGGCTATCATTGCCTCTTATTGCTTTCAATTTTTTTCTCGTGTCAACATAGAACAACAGGAGTGTTGTCAGAGTTTTTGATATTTTTCCGGGTTCGTTTGGACATTTTTATGCATTAACCGTGTTTTCAATGCATTTTATGTGCATAATTCAAATTTGAAGTACATGCACATGCTCTAGTGAATATAAATTGGTTGAACAATCAAATCTGTGTCCTTGGGTGCATGCTTAGGTCCCATGCAAGAAATGGGAATGAATATCAAACACCGGGGCACCGTTGATTGCCAGCAAAACATTGAAATGCCTGGTTTTTAAATTCTAGTAAATCCAATACTCGTGTGAAATTCATGAAAGTTGGCACGCTATCATGGAGCGGCATCAACATGCCGTGGTACAAATTTTGTCCCATTTGGGGCAGGTTTGGGTATATGCTTCTCACAAACCGGAGCTTCTCACAACAAGCATGATGGTTTTTGGTAGGGAACATCCCACCTTTGGGGACGAAACGATATCCATTGCCTCTTATTGCATTCAAATTTTTTTCTCGTGTCAACATGGAAGAACATGAGTATTGTGTGATTTTTGTGATTTTTTGGGGTTCGTTTGGACATTTTTATGCATTAACCGAGTTTTGGATGCATTTTATGTGCATAATTCAAATTTGAAGTACATGCACATGCTCTAGTGAATATAAATTTGTTGAAAAATCAAATCTATGTCCTTGGGTGCATGCTTAGGTCCCATGCAAGAAATGGGAATGAATTTCAAACACCGGGGCAACATTGATTGCCGGCAAAACATTGAGATTCCTGGTTTTAAATTCTAGTAAATCCAAAACTCGTCTGAAATTCATGAAACTTGGCATGCTATCATGGAGCGGCATCAACATGCCGTGGTACAAATTTTGTCCCATTTGGGGCAGGTTTGGGTATATGCTTCTCACAAACCGGAGCTTCTCACAACAGGCATGATGGTTTCGGTAGGAACGTCCCACCTTTGAGGACGAAACGATATCCATTGCCTCTTATTGCTTTCAAATTTTTTTCTCGTGTCAACATGGAAGAACAGGAGTATTGTGTGATTTTTGTGATTTTTTGGGGTTCGTTTGGACATTTTTATGCATTAATTATGTTTTGGATGCATTTTATGTGCATAATTCAAATTTGAACTACATGCACATGCTCCAGTGCATATAAATTGGTTGAAAAATCAAATCTATGTCCTTGGGTGCATGCTTAGGTCCCATGCAAGAAATGGGAATGAATTTCAAACACCGGGGCACCGTTGATTGCCGGCAAAACATTGAGATGCCTGGTTTTTAAATTCAAGTAAATCCAATACTCGTCTGAAATTCATGAAACTTGGCATGGTATCATGGAGCGGCATCAACATGCCGTGGTACAAATTTTGTCCCATTTGGGGCATGTTTGCGTATATGCTTCTCACAAACCGGAGCATCTCACAACAAGCATGATGGTTTTCGGTAGGGAACGTCCCACCTTTGGGGACGAAACTATATCCATTGCCTCTTATTGCTTTCAATTTTTTTTCTCGTGTCAACATAGAATAACAGGAGTGTTGTGTGAGTTTTTGTTATTTTTCGGGGTTCGTTTGGACATTTTTATGCTTTAACTGTGTTTTCAATGCATTTTATGTGCATAATTCAATGTTGAACTACATGCACATGCTCCAGTGCATATAAATTGATTGAAAAATAAAATCTGTGTCTTTGGGTGCATGCTTAGTTCCCATGCAAGAAATGGGAATGAATTCAAACATCGGGGCACCGTTGATTGCCGGCAAAACATTGAGATGCCTGGTTATTAAATTCTAGTAAATCCAATACTCGTCTGAAATTCATGAAACTTGGCATGGTATCATGGAGCGAGATCAACATGCCGTGATGCAAATTTTGTCCCATTTGGGGCATGTTTGCGTATATGCTTCTCACAAACCGGAGCTTCTCACAACAAGCATGATGGTTTTCGGCTGGGAACGTCCCACCTTTGGGGACAAAACGATATCCATCACCTCTTATTGCATTCAAATTTTTTTCTCGTGTCAACATAGAACAACAGAAGTGTTGTCTGACTTTTTGTGATTTTTCGGGGTTCGTTTGGACATTTTTATGCATTAACTAAGTTTTCAATGTATTTTATGTGCATAATTCAAATTTGAACTACATGCACATGCTCCAGTGCATATAAATTGGTTGAAAAATCAAATCTGTGTCCTTGGGTGCATGCTTAGGTCCCATGCAAGAAATGGGAATGAATTTCAAACACCGGGGCACTGTTGATTGCAGGGAGAACATTGAGATGCCTGGTTTTTAAATTATAGTAAATCCAAAACTCGTCTGAAATTCATGAAACTTGGCATCCTATCATCGGGCGGCATCAACATGCCGTGGTACAAATTTTATCCCATTTGGGGCAGGTTTGGGTATATGCTTCTCACAAACCGGAGCTTCTCACAACAAGCATGATGGTTTATGGTAGGGAACGTCCCACCTTTGGGGACGAAACAATATCCATTGCCTCTTATTGCTTTCAATTTTTTTCTCGTATCAACATAGAACAACAGAAGTGTTGTGTGATTTTTTTGTCATTTTTCGGGGTTCGTTTGGACATTTTTATGCATTAACTGAGTTTTGAATGAATTTTATGTGCATAATTCAAATTTGAACTACATGCACATGCTCCAGCGCATATAAATTGGTTGAAAAATCAAATATATGTCCTTGGGTGCATGCTTAGGTCCCATGCAAGAAATGGGAATGAATTTCAAACACCAGGGCACCGTTGATTGCCGGCAGAACATTGAGATGCCTGGTTTTTAAATTCTAGTAAATCCAATACTCGTCTGAAATTCATGAAACATGGCATGTTACAATGGAGCGGCATCAACATGCCGTGGTACAAATTTTGTCCCATTTGGGGCAGGTTTGGGTATATGCTTCTCACAAACCGGAGCTTCTCACAACAGGCATGATGGTTTCGGTAGGAACATCCCACCTTTGAGAACGAAACGATATCCATTGCCTCTTATTGCTTTCAAAAAAAATTCTCGTGTCAACATGGAACAACAGGTGTATTGTGTGATTTTTTGGGGTTCGTTTGGACATTTTTATGCATTAACTAAGTTTTCGATGCATTTTATGTGCATAATTCAAATTTGAACTACATGCACATGCTCCAGTGCATATAAATTGGTTGAAAAATCAATCTGTGTCCTTGGGTGCATGCTTAGGTCCCATGCAAGAAATGGGAATGAATTTCAAACACCGGGGCAACGTTGATTGCCGGCAAAACATTGAGATGCTTGGTTTTTAAATTATAGTAAATCCAAAACTCGTCTGAAATTCATGAAACTTGGCATGCTATCATGGAGCGAGATCAACATGCCGTCGTGCAAATTTTGTCCCATTTGGGGCAGGTTTGGGTATATGCTTCTCACAAACCGGAGCTTCTCACAACAAGCATGATGGTTTTTGGTAGGGAACGTCCCACCTTTGGGGATGAAACAATATCCATTGCCTCTTATTGCTTTCAAATTTTTTTCTCGTGTCAACATAGAACAACATGAGTGTTGTGTGAGTTTTTGTTTTTTTTCGGGGTTCGTTTGGACATTTTTATGCATTAACTGAGTTTGAATGCATTTTATGTGCATAGTTCAAATTTGAACTACATGCACATACTACAGTGCATATAAATTGGTTGAAAAATCAAATATATGTCCTTCGGTGCATGCTTAGGTCCCATGCAAGAAATGAGAATGAATTTCAAACACCGGGGCACCGTTTATTGGCGTGAAAACATTGAGATGCCTGGTTTTTAAATTATAGTAAATCCAAAACTCGTCTGAAGTTCATGAAACTTGGCATGCTATCATGGAGCGGCATCAACATGCCGTGGTACAAATTTTGTCCCATTTGGGGCAGGTTTGGGTATATGCTTCTCACAAACCGAAGCTTCTCACAACAAGCATGATGGTTTTCGGTTGGGAACGTACCACCTTTGGGGACAAAACGATATCCATTGCCTTTTATTGCTTTAATTTT
The DNA here is from genome assembly GCF_018294505.1 of Triticum aestivum. Lineage (NCBI taxonomy): Eukaryota > Viridiplantae > Streptophyta > Magnoliopsida > Poales > Poaceae > Triticum > Triticum aestivum. The sequence continues at coordinate 382,660,466 of NC_057802.1, read as the reverse complement.
TTTTCTCGTGTCAACATAGAACAACAAGAGTGTTGTGTCAGTTTTTTATTATTTTTCGCGGTTCGTTTGGACATTTTTATGCATTAACTGTTTTTTCAATGCATTTTATGTGCATAATTCAAATTTGAACTACATGCACATGCTCCAGTGCATATAAATTGGTTGAAAAATCAAATCTGTGTCCTTGGGTGCATGCTTACTTCCCATGCAAGAAATGGGAATGAATTCAAACATCGGGGCACCGTTGATTGCCGACAAAACATTGAGATGCCTGGTTTTTAAATTCTAGTAAATCCAAAACTTGTCTGAAATTCATGAAATTTGGCATGCTATCATGGAGCGGCATCAACATGCCGTGGTACAAATTTTGTCCCATTTGGGGCAGGTTTGGGTATATGCTTCACACAAACCGGAGCTTCTCACAACAAGCATGATGGTTTTCGGTAGGGAACGTCCCACCTTTGGGGACGAAACGATATCCATTGCCTCTTGTTGCTTTTAGATTTTTTTCTCGTATCAACATAGAACAACAGAAGTGTTGTGTGATTTTTTGTGATTTTTCGGGGTTCGTTTGGACATTTTTATGCATTAACTGAGTTTTGAATGCATTTTATGTGCATAATTCAAATTTGAACTACATGCACATGCTCCAGCGCATATAAATTGGTTCAAAAATCAAATCTATGTCCTTGGGTGCATGCATAGGTCCCATGCAAGAAATGGGAATGAATTTCAAACACCGGAGCACCGTTGATTGCCAGCAAAACATTGAGATGCCTGGTTTTTAAATTCTAGTAAATCCAATACTCGTCTGAAATTCATGAAACTTGGCATGCTATCATGGAGCGAGATCAACATGCCGTGGTGCAAATTTTGTCCAATTTGGGGCATGTTCGCGTATATGCTTCTCACAAACCGGAGCTTCTCACAACAAGCATGATGGTTTTCGGTTGGGAAAACGCCCCACCTTTGGGGACGAAACGATATCCATCACCTCTTATTGCATTCAAATTTTTTTCTCGTGTCAACATAGAACAACAGCAGTGTTGTGTGACTTTTTGTGATTTTTCGGGGTTCGTTTGGACATTTTTATGCATTAACTGAGTTTTCAATGCATTTTATGTGCATAATTCAAATTTGAACTACATGCACATGCTCCAGTGCATATAAATTGGTTGAAAAATCAAATCTGTGTCCTTGGGTGCATGCTTAGGTCCCATGCAAGAAATGGGAATGAATTTCAAACACCGGGGCACTATTGATTGCCGGGAGAACATTGAGATGCCTGGTTTTTAAATTATAGTAAATCCAAAACTCGTCTGAAATTCATGAAACTTGGCATGCTATCATCGAGCGGCATCAACATGCCGTGATACAAATTTTGTCCCATTTGGGGCAGGTTTGGGTATATGCTTCCCACAAACCGGAGCTTCTCACAACAAGCATGATGGTTTTTCGTAGGGAACGTCCCACCTTTGGGGACGAGACGATATCCATTACCTCTTATTGCTTTCAATTTTTTTCTCGTATCAACATAGAACAACAGAAGTGTTGTGTGATTTTTTGTGATTTTTCGGGGTTCGTTTGGACATTTTTATGCATTAACTGAGTTTTGAATGCATTTTATGTGCATAATTCAAATTTGAACTACATGCACATGCTCCGGCGCATATAAATTGGTTCAAAAATCAAATCTATGTCCTTCGGTGCATGCTTAGGTCCCATGCAAGAAATGGGAATGAATTTCAAACACCGGGGCACCGTTGATTGCTGGCAAAACATTGAGATGCCTGGTTTTTAAATTCTAGTAAATCCAATACTCGTCTGAAATTCATGAAACTTGGCATGCTATCATGGAGCGGCATCAACATGCCGTGGTACAAATTTTGTCCCATTTGGGGCAGGTTTGGGTATATGCTTTTCACAAACCGGAGCTTCTTACAACAAGCATGACGGTTTTTGGTAGGGAACGCCCCACCTTTGGGGACGAAACGATATCCATTGCCTCTTATTGCTTTCAAATTTTTTTCTCGTGTCAACATGGAACAACAGGAGTATTGTGTGATTTTTTGTGATTTTTTTGGGGTTCGTTTGGACATTTTTATTCATTAACTGAGTTTTCGATGCATTTTATGTGCATAATTCAAATTTGAACTACATGCACATGCTCCAGTGCATATAAATTGGTTGAAAAATCAAATCTATGTCCTTGGGTGCATGCTTAGGTCCCAGGCATATAAATTGGTTGAAAAATCAAATCTGTGTCCTTGGGTGCATGCTTCGGTCCCATGCAAGAAATGGGAATGAATTTCAAACACCGGGGCACTATTGATTGCCGGGAGAACATTGAGATGCCTGGTTTTTAAATTATAGTAAATCCAAAACTCGTCTGAAATTCATGAAACTTGGCATGCTATCATCGAGCGGCATCAACATGCTGTGGTACAAATTTTGTCCCATTTGGGGCAGGTTTGGGTATATGCTTCTCACAAACCGGAGCTTCTCACAACAAGCATGATGGTTTTCGGTAGGGAACGTCCCACCTTTGGGGACGAAATGATAGCCATAGCCTCTTATTGCTTTCAAATTTTTTTCTCATGTCAACATAGAACAACAAAAGTGTTGTGTGATTTTTTGTGATTTTTCGCGGTTCGTTTGGACATTTTTATGCATTAACTGAGTTTTCAATGCATTTTATGTGCATAATTCAAATTTGAACTACATGCACATGCTCCAGTGCATATAAATTGGTTGAAAAATCAAATCTGTGTCCTTGGGTGCATGCTTAGGTCCCATGCAAGAAATGGGAATGAATTCAAACATCGGGGCACCGTTGATTGCCGGCAAAACATTGAGATGCCTGGTTTTAAATTCTAGTAAATCCAATACTCGTCTGAAATTCATGAAACTTGGCACGCTATCATGGAGCGAGATCAACATGCCGTGGTACAAATTTTGTCCCATTTGGGGCATGTTTGCGTATATGCTTCTCACAAACCGGAGCTTCTCACAACAAGCATGATGGTTTTCGGTAGGGAACGTCCCACCTTTGGGGACGAAACAATATCCATCACCTCTTATTGTTTTCATTTTTTTTCTCGTGTCAACATAGAACAACAGGAGTGTTCTGTGGATTTTTGTGATTTTTTGGGGTTCGTTTGGACATTTTTATGCATTAACTGAGTTTTCAATGCATTTTATGTGCATAATTCGAATTTGAACTCCATGCACATGCTCTAGTGCATATAAATTGGTTGAAAAATCAAATCTGTGTCCTTGGGTGCATGCTTAGGTCCCATGCAAGAAATGGGAATGAATTTCAAACGCCGGGGCACCGATGATTGCCGGGAGAACATTGAGATGCCTGGTTTTTAAATTATAGTAAATCCAAAACTCGTCTGAAATTCATGAAACTTGGCATCGTATCATGGAGCGGCATCAACATGCCGTGATACAAATTTTGTCCCATTTGGGGCAGGTTTGGTATATGCTTCTCACAAACCAGAGCTTCTCACAACAAGCATGATGGTTTTTGGTAGGGAACGTCCCACCTTTGGGGATGAAACGATATCCATTGCCTCTTATTGCTTTCATTTTTTTTCTCGTGTCAACATAGAACAACAGGAGTGTTGTGTGAGTTTTTGATATTTTTCCGGGTTCGTTTGGACATTTTTATGCATTAACTGAATTTTCAATGCATTTTATGTGCATAATTCAAATTTTAACTACATGCACATGCTCCAGTGCATATAAATTTGTTGAAAAATCAAATATGTGTCCTTGGGTGCATGCTTAGGTCCCATGCAAGAAATGGGAATGAATTCAAACATCGGGGCACCGTTGATTGCCGGCAAAACATTGAGATGCCTGGTTTTGAAATTCTAGTAAATCCAATACTCGTCTGAAATTCATGAAACTTGGCATGCTATCATGGAGCGAGATCAACATGCCGTGGTACAAATTTAGTCCCATTTGGGGCATGTTTGCGTATATGCTTCTCACAAACCGGAGCTTCTCACAACAAGCATGATGGTTTTCGGTAGGGAACGTCCCACCTTTGGGGACGAAATGATAGCCATCGCCTCTTATTGCTTACAAATTTCCTTCTCATGTCAACATAGAACAACAGGAGTGTTGTGTGATTTTTTGTGATTTTTCGGGGTTCGTTTGGACATTTTTATGCATGAACTGAGTTTTCAATGCATTTTATGTGCATAATTCAAATTTGAACTACATGCACATGCTCCAGTGCATATAAATTGGTTGAAAAATCAAATCTGTGTCCTTGGGTGCATGCTTAGGTCCCATGCAAGAAATGGGAATGAATTCAAACATCGGGGCACCGTTGATTGCCGGCAAAACATTGAGATGCCTGGTTTTTAAATTCTAGTAAATCCAATACTCGTCTGAAATTCATGAAACCTGGCACGCTATCATGGAGCGAGATCAACATGCCGTGGTACAAATTTTGTCCCATTTGGGGCATGTTTGCGTATATGTTTCTCACAAACCGGAGCTTCTCAAAACAAGCATGATGGTTTTCGGTAGGGAACGTCCCACCTTTGGGGACGAAACGATATCCATCACCTCTTATTGTTTTCATTTTTTTTTCTCGTGTCAACATAGAGCAACAGGAGTGTTCTGTGATTTTTTGTGATTTTTCGGGGTTCGTTTGGACATTTTTAAGCATTAACTGAGTTTTCGATGCATTTTATGTGCATAATTCAAATGTGAACTACATGCACATGCTCCAGTGCATATAAATTGGTTGAAAAATCAAATCTATGTCCTTGGGTGCATGCTTAGGTCCCATGCAAGAAATGGGAATGAATTTCAGACACCGGGGCACCGTTGATTGCCGGGAGAACATTGACATGCCTGGTTTTTAAATTATAGTAAATCCAAAACTCGTCTGAAATTCATGAAACCTGGCATGCTATCATGGAGCGGCATCAACATGCCGTAGTACAAATTTTGTCCCATTTGGGGCAGGTTTGGGTATATGCTTCTCACAAACCGGAGCATCTCACAACAAGCATGATGGTTTTTGGTAGGGAACGTCCCACCTTTGGGGACGAAATGATATCCATTTCCTCTTATTGCATTCAATTTTTTTTCTCGTGTCAACATAGAACAACAGGAGTGTTGTGTGAGTTTTTGATATTTTTCCGGGGTCGTTTGGACATTTTTATGCATTAGCTGTGTTTTCAATGCATTTTATGTGCATAATTCAAATTTGAACTACATGCACATGCTCGAGTGCATATAAATTGGTTGAAAAATCAAATCCGTGGCCTTGGGTGCATGCTTAGGTCCCATGCAAGAAATGGCAAAGAATTTCAGACACCGGGGCACCATTGATTGCCGGGAGAACATTGAGATGCCTGGTTTTTAAATTATAGTAAATCCAAAACTCGTCTGAAATTCATGAAACCTGGCATGCTATCATGGAGCGGCATCAACATGCCGTGGTACCAATTTTGTCCCATTTGGGGCAGGTTTGGGTATATGCTTCTCACAAACCGGAGCTTCTCACAACAAGCATGATGGTTTTTGGTAGGGAACGTCCCGCCTTTGGGGACGAAACGATATCCATTGCCTCTTATTGCTTTCAATATTTTTCTCGTGTCAACATAGAACAACAGAAGTGTTGTGTGAGTTTTTGTTATTTTTGGGGTTCGTTTGGACATTTTTATGCATTAACTGTGTTTTCAATGCATTTTATGTGCATAATTCAAATTTGAACTACATGCACATGCTCCAGTGCATATAAATTGGTTGAAAAATCAAATATGTGTCCTTGGGTGCATGCTTAGGTCCCATGCAAGAAATGGGAATGAATTCAAACATCGGGGCACCGTTGATAGCCGGCAAAACATTGAGATGCCTGGTTTTTAAATTCTAGTAAATCCAATACTCGTCCGAAATTCATGAAACTTGGCATGCTATCATGGAGCAAGATCAACATGCCGTGGTGCAAATTTTGTCCCATTTGGGGCATGTTTGTGTATATGCTTCTCACAAACCGGAGCTTCTCACAACAAGCATGACGGTTTTCGGTAGGGAACGTCCCACCTTTGGGGACGAAACGATATCCATCGCCTCTTATTGCTTTCAAATTTTTTTATCGTGTCAACATAGAACAATAGGAGTGTTGTGTGACTTTTTGTGATTTTTCGGGGTTCGTTTGGACATTTTTATGCATTAACTGAGTTTTCAATGCATTTTATGTGCATAATTCAAATTTGAACTACATGCACATGCTCCAGTGCATATAAATTGGTTGAAAAATCAAATCTGTGTCCTTGGGTGCATGCTTAGGTCCCAGGCAAGAAATGGGAATGAATTTCAAATACCGGGGCACCGTTGATTGCCAGGAGAACATTGAGATGCCTGGTTTTTAAATTATAGTAAATCCAAAACTCGTCTGAAATTCATGAAACCTGGCATGCTATCATGGAGCGGCATCAACATGCCGTGGTACAAATTTTGTCCCATTTGGGGCAGGTTTGGGTATATGCTTCTCACAAACCGGAGCTTCTCACAACAAGCATGATGGTTTTTCGTAGGGAACGTCCCACCTTTGGGGACGAAACGATATCCATTGCCTCTTATTTCTTTCAATTTTTTTTCTCGTGTCAACATAGAACAACAGGAGTGTTGTGTGATTTTTTGTGATTTTTCGGGGTTCGTTTGGACATTTTTATGCATTAACTGAGTTTTGAATGCATTTTATGTGCATAATTCAAATTTGAACTACATGCACATACTACAGTGCATATAAATTGGTTGAAAAATCAAATATATGTCCTTGGGTGCATGCTTACGTCCCATGCAAGAAATGGGAATGAATTTCAAACACCGGGGCACCGTTGATTGCCGGCAAAACATTGAAATGCCTGGTTTTTAAATTCTAGTAAATCCAATACTCGTGTGAAATTCATGAAACTTGGCATGCTATCATGGAGCGGCATCAACATGCCGTGGTACAAATTTTGTCCCATTTGGGGCAGGTTTGGTTATATTCTTCACACAAACCGGAGCTTCTCACAACAGGCATGATGGTTTCGGTAGGAACGTCCCACCTTTGAGGATGAAATGATATCCATTGCCTCTTATTGGTTTCAAATTTTTTTCTCGTGTCAACATGGAACAACATGAGTGTTGTGTGACTTTTTGTGATTTTTCGGGATTCGCTTGGACATTTTTATGCATTAACTGAGTTTTCGATGCATTTTATGTGCATAATTCAAATTTGAACTACATGCACATGCTCCAGTGCATATAAATTGGTTGAAAAATCAAATCTGTGTCCTTGGGTTCATGCTTAGGTCCCATGCAAGAATGGGAGTGAATTTTAGACACCGGGGCACCGTTGATTGCCGGGAGAACATTGAGATGCCTGGTTTTTAAATTATAGTAAATCCAAAACTCGTCTGAAATTCATGAAACCTGGCACGCTATCATGGAGCGGCATCAACATGCCGTGGTACAAATTTTGTCCCATTTGGGGCAGGTTTGGGTATATGCTTCACACAAACCGGAGCTTCTCACAACAAGCATGATGGTTTTTGCTAGGGAATGTCCCACCTTTGGGGACGAAACGATTCCATTGCCTCTTATTGCTTTCAAATTTTTTTCTCGTGTCAACATAGAACAACAGAAGTGTTGTGTGATTTTTTGTGATTTTTGGGGTTCGTTTGGACATTTTTATGCATTAACTGAGTTTTGAATGCATTTTATGTGCATAATTCAAATTTGAACTACATGCACATACTACAGTGCATATAAATTGGTTGAAAAATCAAATATATGTCCTTGGGTGCATGCTTAGGTCCCATGCAAGAAATGGGAATGAATTTCAAACACCCGGGCACCGTTGATTGCCGGCAAAACATTGAAATGCCTGGTTTTTAAATTCTAGTAAATCCAATACTCGTGTGAAATTCATGAAAGTTGGCATGCTATCATGGAGCGGCATCAACATGCCGTGGTACAAATTTTGTCCCATTTGTGGCAGGTTTGGGTATATGCTTCTCACAAACCAGAGCTTCTCACAACAAGCATGATGGTTTTTGGTAGGGAACGTCCCAACTTTGGGGACGAAACGATATCCACTGCCTCTTATTGCTTTCAAATTTTTATCTCGTGTCAACATAAAACAACAGGAGTGTTGTGTGAGTTTTTGTTATTTTTCGAGGTTCGTTTGGACATTTTTATGCATTAACTGTGTTTTCAATGCATTTTATGTGCATAATTCAAATTTGAACTACATGCACATGCTCCAGTGCATATAAATTGGTTGAAAAATCAAATCTGTGTCCTTGGGTGCATGCTTAGGTCCCATGCAAGAAATGGGAATGAATTCAAACATCGGGGCACCGTTGATTGCCGGCAAAACATTGAGATGCCTGGTTTTTAAATTCTAGTAAATCCAATACCCGTCTGAAATTCATGAAACTTGGCATGCTATCATGGAGCGGCATCAACATGCCGTGGTACAAATTTTGTCCCATTTGGGGCATGTTTGGGTATATTCTTCTCACAAACCGGAGCTTCTCACAACAGGCATGATGGTTTTTGCTAGGGAATGTCCCACCTTTGGGGACGAAACGATTCCATTGCCTCTTATTGCTTTCAAATTTTTTTCTCGTGTCAACATAGAACAACAGAAGTGTTGTGTGATTTTTTGTGATTTTTGGGGTTCGTTTGGACATTTTTATGCATTAACTGAGTTTTGAATGCATTTTATGTGCATAATTCAAATTTGAACTACATGCACATACTACAGTGCATATAAATTGGTTGAAAAATCAAATATATGTCCTTGGGTGCATGCTTAGGTCCCTTGCAAGAAATGGGAATGAATTTCAAACACCCGGGCACCGTTGATTGCCGGCAAAACATTGAAATGCCTGGTTTTTAATTTCTAGTAAATCCAATACTCGTGTGAAATTCATGAAAGTTGGCATGCTATCATGGAGCGGCATCAACATGCCGTGGTACAAATTTTGTCCCATTTGTGGCAGGTTTGGGTATATGCTTCTCACAAACCAGAGCTTCTCACAACAAGCATGATGGTTTTTGGTAGGGAACGTCCCACCTTTGGGGACGAAACGATATCCACTGCCTCTTATTGCTTTCAAATTTTTATCTCGTGTCAACATAAAACAACAGGAGTGTTGTGTGAGTTTTTGTTATTTTTCGGGGTTCGTTTGGACATTTTTATGCATTAACTGTGTTTTCAATGCATTTTATGTGCATAATTCAAATTTGAACTACATGCACATGCTCCAGTGCATATAAATTGGTTGAAAAATCAAATCTGTGTCCTTGGGTGCATGCTTAGGTCCCATGCAAGAAATGGGAATGAATTCAAACATCGGGGCACCGTTGATTGCCGGCAAAACACTGAGATGCCTGGTTTTTAAATTCTAGTAAATCCAATACTCGTCTGAAATTCATGAAACTTGGCATGCTATCATGGAGCGGCATCAACATGCCGTGGTACAAATTTTGTCCCATTTGGGGCATGTTTGGGTATATTCTTCTCACAAACCGGAGCTTCTCACAACAGGCATGATGGTTTCGGTAGGAACGTCCCACCTTTGAGGATGAAATGATATCCATTGCCTCTTATTGGTTTCAAATTTTTTTCTCGTGTCAACATGGAACAACATGAGTGTTGTGTGACTTTTTATGATTTTTCGGGATTCGTTTGGACATTTTTATGCATTAACTGAGTTTTCGATGCATTTTATGTGCATAATTCAAATTTGAACTACATGCACATGCTCCAGTGCATATAAATTGGTTGAAAAATCAAATCTGTGTCCTTGGGTTCATGCTTAGGTCCCATGCAAGAATGGGAGTGAATTTTAGACACCGGGGCACCGTTGATTGCCGGGAGAACATTGAGATGCGTGGTTTTTAAATTATAGTAAATCCAAAACTCGTCTGAAATTCATGAAACCTGGCACGCTATCATGGAGCGGCATCAACATGCCGTGGTACAAATTTTGTCCCATTTGGGGCAGGTTTGGGTATATGCTTCACATAAACCGGAGCTTCTCACAACAAGCATGATGGTTTTTGCTAGGGAATGTCCCACCTTTGGGGACGAAACGATTCCATTGCCTCTTATTGCTTTCAAATTTTTTTCTCGTGTCAACATAGAACAACAGAAGTGTTGTGTGATTTTTTGTGATTTTTGGGGTTCGTTTGGACATTTTTATGCATTAACTGAGTTTTGAATGCATTTTATGTGCATAATTCAAATTTGAACTACATGCACATACTACAGTGCATATAAATTGGTTGAAAAATCAAATATATGTCCTTGGGTGCATGCTTAGGTCCCATGCAAGAAATGGGAATGAATTTCAAACACCCGGGCACCGTTGATTGCCGGCAAAACATTGAAATGCCTGGTTTTTAAATTCTAGTAAATCCAATACTCGTGTGAAATTCATGAAAGTTGGCATGCTATCATGGAGCGGCATCAACATGCCGTGGTACAAATTTTGTCCCATTTGTAGCAGGTTTGGGTATATGCTTCTCACAAACCAGAGCTTCTCACAACAAGCATGATGGTTTTTGGTAGGGAACGTCCCACCTTTGGGGACGAAACGATATCCACTGCCTCTTATTGCTTTCAAATTTTTATCTCGTGTCAACATAAAACAACAGGAGTGTTGTGTGAGTTTTTGTTATTTTTCGGGGTTTGTTTGGACATTTTTATGCATTAACTGTGTTTTCAATGCATTTTATGTGCATAATTCAAATTTGAACTACATGCACATGCTCCAGTGCATATAAATTGGTTGAAAAATCAAATCTGTGTCATTGGGTGCATGCTTAGGTCCCATGCAAGAAATGGGAATGAATTCAAACATCGGGGCACCGTTGATTGCCGGCAAAACATTGAGATGCCTGGTTTTTAAATTCTAGTAAATCCAATACTCGTCTGAAATTCATGAAACTTGGCATGCTATCATGGAGCGAGATCAACATGCCGTGGTGCAAATTTTGTCCCATTTGGGGCATGTTTTTGTATATGCTTCTCACAAACCGGAGCTTCTCACAACAAGCATGACGGTTTTCGGTAGGGAACGTCCCACCTTTGGGGACGAAACGATATCCATCGCCTCTTATTGCTTTCAAATTTTTTTCTCGTGTCAACATAGAACAACAGGAGTGTTGTGTGACTTTTTGTGATTTTTCGGGGTTCGTTTGGACATTTTATGCATTAACTGAGTTTTCAATGCATTTTCTCTGCATAATTCAAATTTGAACTACATGCACATGCTCTAGTGCATATAAATTGGTTGAAAAATCAAATCTGTTTCCTTGGGTGCATGTTAGGTCCCATGCAAGAAATGGGAATGAATTTCAAAGACCGGGGCACCGTTGATTGCCGGGAGAACATTGAGATGCCTGGTTTTTAAATTATAGTAAATCCAAAACTCGTCTGAAATTCATGAAACCTGGCACGCTATCATGGAGCGGCATCAACATGCCGTGGTACAAATTTTGTCCCATTTGGGGCAGGTTTGGGTATATGCTTCACACAAACCGGAGCTTCTCACAACAAGCATGATGGTTTTTGCTAGGGAATGTCCCACCTTTGGGGACGAAACGATTCCATTGCCTCTTATTGCTTTCAAATTTTTTTCTCGTGTCAACATGGAACAACAGAAGTGTTGTGTGATTTTTTGTGATTTTTGGGGTTCGTTTGGACATTTTTATGCATTAACTGAGTTTTGAATGCATTTTATGTGCATAATTCAAATTTGAACTACATGCACATACTACAGTGCATATAAATTGGTTGAAAAATCAAATATATGTCCTTGGGTGCATGCTTAGGTCCCATGCAAGAAATGGGAATGAATTTCAAACACCCGGGCACCGTTGATTGCCGGCAAAACATTGAAATGCCTGGTTTTTAAATTCTAGTAAATCCAATACTCGTGTGAAATTCATGAAAGTTGGCATGCTATCATGGAGCGGCATCAACATGCCGTGGTACAAATTTTGTCCCATTTGTGGCAGGTTTGGGTATATGCTTCTCACAAACCAGAGCTTCTCACAACAAGCATGATGGTTTTTGGTAGGGAACGTCCCACCTTTGGGGACGAAACGATATCCACTGCTTCTTATTGCTTTCAAATTTTTATCTCGTGTCAACATAAAACAACAGGAGTGTTGTGTGAGTTTTTGTTATTTTTCGGGGTTCGTTTGGACATTTTTATGCATTAACTGTGTTTTCAATGCATTTTATGTGCATAATTCAAATTTGAACTACATGCACATGCTCCAGTGCATATAAATTGGTTGAAAAATCAAATCTGTGTCCTTGGGTGCATGCTTAGGTCCCATGCAAGAAATGGGAATGAATTCAAACATCGGGGCACCGTTGATTGCCGGCAAAACATTGAGATGCCTGGTTTTTAAATTCTAGTAAATCCAATACTCGTCTGAAATTCATGAAACTTGGCATGCTATCATGGAGCGAGATCAACATGCCGTGGTGCAAATTCTGTCCCATTTGGGGCATGTTTGTGTATATGCTTCTCACAAACCGGAGCTTCTCACAACAAGCATGACGGTTTTCGGTAGGGAACGTCCCACCTTTGGGGACGAAACGATATCCATCGCCTCTTATTGCTTTCAAATTTTCTTCTCGTGTCAACATAGAACAACAGGAGTGTTGTGTGACTTTTTGTGATTTTTTGGGGTTCGTTTGGACATTTTATGCATTAACTGAGTTTTCAATGCATTTTATGTGCATAATTCAAATTTGAACTACATGCACATGCTCTAGTGCATATAAATTGGTTGAAAAATCAAATCTGTGTCCTTGGGTGCATGTTAGGTCCCATGCAAGAAATGGGAATGAATTTCAAATACCGGGGCACCGTTGATTGCCGGGAGAACATTGAGATGCCTGGTTTTTAAATTATAGTAAAACCAAAACTCGTCTGAAATTCATGAAACCTGGCACGCTATCATGGAGCGGCATCAACATGCCGTGGTACAAATTTTGTCCCATTTGGGGCAGGTTTGGGTATATGCTTCACACAAACCGGAGCTTCTCACAACAAGCATGATGGTTTTTGCTAGGGAATGTCCCACCTTTGGGGACGAAACGATTCCATTGCCTCTTATTGCTTTCAAATTTTTTTCTCGTGTCAACATAGAACAACAGAAGTGTTGTGTGATTTTTTGTGATTTTTCGGGGTTCGTTTGGACATTTTTATGCATTAACTGAGTTTTGAATGCATTTTATGTGCATAATTCAAATTTGAACTACATGCACATACTACAGTGCATATAAATTGGTTGAAAAATCAAATATATGTCCTTGGGTGCATGCTTAGGTCCCATGCAAGAAATGGGAATGAATTTCAAACACCCGGGCACCGTTGATTGCCGGCAAAACATTGAAATGCCTGGTTTTTAAATTCTAGTAAATCCAATACTCGTGTGAAATTCATGAAAGTTGGCATGCTATCATGGAGCGGCATCAACATGCCGTGGTACAAATTTTGTCCCATTTGTGGCAGGTTTGGGTATATGCTTCTCACAAACCAGAGCTTCTCACAACAAGCATGATGGTTTTTGGTAGGGAACGTCCCACCTTTGGGGACGAAACGATATCCACTGCCTCTTATTGCTTTCAAATTTTTATCTCGTGTCAACATAAAACAACAGGAGTGTTGTGTGAGTTTTTGTTATTTTTCGGGGTTCGTTTGGACATTTTTATGCATTAACTGTGTTTTCAATGCATTTTATGTGCATAATTCAAATTTGAACTACATGCACATGCTCCAGTGCATATAAATTGGTTGAAAAATCAAATCTGTGTCCTTGGGTGCATGCTTAGGTCCCATGCAAGAAATGGGAATGAATTCAAACATCGGGGCACCGTTGATTGCCGGCAAAACATTGAGATGCCTGGTTTTTAAATTCTAGTAAATCCAATACTCGTCTGAAATTCATGAAACTTGGCATGCTATCATGGAGCGAGATCAACATGCCGTGGTGCAAATTTTGTCCCATTTGGGGCATGTTTGTGTATATGCTTCTCACAAACCGGAGCTTCTCACAACAAGCATTACGGTTTTCGGTAGGGAACGTCCCACCTTTGGGGACGAAACGATATCCATCGCCTCTTATTGCTTTCAAATTTTTTTCTCGTGTCAACATAGAACAACAGGAGTGTTGTGTGACTTTTTGTGATTTTTCGGGGTTCGTTTGGACATTTTATGCATTAACTGAGTTTTCAATGCATTTTATGTGCATAATTCAAATTTGAACTACATGCACATGCTCTAGTGCATATAAATTGGTTGAAAAATCAAATCTGTGTCCTTGGGTGCATGTTAGGTCCCAGGCAAGAAATGGGAATGAATTTCAAATACCGGGGCACCGTTGATTGCCGGGAGAACATTGAGATGCCTGGTTTTTAAATTATAGTAAATCCAAAACTCGTCTGAAATTCATGAAACCTGGCACGCTATCATGGAGCGGCATCAACATGCCGTGGTACAAATTTTGTCCCATTTGGGGCAGGTTTGGGTATATGCTTCTCACAAACCAGAGCTTCTCACAACAAGCATGATGGTTTTTGCTAGGGAATGTCCCACCTTTGGGGACGAAACGATATCCATTGCCTCTTATTGCTTTCAATTTTTTTTCTCGTGTCAGCATAGAACAACAGAAGTGTTGTGTGATTTTTTGTGATTTTTCGGGGTTCGTTTGGACATTTTTATGCATTAACTGAGTTTTGAATGCATTTTATGTGCATAATTCAAATTTGAACTACATGCACATACTACAGTGCATATAAATTGGTTGAAAAATCAAATATATGTCCTTGGGTGCATGCTTAGGTCCCATGCAAGAAATGGGAATGAATATCAAACACCGGGGCACCGTTGATTGCCAGCAAAACATTGAAATGCCTGGTTTTTAAATTCTAGTAAATCCAATACTCGTGTGAAATACATGAAAGTTGGCACGCTATCATGGAGTGGCATCAACATGCCGTGGTACAAATTTTGTCCCATTTGGGGCAGGTTTGGGTATATGCTTCTCACAAACCGGAGCTTCTCACAACAAGCATGATGGTTTTTGGTAGGGAACGTCCCACCTTTGGGGACGAAACGATATCCACTGCCTCTTATTGCTTTCAAATTTTTATCTCGTGTCAACATAAAACAACAGGAGTGTTGTGTGAGTTTTTGTTATTTTTCGGGGTTCGTTTGGACATTTTTATGCATTAACTGTGTTTTCAATGCATTTTATGTGCATAATTCAAATTTGAACTACATGCACATGCTCCAGTGCATATAAATTGGTTGAAAAATCAAATCTGTGTCCTTGGGTGCATGCTTAGGTCCCATGCAAGAAATGGGAATGAATTCAAACATCGGGGCACCGTTGATTGCCGGCAAAACATTGAGATGCCTGGTTTTTAAATTCTAGTAAATCCAATACTCGTCTGAAATTCATGAAACTTGGCATCCTATCATGGAGCGAGATCAACATGCCGTGGTCCAAATTTTGTCCCATTTGGGGCATGTTTGTGTATATGCTTCTCACAAACCGGAGCTTCTCACAACAAGCATGACGGTTTTCGGTAGGGAACGTCCCACCTTTGGGGACGAAACGATATCCATCGCCTCTTATTGCTTTCAAATTTTTTTCTCGTGTCAACATAGAACAACATGAGTGTTGTGTGACTTTTTGTGATTTTTCGGGCTTCGTTTGGACATTTTATGCATTAACTGAGTTTTCAATGCATTTTATGTGCATAATTCAAATTTGAACTACATGCACATGCTCTAGTGCATATAAATTGGTTGAAAAATCAAATCTGTGTCCTTGGGTGCATGTTAGGTCCCAGGCAAGAAATGGGAATGAATTTCAAATACCGGGGCACCGTTGATTGCCGGGAGAACATTGAGATGCCTGGTTTTTAAATTATAGTAAATCGAAAACTCGTCTGAAATTCATGAAACCTGGCATGCTATCATGGAGCGGCATCAACATGCCGTGGTACAAATTTTGTCCCATTTGGGGCAGGTTTGGGTATATGCTTCTCACAAACCAGAGCTTCTCACAACAAGCATGATGGTTTTTCGTAGGGAACGTCCCACCTTTGGGGACGAAACGATTCCATTGCCTCTTATTGCTTTCAATTTTTTTTCTCGTGTCAACATAGAACAACAGAAGTGTTGTGTGATTTTTTGTGATTTTTCGGGGTTCGTTTGGACATTTTTATGCATTAACTGAGTTTTGAATTCATTTTATGTGCATAATTCAAATTTGAACTACATGCACATACTACAGTGCATATAAATTGGTTGAAAAATCAAATATATGTCCTTGGGTGCATGCTTAGGTCCCATGCAAGAAATGGGAATGAATATCAAACACCGGGGCACCGTTGATTGCCAGCAAAACATTGAAATGCCTGGTTTTTAAATTCTAGTAAATCCAATACTCGTGTGAAATACATGAAAGTTGGCACGCTATCATGGAGCGGCATCAACATGCCGTAGTACAAATTTTGTCCCATTTGGGGCAGGTTTGGGTATATGCTTCTCACAAACCGGAGCTTCTCACAACAAGCATGATGGTTTTTGGTAGGGAACATCCCACTTTTGGGGACGAAACGATATCCATTGCCTCTTATTGATTTCAATTTTTTTTCTCGTGTCAACATAAAACAACAGGAGTGTTGTGTGAGTTTTTGTTATTTTTCGGGGTTCGTTTGGACATTTTTATGCATTAACTGTGTTTTCAATGCATTTTATGTGCATAATTCAAATTTGAACTACATGCACATGCTCCAGTGCATATAAATTGGTTGAAAAATCAAATCTGTGTCCTTGGGTGCATGCTTAGGTCCCATGCAAGAAATGGGAATGAATTCAAACATCGGGGCACCGTTGATTGCCGGCAAAACATTGAGATGCCTGGTTTTTAAATTCTAGTAAATCCAATACTCGTCTGAAATTCATGAAACTTGGCATCCTATCATGGAGCCAGATCAACATGCCGTGGTCCAAATTTTGTCCCATTTGGGGCATGTTTGTGTATATGCTTCTCACAAACCGGAGCTTCTCACAACAAGCATGACGGTTTTCGGTAGGGAACGTCCCACCTTTGGGGACGAAACGATATCCATCGCCTCTTATTGCTTTCAAATTTTTTTCTCGTGTCAACATAGAACAACAGGAGTGTTGTGTGACTTTTTGTGATTTTTCGGGGTTCGTTTGGACATTTTATGCATTAACTGAGTTTTCAATGCATTTTATGTGCATAATTCAAATTTGAACTACATGCACATGCTCTAGTGCATATAAATTGGTTGAAAAATCAAATCTGTGTCCTTGGGTGCATGTTAGGTCCCAGGCAAGAAATGGGAATGAATTTCAAATACCGGGGCACCGTTGATTGCCGGGAGAACATTGAGATGCCTGGTTTTTAAATTATAGTAAATCCAAAACTCGTCTGAAATTCATGAAACCTGGCATGCTATCATGGAGCGGCATCAACATGCCGTGGTACAAATTTTGTCCCATTTGGGGCAGGTTTGGGTATATGCTTCTCACAAACCAGAGCTTCTCACAACAAGCACGATGGTTTTTCGTAGGGAACGTCCCACCTTTGGGGACGAAACGATATCCATTGCCTCTTATTGCTTTCAATTTTTTTCTCGTGTCAACATAGAACAACAGAAGTGTTGTGTGATTTTTTGTGATTTTTCGGGGTTCGTTTGGACATTTTTATGCATTAACTGAGTTTTGAATGCATTTTATGTGCATAATTCAAATTTGAACTACATGCACATACTACAGTGCATATAAATTGGTTGAAAAATCAAATATATGTCCTTGGGTGCATGCTTAGGTCCCATGCAAGAAATGGGAATGAATATCAAACACCGGGGCACTGTTGATTGCCAGCAAAACATTGAAATGCCTGGTTTTTAAATTCTAGTAAATCCAATACTCGTGTGAAATACATGAAAGTTGGCACGCTATCATGGAGCGGCGTCAACATGCCGTGGTACAAATTTTGTCCCATTTGGGGCAGGTTTGGGTATATGCTTCTCACAAACCGGAGCTTCTCACAACAAGCATGATGGTTTTTGGTAGGGAACATCCTACTTTTGGGGACGAAACGATATCCATTGCCTCTTATTGATTTCAATTTTTTTTCTCGTGTCAACATAAAACAACAGGAGTGTTGTGTGAGTTTTTGTTATTTTTCGGGGTTCGTTTGGACATTTTTATGCATTAACTGTGTTTTCAATGCATTTTATGTGCATAATTCAAATTTGAACTACATGCACATGCTCCAGTGCATATAAATTGGTTGAAAAATCAAATCTGTGTCCTTGGGTGCATGCTTAGGTCCCATGCAAGAAATGGGAATGAATTCAAACATCGGGGCACCGTTGATTGCCGGCAAAACATTGAGATGCCTGGTTTTTAAATTCTAGTAAATCCAATACTCGTCTGAAATTCATGAAACTTGGCATCCTATCATGGAGCGAGATCAACATGCCGTGGTCCAAATTTTGTCCCATTTGGGGCATGTTTGCGTATATGCTTCTCACAAACCGGAGCTTGTCACAACAAGCATGATGATTTTCGGTAGGGAACGTCCCACCTTTGGGGACGAAACGATATCCATCGCCTCTTATTGCTTTCAAATTTTTTTCTCGTGTCAACATAGAACAACAGGAGTGTTGTGTGACTTTTTGTGATTTTTCGTGGTTCGTTTGGACATTTTTATGCATTAACTGAGTTTTCAATGCATTTTATGTGCATAATTCAAATTTGAACTACATGCACATGCTCCAGTGCATATAAATTGGTTGAAAAATCAAATATGTGTCCTTGGGTGCATGCTTAGGTCCCAGGCAAGAAATGGGAATGAATTTAAAATACCGGGGCACCGTTGATTGCCGGGAGAACATTGAGATGCCTGGTTTTTAAATTATAGTAAATCCAAAACTCGTCTGAAATTCATGAAACTTGGCATGCTATCATGGAGCGGCATCAACATGCCGTGGTACAAATTTTGTCCCATTTGGGGCAGGTTTGGGTATATGCTTCTCACAAACCGGAGCTTCTTACAACAAGCATGATGGTTTTTCGTAGGGAACGTCCCACCTTTGGGGACGAAACGATATCCATTGCCTCTTATTGCTTTCAATTTTTTTCTCGTGTCAACATAGAACAACAGGAGTGTTGTGTGAGTTTTTGATATTTTTCCGGGTTCGTTTGGACATTTTTATGCATTAACTGTGTTTTCAATGCATTTTATGTGCATAATTCAAATTTGAACTACAAGCACATGCTCCAGTGCATATAAATTAGTTGAAAAATCAAATCTATGTCCTTGGGTGCATGCTAAGGTCCCATTCAAGAAATGGGAATGAATTCAAACATGGGGGCATCGTTGATTGCCGGCAAAACATTGAGATGCCTGGTTTTTAAATTCTAGTAAATCCAATACTCATCTGAAATTCATGAAACTTGCCATGCTATCATGGAGCGGCATCAACATGCCGTGGTACAAATTTTGTCCCATTTGGGGCAGGTTTGGATCTATGCTTCTCACAAACCGGAGCTTCTCACAACAAGCATGATGGTTTTTGGTAGGGAACGTCCCACCTTCGGGGACGAAACGATATCCATTGCCTCTTATTGCTTTAATTTTTTTCTCGTGTCAACATAGAACAACAGGAGTGTTGTGTGAGTTTTTGTTATTTTTCGGGGTTCTTTGGACATTTTTATGCATTAACTGTGTTTTCAATGCATTTATGTGCATAATTCAAATTAGAACTACATGCACAAGCTCTAGTGCATATAAATTGGTTGAAAAATCAAATTTGTGTCCTTGGGTGCATGCTTACGTCCCGTCCAAGAAATGGGAATGAATTCAAACATCGGGGCTCCGTTGATTGCCGGCAAAACATTGAGATGCCTGGTTTTTAAATTCTAGTAAATCCAATACTCGTCTGAAATTCATGAAACTTGGCATGCTATCATGGAGCGAGATCAACATGCCGTGGTGCAAATTTTGTCCCATTTGGGGCATGTTTGCGTATATGCTTCTCACAAACCGGAGCTTCTCACAACAAGCATGATGGTTTTCGGTAGGGAACGTCCCACCTTTGGGGACGAAACGATATCCATCGCCTCTTATTGTTTTAATTTTTTTTTCTCGTGTCAACATAGAACAACAGGAGTGTTGTGTGATTTTTTGTGATTTTTCGGGGTTTGTTTGGACATTTTTAAGCATTAACTGAGTTTTCAATGCATTTTACGTGCATAATTCAAATTTGAACTACATGCACATGCTCCAGTGCATATAAATTGGTTGAAAAATCAAATCTGTGTCCTTGGGTGCATGCTTAGGTCCCATGCAAGAAATGGGAATGAATTTCAAACACCGGGGCACCGTTGATTGCCGGGAGAATATTGAGATGCCTGGTTTTTAAATTATAGTAAACCCAAAACTCGTGTGTAATTCATGAAACTTGGCATGCTATCATGGAGCGGCATCAACATGCCGTGGTACAAATTTTGTCCCATTTGGGGCAGGTTTGGGTATATGCTTCTCACAAACCGGAACTTCTCAGAACAAGCATGATGGTTTTTGGTAGGGAACGTCCCACCTTTGGGGACGAAACGATATCCATTGCCTCTTATTGCTTTCAATTTTTTTTTCTCATGTCAACATAGAACAACAGGAGTGTTGTGTGAGTTTTTGATATTTTTCCGGGTTCGTTTGGACATTTTTATGCATTAACTGTGTTTTCAATGCATTTTATGTGCGTAATTCAAATTTGAACTACATGCACATGCTCGAGTGCATATAAATTGGTTGAAAAATCAAATCTGTGTCCTTGGGTGCATGCTAAGGTCCCATGCAAGAAATGGGAATGAATTCAAACATCGGGGGACCGTTGATTGCCGGCGAAACATTGAGATGCCTGGTTTTTAAATTCTAGTAAATCCAATACTCGTCTGAAATTCATGAAACTTTGCATGCTATCATGGAGCGAGATCAACATGCCGTGGTACAAATTTTGTCCCATTTGGGGCATGTTTGCGTATATGCTTCTCACAAACCGGAGCTTCTCACAACAAGCATGATGGTTTTCGGGAGGGAACGTCCCACCTTTGGGGACGAAACGATATCCATCGCCTCTTATTGCTTTCAAATTTTTTTCTCGTGTCAACATAGAACAACAGGAGTGTTGTGTGACTTTTTGTGATTTTTCGGGGTTCGTTTGGACATTTTTATGCATTAACTGAGTTTTCAATGCATTTTATGTGCATAATTCAAATTTGAACTACATGCACATGCTCCAGTGCATATAAATTGGTTGAAAAATCAAATCTGTGTCCTTGGGTGCATGCTTAGGTCCCAGGCAAGAAATGGGAATGAATTTCAAATACCGGGGCACCGTTGATTGCCGGGAGAACATTGAGATGCCTGGTTTTTAAATTATAGTAAATCCAAAACTCGTCTGAAATTCATGAAACCTGGCATGCTATCATGGAGCGGCATCAACATGCCGTGGTACAAATTTTGTCCCATTTGGGGCAGGTTTGGGTATATGCTTCTCACAAACCGGAGCTTCTCACAACAAGCATGATGGTTTTTCGTAGGGAATGTCCCACCTTTGGGGACGAAACGATATCCATTGCCTCTTATTGCTTTCAAATTTTTTTCTCGTGTCAACATAGAACAACAGAAGTGTTGTGTGATTTTTTGTGATTTTTCGGAGTTCGCTTGGACATTTTTATGCAATAACTGAGTTTTGAATGCATTTTATGTGCATAATTCAAATTTGAACTACATGCAAATACTACAGTGCATATAAATTGGTTGAAAAAAATCAAATATATGTCCTTGGGTGCATGCTTAGGTCCCATGCAAGAAATGGGAATGAATTTCAAACACCAGGGCACCGTTGATTGCCGGCAAAACATTGAAATGCCTGGTTTTTAAATTCTAGTAAATCCAATACTCGTGTGAAATTCATGAAAGTTGGCATGCTATCATGGAGCGGCATCAACATGCCGTTGTACAAATTTTGTCCCATTTGGGGCAGGTTTGGGTATATGCTTCTCACAAACCGGAGCTTCTCACAACAAGCATGATGGTTTTTGGTAGGGAACATCCCACCTTTGGGGACGAAACGATATCCATTGCCTCTTATTGCTTTCAATTTTTTTTCTCGTGTCAACATAAAACAACAGGAGTGTTGTGTGAGTTTTTGTTATTTTTCGGGGTTCGTTTGGACATTTTTATGCATTAACTGTGTTTTCAATGCATTTTATGTGCATAATTCAAATTGGAACTACATGCACATGCTCCAGTGCATATAAATTGGTTGAAAAACCAAATCTGTGTCCTTGGGTGCATGCTTAGGTCCCATGCAAGAAATGGGAATGAATTCAAACATCGGGGCACCGTTGATTGCCGGCAAAACATTGAGATTCCTGGTTTTAAATTCTAGTAAATCCAATACTCGTCTGAAATTCATGAAACTTGGCATGCTATCATGGAGCGAGATCAACATGCCGTGGTGCAAATTTTGTCCCATTTGGGGCATGTTTGCGTATATGCTTCTCACAAATCGGAGCTTGTCACAACAAGCATGATGGTTTTCGGTAGGGAACGTCCCACCTTTGGGGACGAAACGATATCCATTGCCTCTTATTGCTTTCAAATATTTTTCTCGTGTCAACATAGAATAACAGGAGTGTTGTGTGACTTTTTGTGATTTTTCGGGGTTCGTTTGGAGATTTTTATGCATTAACTGAGTTTTCAATGCATTTTACGTGCATAATTCAAATTTGAACTACATGCACATCCTCAAGTGCATATAAATTGGTTGAAAAATCAAATCTGTGTCCTTCGGTGCATGCTTAGGTCCCAGGCAAGAAATGGGATTGAATTTCAAATACTGGGGCACCGTTGATTGCCGGGAGAACATTGAGATGCCTGGTTTTTAAATTATAGTAAATCCAAAACTCGTCTGAAATTCATGAAAATTGGCATGCTATCATGGAGCGGCATCAACATGCCGTGGTACAAATTTTGTCCCATTTGGGGCAGGTTTGGGTATATGCTTCTCACAAACCGGAGCTTCTTACAACAAGCATGATGGTTTTCGGTAGGGAACGTCCCACCTTTAGGGACGAAACGATATCCATCGCCTCTTATTGCTTTCAATATTTTTTCTCGTTTTAACATAGAACAAAAGGAGTGTTGTGTGAGTTTCTGATATTTTTCCGGGTTCGTTTGGACATTTTTATGCATTAACTGTGTTTTCAATGCGTTTTATGTGCATAATTCAAATTTGAACTACATGCACATGCTCCAGTGCATATAAATTAGTTGAAAAATCAAATCTGTGTCCTTGGGTGCATGCTAAGGTCCCATGCAAGAAATGGGAATGAATTCAAACATCGGGGCATCGTTGATTGCCGGCAAAACATTGAGATGCCTGGTTTTTAAATTCTAGGAAATCCAATACTCATCTAAAATTCATGAAACTTGGCATGCTATCATGGAGCGGCATTAACATGCTGTGGTACAAATTTTGTCCCATTTGGGGCAGGTTTGGGTATATGCTTCTCACAAACCGGAGCTTCTCACAACAAGCATGATGGTTTTTGGTAGGGAACGTCCCACCTTCGGGGACGAAACGATATCCATTGCCTCTTATTGCTTTCAATTTTTTTCTCGTGTCAACATAGAACAACAGGAGAGTTGTGTGAGTTTTTGTTATTTTTCGGGGTTCTTTGGACATTTTTATGCATTAACTGTGTTTTCAATGCATTTTATGTGCATAATTCAAATTAGAACTACATGCACATGCTCTAGTGCATATAAATTGGTTGAAAAATCAAATTTGTGTCCTTGGGTGCATGCTTACGTCCCGTCCAAGAAATGGGAATGAATTCAAACATCGGGGCACCGTTGATTGCCGGCAAAACATTGAGATGCCTGGTTTTTAAATTCTAGTAAATCCAATACTCGTCTGAAATTCATGAAACTTGGCATGCTATCATGGAGCGAGATCAACATGCCGTGGTGCAAATTTTGTCCCATTTGGGGCATGTTTGCGTATATGCTTCTCACAAACCGGAGCTTCTCACAACAAGCATGATGGTTTTCGGTAGGGAACGTCCCACCTTTGGGGACGAAACGATATCCATCGCCTCTTATTGTTTTCAATTTTTTTTCTCGTGTCAACATAGAACAACAGGAGTGTTGTGTGATTTTTTGTGATTTTTCGGGGTTTGTTTGGACATTTTTAAGCATTAACTGAGTTTTCAATGCATTTTACGTGCATAATTCAAATTTGAACTACATGCACATGCTCCAGTGCATATAAATTGGTTGAAAAATCAAATCTTTGTCCTTGGGTGCATGCTTAGGTCCCATGCAAGAAATGGGAATGAATTTCAAACACCGGGGCACCGTTGATTGCCGGGAGAATATTGAGATGCCTGGTTTTTTAATTATAGTAAACCCAAAACTCGTCTGTAATTCATGAAACTTGGCATGCTATCATGGAGCGGCATCAACATGTCGTGGTACAAATTTTGTCCCATTTGGGGCAGGTTTGGGTATATGCTTCTCACAAACCGGAGCTTCTCAGAACAAGCATGATGGTTTTTGGTAGGGAACGTCCCACCTTTGGGGACGAAACGATATCCATTGCCTCTTATTGCTTTCAATTTTTTTTCTCGTGTCAACATAGAACAACAGGAGTGTTGTGTGAGTTTTTGATATTTTTCCGGGTTCGTTTGGACATTTTTATGCATTAACTGTGTTTTCAATGCATTTTATGTGCGTAATTCAAATTTGAACTACATGCACATGCTCGAGTGCATATAAATTGGTTGAAAAATCAAATCTGTGTCCTTGGGTGCATGCTAAGGTCCCATGCAAGAAACGGGAATGAATTCAAACATCGGGGGACCGTTGATTGCCGGCGAAACATTGAGATGCCTGGTTTTAAAATTCTAGTAAATCCAATACTCGTCTGAAATTCATGAAACTTGGCATGCTATCATGGAGCGAGATCAACATGCCGTGGTACAAATTTTGTCCCATTTGGGGCATGTTTGCGTATATGCTTCTCACAAACCGGAGCTTCTCACAACAAGCATGATGGTTTTCGGCAGGGAACGTCCCACCTTTGGGGACGAAACGACATCCATCGCCTCTTATTGCTTTCAAATTTTTTTCTCGTGTCAACATAGAACAACAGGAGTGTTGTGTGATTTTTTGTGATTTTTCGGGGTTCGTTTGGACATTTTTATGCATTAACCGAGTTTTCAATGCATTTTATGTGCATAATTCAAATTTGAACTAGATGCACATGCTCTAGTGCATATAAATTGGTTGAAAAATCAAATCTGTGTCCTTGGGTGCATGCTTAGGTCCCATCAAAGAAATGGGAATGAATTCAAACATCGGGGCACCGTTGATTGCCAGCAAAACATTGAGATGCCTGGCTTTTAAATTGTAGTAAATCCAATACTCATCTGAAATTCATGAAACTTGGCATGCTATCATGAAGCGAGATCAACATGCCGTGGTACAAATTTTGTCCCATTTGGGGCATGTTTGCGTATATGCTTGTCACAAACCGGAGCTTCTCATAACAAGCATCATGGTTTTCGGTACGGAACGTCCCACCTTTGGGGACGAAACGATATCCATCACCTCTTATTGCTGTCAAATTTTTTTCTCGTGTCAACATAGAACAACAGGACTGTTCTGTGATTTTTTGTGATTTTTCGGGGTTCGTTTGGACATTTTTATGCATTAACTGAGTTTTCAATGCATTTTATGTGCATAATTCAAATTTGAACTACATGCACATGCTCCAGTGCATATAAATTGGTTGAAAAATCAAATCTGTGTCCTTGGGTGCATGCTTAGGCCCCATGCAAGAAATGGGAATGAATTTCAAACACCGGGGCACCGTTGATTGCCGGGAGAACATAGAGATGCCTGGTTTTGAAATTATAGTAAATCCAAAACTCGTCTGAAATTCATGAAACTTGGCATGCTATCATGGAGCGGCATCAACATGCCGTGGTACAAATTTTGTCCCATTTGGGGCAGGTTTGGGTATATGCTTCTCACAAACCGGAGCTTCTCACAACAAGCATGATGGTTTTTGGTAGGGAACGTCCCACCTTTGGGGACGAAACTATATCCATTGCCTCTTATTGCTTTCAAATTTTTTTCTCATGTCAACATAGAACAACAGGAGTGTTGTGTGATTTTTTGTGATTTTTCAGGGTTCGTTTGGACATTTTTATGCATTAACAGAGTTTTGAATGCATTTTATGTGCATAATTCAAATTTGAACTACATGCACATGCTCCAGTGCATATAAATTGGTTGAAAAATCAAATCTATGTCCTTGGGTGCATGCTTAGGTCCCATGCAAGAAATGGGAATGAATTTCAAACACCGGGGCACCGTTGATTGCCGGCAAAACATTGAGATGCCTGGTTTTTAGATTCTAGTAAATCCAATACTCGTGTGAAATTCATGAAACTTGGCATGCTATCATGGAGCGGCATCAACATGCTGTGGTACAAATTTATTCCCATTTGGGGCAGGTTTGGGTATATGCTTCTCACAAACCAGAGCTTCTCATAACAAGCATGATGGTTTTCGGTAGGGAACGTCCCACCTTTGGGGACGAAACGATATCCATCACCTCTTATTGCTTTCAAATTTTTTTCTTGTGTCAACATAGAACAACAGGACTGTTCTGTGATTTTTATGATTTTTCGAGGTTCGTTTGGACATTTTTATGCATTAACTGAGTTTTCAATGCATTTTATGTGCATGATTCAAATTTGAACTACATGCACATGCTCCAGTGCATATAAATTGGTTGAAAAATCAAATCTGTGTCCTTGGGTGCATGCTTAGGCCCCATGCAAGAAATGGGAATGAATTTCAAACACCGGGGCACCGTTGATTGCCGGGAGAACATTGAGATGCCTGGTTTTGAAATTATAGTAAAATACAAAACTCGTCTGAAATTCATGAAACTTGGCATGCTATCATGGAGCGGCATCAACATGCCGTGGTACAAATTTTGTCCCATTTGGGGCAAGTTTGGGTATATGCTTCTCACAAACCGGAGCTTCTCACAACAAGCATGATGGTTTTTGGTCGGGAACGTCCCACCTTTGGGGACGAAACTATATCCATTGCCTCTTATTGCTTTCAAATTTTTTTCTCGTGTCAACATAGAACAACAGGAGTGTTGTGTGATTTTTTGTGATTTTTCAGGGTTCGTTTGGACATTTTTATGCATTAACTGAGTTTTGAATGCATTTTATGTGCATAATTCAAATTTGAACTACATGCAACTGCTCTAGTGCATATAAATTGGTTGAAAAATCAAATCTATGTCCTTGGGTGCATGCTTAGGTCCCATGCAAGAAATGGGAATGAATTTCAAACACCGGGGCACCGTTGATTGCCGGCAAAACATTCAGATGCCTGGTTTTTAGATTCTATTAAATCCAATACTCGGGTGAAATTCATGAAACTTGGCATGCTATCATGGAGCGGCATCAACATGCTGTGGTACAAATTTATTCCCATTTGGGGCAGGTTTGGGTATATGCTTCTCACAAATCGAAGCTTCTCACAACAGGCATGATGGTTTCGGTACGAACATCCCACCTTTGAGGACGAAACGATATCCATTGCCTCTTATTGCTTTCAAATTTTTTTCTCGTGTCAACATGGAACAACAGGAGTATTGTGTGATTTTTTGTGACTTTTGGGGTTCGTTTCGACATTTTTATGCATTAACTGAGTTTTCGATGCATTTTATGTTCATAATTCAAATTTGAACTACATGCACATGCTCCAGTGCATATAAATTGGTTGAAAAATCAACATGCTTAGGTCCCATGCAAGAAATGGGAATGAATTTCAAACACCGGGGCACCGTTGATTGCCGGCAAAACATTGAGAAGCTTGGTTTTTAAATTCTTGTAAATCCAATACTCGTTTTAAATTCATGAAACTTGGCGTGCTAGCATGGAGCGGCATCAACATGCCGTGGTACAAATTTTGTCCCATTTGGGGCAGGTTTGGGTATATGCTTCTCACAAACCGGAGCTTCTCACAACAAGCATGATGGTTTTTGGTAGGGAACGTCCCACCTTTAGGGACGAAACGATATCCATTGCCTAAGCCAAAACTCGTATGAAATTCATGAAACTTGGCATGCTATCATGGAGCGGCATCAACATGCCGTGGTACAAATTTAGCCCCATTTGGGGCAGATTTGGGTATATGCTTCTCAGAAACCGGAGCTTCTCACAACAAGCATGATGGTTTTTGGTAGGGAACATCCCACCTTTGGGGACGAAACGATATCCATTGCCTCTTATTGCTTTCAATTATTTTTCTCGTGTAGACAAAGAACAACAGGAGTGTTGTGTGAGTTTTTGATATTTTTCCGGGTTCGTTTGGACATTTTTATGCATTAACTGTGTTTTCAATGCATTTTATGTGCGTAATTCAAATTTGAACTACATGCACATGCTCCAGTGCATATAAATTGGTTGAGAAATCAAATCTGTGTCCTTGGGTGCATGCTAAGCTCCCATGCAAGAAATGGGAATGAATTCAAACATCGGGGGACCGTTGATTGCCGGCAAAACATTGAGATGCCTGGTTTTTAAATTCTAGTAAATCCAATACTCGTCTGAAATTCATGAAACTTGGCATGCTATCATGGAGCGAGATCAACATGCCGTGGTACAAATTTTGTCCCATTTGGGGCATGTTTGCGTATATGCTTCTCACAAACCGGAGCTTCTCACAACAAGCATGATGGTTTTCGGTAGGGAACGTCCCACCTTTGGGGACGAAACGACATCCATCGCCTCTTATTGCTTTCAATTTTTTTTTCTCGTGTCAACATAGAACAACAGGAGTGTTGTGTGATTTTTTGTGATTTTTCGGGGTTCGTTTGGACATTTTTATCCATTAACTGAGTTTTCAATGCAATTTATGTGCATAATTCAAATTTGAACTACATGCACATGCTCCAGTGCATATAAATTGGTTGAAAAATCAAATCTATGTCCTTGGGTGCATGCTTAGGTCCCATGCAAGAAATGGGAATGAATTTCAAACACCGGGGCACCGTTGATTGCCGGCAAAACATTGAGATGCCTGGTTTTTAGATTCTAGTAAATCCAATACTCATGTGAAATTCATGAAACTTGGCATGCTATCATGGAGCGGCATCAACATGCTGTGGTACAAATTTATTCCCATTTGGGGCAGGTTTGGGTATATGCTTCTCACAAACCGGAGCTTCTCATAACAAGCATGATGGTTTTCGGTAGGGAATGTCCCACCTTTGGGGACGAAACGATATCCATCACCTCTTATTGCTTTCAAATTTTTTCTCGTGTCAACATAGAACAACAGGACTGTTCTGTGATTTTTTTGTGATTTTTCGGGGTTCGTTTGGACATTTTTATGCATTAACTGAGTTTTCAATGCATTTTATGTGCATGATTCAAATTTGAACTACATGCACATGCTCCAGTGCATATAAATTGGTTGAAAAATCAAATCTGTGTCCTTGGGTGCATGCTTAGGCCCCATGCAAGAAATGGGAATGAATTTCAAACACCGGGGCACCGTTGATTGCCGGGAGAACATTGAGATGCCTGGTTTTGAAATTATAGTAAATCCAAAACTCGTATGAAATTCATAAAACTTGGCATGCTATCATGGAGCGGCATCAACATGCCGTGGTACAAATTCTGTCCCATTTGGGGAAGGTTTGGGTATATGCTTCTCACAAACCGGAGCTTCTCACAACAAGCATGATGGTTTTTGGTAGGGAACGTCCCACCTTTGGGGACGAAACTATATCCATTGCCTCTTATTGCTTTCAAATTTTTTTCTCGTGTCAACATAGAACAACAGGAGTGTTGTGTGATTTTTTGTGATTTTTCAGGGTTCGTTTGGACATTTTTATGCATTAACTGAGTTTTGAATGCATTTTATGTGCATAATTCAAATTTGAACTACATGCACATGCTCCAGTGCATATAAATTGGTTGAAAAATCAAATCTATGTCCTTGGGTGCATGCTTAGGTCCCATGCAAGAAATGGGAATGAATTTCAAACACCGGGGCACCGTTGATTGCCGACAAAACATTGAGATGTCTGGTTTTTAGATTCTATTAAATCCAATACTCGTGTGAAATTCATGAAACTTGGCATGCTATCATGGAGCGGCAATAACATGCTGTGGTACAAATTTATTCCCATTTGGGGCAGGTTTGGGTATATGCTTCTCACAAATCGAAGCTTCTCACAACAGGCATGATGGTTTCAGTAGGAACGTCCCACCTTTGGGGACGAAACGATATCCATTGCCTCTTATTGCTTTCAACTTTTTTTCTCGTGTCAACATAGAACAACAGGAGTGTTGTGTGAGTTTTTGATATTTTTCCGGGTTCGTTTGGACATTTTTATGCATTAACTGTGTTTTCAATGCATTTTATGTGCATAATTCAAATTTGAACTACATGCACATGCTCCAGTGCATATAAATTGGTTGAAAAATCAAATCTGTGTCCTTGGGTGCATGCTAAGGTCCCATGCAAGAAATGGGAATGAATTCAAACATCGGGGGACCGTTGATTGCCGGCAAAACATTGAGATGCCTGGTTTTTAAATTCTAGTAAATCCAATACTCGTCTGAAATTCATGAAACTTGACATGCTAACATGGAGCGAGATCAACATGCCGTGGTACAAATTTTGTCCCATTTGGGGCATGTTTGCGTATATGCTTCTCACAAACCGGAGCTTCTCACAACAAGCATGATGGTTTTCGGTACGGAACGTCCCACATTTGGGGACGAAACGACATCCATCGCCTCTTATTGCTTTCAATTTTTTTTCTCGTGTCAACATAGAAAAACAGGAGTGTTGTGTGATTTTTTGTGATTTTTCGGGGTTAGTTTGGACATTTTTATGTATTAATTGAGTTTTCAATCCATTTTATGTGCATAATTCAAATTTGAACTACATGCACATGCTCCAGTGTATATAAATTGGTTGAAAAATCAAATCTGTGTCCTTGGGTGCATGCTTAGTTCCCATGCAAGAAATGGGAATGAATTCAAACATCGGGGCACCGTTGATTGCCGGCAAAACATTGAGATGCCTGGTTTTTAAATTCTAGTAAATCCAAAACTCGTCTGAAATTCATGAAACTTGGCATGCTATCATGGAGCGGCATCAACATGCAGTGGTACAAATTTTGTCCCATTTGGGGCAGGTTTGGGTATATGCTTCTCACAACAAGCATGATGGTTTTTGGTAGGGAACGTCCCACCTTTGGGGAAGAAACAATATCCATTGCCTCTTATTGCTTTCAAATTTTTTTCTCGTGTCAACATAGAACAACATGAGTGTTGTGTGAGCTTTTGTTTTTTTTCGGGGTTCGTTTGGACATTTTTATGCATTAACTGTGTTTTCAATGCATTTTATGTGCATAATTCAAATTTGAACTGCATGCACATGCTCGAGTGCATATAAATTGGTTGAAAAATCAAATCTATGTCCTTGGGTGCATGCTTAGGCCCCATGCAAGAAATGGGAATGAATTTCAAACACCGGGGCACCGTTGATTGCCGGGAGAACATTGAGATGCCTGGTTTTTAGATTCTATTAAATCCAATACTCTGTGAAATTCATGAAACTTGGCATGCTATCATGGAGCGGCATCAACATGCTGTGGTACAAATTCATTCCCATTTGGGGCAGGTTTGGGTATATGCTTCTCACAAATCGAAGCTTCTCACAACAGGCATGATGGTTTCGGTAGGAACGTCCCACCTTTGGGGACGAAACGATATCCATTGCCTCTTATTGCTTTCAATTTTTTTTCTCGTGTCAACATAGAACAACAGGAGTGTTGTGTGAGTTTTTGATATTTTTCGGGGTTCGTTTGGACATTTTTATGCATTAACTGTGTTTTCAATGCATTTTATGTGCATAATTCAAATTTCAACTACATGCACATGCTCCAGTGCATATAAATTGGTTGAAAAATCAAATCTGTGTCCTTGGGTGCATGCTAAGGTCCCATGCAAGAAATGGGAATGAATTCAAACATCGGGGGACCGTTGATTGCCGGCAAAACATTGAGATGCCTGGTTTTTAAATTCTACTAAATCCAATACTCGTCTGAAATTCATCAAACTTGACATGCTATTATGGAGCGAGATCAACATGCGGTGGTACAAATTTTGTCCCATTTGGGGCATGTTTGCGTATATGCTTCTCACAAACCGGAGCTTCTCACAACAAGCATGATGGTTTTCGGTAGGGAACGTCCCACCTTTGGGGACGAAACGACATCCATCGCCTCTTATTGCTTTCAATTTTTTTTTCTCGTGTCAACATAGAAAAACAGGAGTGTTGTGTGATTTTTTGTGATTTTTCGGGGTTAGTTTGGACATTTTTATGCATTAACTGAGTTTTCAATCCATTTTATGTGCATAATTCAAATTTGAACTACATGCACATTCTCCAGTGCATATAAATTGGTTGAAAAATCAAATCTGTGTCCTTGGGTGCATGCTTAGGCCCCATGCAAGAAATGGGAATGAATTTCAAACACCGGGGCACCGTTGATTGCCTGGAGAACATTGAGATGCCTAGTTTTGAAATTATAGTAAATCCAAAACTCGTCTGAAATTCATGAAACTTGGCATGCTATCATGGAGCGGCATCAACATGCAGTGGTACAAATTTTGTCCCATTTGGGGCAGGTTTGGGTATATGCTTCTCACAAACCGGAGCTTCTCACAACAAGCATGATGGTTTTTGGTAGGGAACGTCCCACCTTTGGGGATGAAACAATATCCATTGCCTCTTATTGCTTTCAAATTTTTTTCTCGTGTCAACATAGAACAACATGAGTGTTGTGTGAGTTTTTGTTTTTTTTCGGGGTTCGTTTGGACATTTTTATGCATTAACTGTGTTTTCGATGCATTTTATGTGCATAATTAAAATTTGAACTACATGCACATGCTCCAGTGGATATAAATTGGTTGAAAAATCAAATCTGAGTCCTTGGGTGCATGCTTAGGTCCCATGCAAGAAATGGGAATGAATTCAAACATCGGGGCACCGTTGATTGCCGGCAAAACATTGAGATGCCTGGTTTTTAAATTCTAGTAAATCCAATACTCGTCTGAAATTCATGAAACTTGGCATGCTATCATGCAGCGAGATCAACATGCCGTGGTGCAAATTTTGTACCATTTGGGGCATGTTTGCGTATATGCTTCTCACACCGGAGCTTCTCACAACAAGCATGATGGTTTTCGGTAGGGAACGTCCCACCTTTGGGGACGAAACAATATCCATCGCCTCTTATTGCTTTCAAATTTTTTTCTCGTGTCAACATAGAACAACAGGAGTGTTGTGTGATTTTTTGTGATTTTTCGGGGTTCGTTTGGACATTTTTATGCATTAACTGAGTTTTCAATGCATTTTATGTGCATAATTCACATTTGAACTACATGCACATGCTCCAGTGCATATAAATTGGTTGAAAAATCAAATCTGTGTCCTTGGGTGGATGCTTAGGTCCCATGCAATAAATGGGAATGAATTTCAAACACCGGGGCACCGTTGATTGCCGGTAGAACATTGAGATGCCTGGTTTTTTAAATTATAGTAAATCCAAAACTAGTCTGAAATTCATCAAACTTGGCATGCTATCATGGAGCGGCATCAACATGCCGTGGTACAATTTTTGTCCCATTTGGGGCAGGTTTGGGTATATGCTTCTCACAACAAGCATGATGGTTTTTGGTAGGGAACGTCCCACCTTTGGGGATGAAACGATGTCCATTGCCTCTTATTGCTTTCAAAAAAATTTCTCGTGTCAACATAGAACAACAGGAGTGTTGTGTGATTCTTTGTGATTTTTCGGGGTTCGTTTGGACATTTTTATGCATTAACTGAGTTTTCAATGCATTTTATGTGCATAATTCAAATTTGAACTACATGCACATACTACAGTGCATATAAATTGGTTGAAAAATCAAATATATGTCCTTGGGTGCATGCTTAGGTCCCATGCAAGAAATGGGAATGAATTTCAAACACCGGGGCACCGTTGATTGCCGTGAAAACATTGAGATGCCTGGTTTTTAAATTCTAGTAAATCCAAAACTCGTCTGAAGTTCATGAAACTTGGCATGCTATCATGGAGCGGCATCAACATGCCGTCGTACAAATTTTGTCCCATTTGGGGCAGGTTTGGGTATATGCTTCTCACAAACTAGAGCTTCTCACAACAAGTATGATGGTTTTCGGTAGGGAACATCCCACCTTTGGGGACGAAACGATATCCATTGCCTCTTATTGCTTTCAAATTTTTTTATTGTGTCAACATAGAACAATAGGAGTGTTGTGTGATTTTTTGTGATTTTTCGGGGTTCGTTTGGACATTTTTATCCATTTACTGAGTTTTCAATGCATTTTATGTGCACAATTCAAATTTGAACTACATGCACATGCTCCAGTGCATATAAATTGGTTGAAAAATCAAATATGTGTCCTTGGGTGCATGCTTAGGTCCCATGCAAGAAATGGGAATGAATTTCAAACACCGGGGCACCGTTGATTGCCGGCAAAACATTGAGATGCCTGGTTTTTAAATTCTAGTAATCCAATACTCGTCTGAAATTCATGAAACTTGGCATGCTATCATGGAGCGGCATCAACATGTCGTGGTACACATTTTGTCCCATTTGGGGCAGGTTTGGGTATATGCTTCTCACAAACCGGAGCTTCTCACAACAAGCATGATGGTTTTTGGTAGGAACGTCCCACCTTTGAGGACGAAACGATATCCATTGCCTCTTATTGCTTTCAATTTTTTTTCTCGTGTCAACATGGAACAACAGGAGTATTGTGTGATTTTTTGGGGTTCGTTTGGACATTTTTATGCATTAACTAAGTTTTCAATGCATTTTAGGTGCATGATTCAAATTTGAAC
Organism: Triticum aestivum; assembly: GCF_018294505.1. Lineage (NCBI taxonomy): Eukaryota > Viridiplantae > Streptophyta > Magnoliopsida > Poales > Poaceae > Triticum > Triticum aestivum. Next base: position 382,625,299 of record NC_057802.1, on the reverse strand, counting down.
TACATGCACATGCCCCAGTGCATATAAATTGGTTGAAAAATCAAATCCATGTCCTTGGGTGCCTGCTTAGGTCGCATGAAAGAAATGGGAATGAATTTCAAACACCGGGGCACCGTTGATTGCCGGCAAAACATTGAGATGCCTGGTTTTTAAATTCTAGTAAATCCAATACTCGTCTGAAATTCATGAAACATGGCATGCTATCATGGAGCAAGAACAAGATGCCGTTGTACAAATTTTGTCCCATTTGGGGCAGGTTTGGGTATATGCTTCTCACAAACCGGAGCTTCTCACAACAAGCATGATGGTTTTCGGTAGGGAACGTCCCTCCTTTGGGGACGAAACGATATCCATCGCCTCTTATTGGTTTCAATTTTGTTTCTCGTGTCAACATAGAACAACAGGAGTGTTGTGTGATTTTTTCTGATTTTTCGGGGTTCGTTTGGACATTTTTATGCATTAACTGAGTTTTCAATGCATTTTATGTGCATAATTCAAATTTGAACTACATGCACATGCTCCAGTGCATATAAATTGGTTGAAAAATCAAATCTGTGTCCTTGGGGGCAAGCTTAGGTCCCATGCAAGAAATGGGAATGAATTTCAAACACCGGGGCAACGTTGATTTCCGTGAAAACATTGAGATGCCTGGTTTTTAAATTCTAGGAAATCTAAAACTCGTCTGAAATTCATGAAACTTGGCATGTTACCATGGAGCGGCATCAACATGCCGTGGTACAAATTTTGTCCCATTTGGGGCAAGTTTGTGTATATGCTTCTCACAAACAAGAGCTTCTCACAACAAGCATGATGGTTTTCGGTAGGGAACGTCCCACCTTTGAGGGCGAAACGATATCCATTGCCTCTTATTGCTTTCAAATTTCTTTCTCGTGTCAACATGGAACAACAGGAGTGTTGTGTGATTTTTCGGGGTTCGTTTGGACATTTTTATGCATTAACTGAGTTTTCAATGCATTTTATGTGCATAATTCGAATTTGAACTACATGGACATGCTCCAGTGCATATAAATTGGTTGAAAAATCAAATCTGTGTCCTTGGGTGCATGCTTAGGTCCCATGCAATAAATGGGAATGAATTTCAAACACCGGGGCACCGTTGATTGCCGGCAAAACATTGAGATGCATGGTTTTTAAATGTAGTAAATCCAATACTCATATGAAATTCATGAAACTTGGCATGCAATCATGGAGCGGCATCAACATGCCGTGGTCCAAATTTTGTCCCATTTGGGGCATGTTTGTGTATATGCTTCTCACAAACCAGAGCTTCTCACAACAAGCATGATGGTTTTCGGTAGGGAACGTCCCACCTTTGAGGACGAAATGATATCCATTGCCACTTATTGCTTTCAAATTTTTTCTCGTGTCAACATAGAACAACAGGAGTGTTGTGTGATTTTTTGTGATTTTTCGGGGTTAGTTTGGACATTTTTATGCATTAACTGAGTTTTCAATGCATTTTATGTGCATAATTGAAATATTAACTATATGCACATGCTCCAGTGCATATAAATTGGTTGAAAAATCAAATCTGTGTCCTTGGGTGCATGCTTAGGTCCCATGCAAGAAATGGGAATGAATTTCAAACACCGGGGCACCGTTGATTGCCGGCAAAACATTGAGATGCCTGGTTTTTAAATTCTAGTAAATCCAATACTCGTCTGAAATTCATGAAACATGGCATGCTATCATGGAGCGAGAACAAGATGCCGTTGTACAAATTTTGTCCCATTTGGGGCAGGTTTGGGTATATGCTTCTCACAAACCGGAGCTTCTCACAACAAGCATGATGGTTTTCGGTAGGGAACGTCCCTCCTTTGGGGACGAAACGATATCCATCACCTCTTATTGGTTTCAATTTTGTTTCTCGTGGCAACATAGAACAACAGGAGTGTTGTGTGATTTTTTGTGATTTTTCGGGGTTCGTTTGGACATTTTTATGCATTAACTGAGTTTTCAATGCATTTTATGTGCATAATTCAAATTTGAACTACATGCACATGCTCCAGTGCATATAAATTGGTTGAAAAATCAAATCTGTGTCCTTGGGGGCAAGCTTAGGTCCCATGCAAGAAATGGGAATGAATTTCAAACACCGGGGCAACGTTGATTTCCGTGAAAACATTGAGATGCCTGGTTTTTAAATTCTAGGAAATCTAAAACTCGTCTGAAATTCATGAAACTTGGCATGTTACCATGTAGCGGCATCAACATGTCGTGGTACAAATTTTGTCCCATTTGGGGCAGGTTTGTGTATATGCTTCTCACAAACAAGAGCTTCTCACAACAAGCATGATGGTTTTCGGTAGGGAACGTCCCACCTTTGAGGGCGAAACGATATCCATTGCCTCTTATTGCTTTCAAATTTCTTTCTCATGTCAACATGGAACAACAGGAGTGTTGTGTGATTTTTCGGGGTTCGTTTGGACATTTTTATGCATTAACTGAGTTTTTAATGCATTTTATGTGCATAATTCAAATTTGAACTACATGGACATGCTCCAGTGCATATAAATTGGTTGAAAAATCAAATCTGTGTCCTTGGGTGCATGCTTAGGTCCCATGCAAGAAATGGGAATGAATTTCAAACACCGGGGCACCGTTGATTGCCGGCAAAACATTGAGATGTCTGGTTTTAGATTCTATTAAATTCAATACTCGTGTGAAATTCATGAAACTTGGCATGCAATCATGGAGCGGCATCAACATGCCGTGGTCCAAATTTTGTCCCATTTGGGGCATGTTTGTGTATACGCTTCTCACAAACCAGAGCTTCTCACAACAAGCATGATGGTTTTCGGTAGGGAACGTCCCACCTTTGAGGACGAAATGATATCCATTGCCACTTATTGCTTTCAAATTTTTTCTCGTGTCAACATAGAACAACAGGAGTGTTGTGTGATTTTTTGGGGTTCGTTTGGACATTTTTATGCATTAACTGAGTTTTCAATGCATTTTATGTGCATAATTGAAATATTAACTATATGCACATCCTCCAGTGCATATAAATTGGTTGAAAAATCAAATCTGTGTCCTTGGGTGCATGCTTAGGTCCCATGCAAGAAATGGGAATGAATTTCAAACACCGGGGCACCGTTGATTGCCGGCAAAACATTGAGATGCCTGGTTTTTAAATTCTAGTAAATCCAAAACTCGTCTGAAATTCATGAAACTTGGCATGCTATCATAGAGCGGCATCAACATGCCATGGTACAAATTTTGCCCCATTTGGGGCAGGTTTGGGTATATGCTTCTCACAAACCGGAGCTTCTCACAATAAGCATGATGGTTTTCGGTAGGGCACGTTCCACCTTTGGGGACGAAACGATATCCATTGCCTCTTATTGCTTTCAAATTTTTTTCTCATGTCAACATAGAACAACAGGAGTGTTGTGTGATTTTTTGTGATTTTTCGGGGTTCGTTTGGACATTTTTATGCATTAACTGAGTTTTCAATGCATTTTATGTGCATAATTCAAATTTGAACTACATGCACATGCTCAAGTGCATATAAATTGGTTGAAAAATCAAATCTGTGTCCTTGGGGGCATGCTTAGGTCCCATGCAAGAAATGGGAATGAATTTCAAACACCGGGGCACCGTTGATTGCCGTGAAAACATTGCCTGGTTTTTAAATTTTAGGAAATCTAAAACTCTTCTATAATTCATAAAACTTGCATGTTATCATGGAGCGGCATGAACATGTCGTGGTACAAATTTTGTCCCATTTGGGGCAGGTTTGGGTATATGCTTCTCACAAACCAGAGCTTCTCACAACAAGCATGATTGTTTTCGGTAGGGAACGTCCCACCTTTGGGGACCTCTTATTGCTTTCAAATTTTTTTCTTGTGTCAACATAGAACAACAGGGGTGTTGTGTGTTTTTTGGGGTTCGTTTGGACATTTTTATGCATTAACTGAGTTTTCAATGCATTTTATGTGCATAATTCAAATTTGAACTACATGCACATGCTCTAGTGCATATAAATTAGTTTAAAAATCAAATCTGTGACCTTTGGTGCATGCTTAGGTCCCATGCAAGAAATGGGAATGAATTTCAAACACCGGGGCACCGTTGATTGCCGGCAAAACATTGAGATGCACGGTTTTTAAATACTAGTAAATCCAAAACTCGTCTGAAATTCATGAAACTTGGCATGCTATCATGGAGCGGCATCAACATGCCGTGGTACAAATTTTGCCCCATTTGGGGTAGGTTTGGGTATATGCTTCTCACAAACCGGAGCTTCTCACAACAAGCATGATGGTTTTCGGTAGGGAACGTCCCACCTTTGGGGAAGAAACGATATCCATTGCCTGTTAATTTTTTTCTTGTGTCAACTTAGAACAACAGGAGTGTTGTGTGATTTTTTGTGATTTTTCGGGGTTCGTTTGGACATTTTTATGCATTAACTGAGTTTTCAATGCATTTTATGTGCATAATTAAAATTTGAACTACATGCACATGCTCCAGTGCATATAAATTGGTTGGAAAATCAAATATGTGTGCTTGGGTGCATTCTTAGGTCCCATGCAAGAAATGGAAGTGAATTTCAAATACCGGGGCACCGTTGATTGCACGCAAAACATTGAGATGCCTGGTTTTGAAATTCTAGTAAATCCAATACTCGTCTGAAATTCATGAAACCTGGCATGCTATCATGGAGCGGCATCAACATGCCGTGGTACAAATTTTGTCCCACTTGGGGCATGTTTGTGTATATGCTTGTCACAAACCGGAGCTTCTCACAACAAGCATGATGGTTTTCGGTAGGGAACGTCCCACCTTTGGGGACGAAACGATATCCATCGCCTCTTATTGCTTTCAATTTTTTTCTTGTGTCAACATAGAACAACAGGAGTGTTGTGTGATTTTTTTGATTTTTCGGGGTTCGTTTGGACATTTTTATGCATTAACTGAGTTTTCAATCCATTTTATGTGCATAATTCGAATTTGAACTACATGCACATGCTACAGTGCATATAAATTGGTCGAAAAATCAAATATGTGTCCTTGGGGGCATGCTTAGGGCCCATGCAAGAAATGGGAATGAATTTCAAACAGCGGGGCACCGTTGATTGCCGTGAAAACATTGAGATGCCTGGTTTTTTAAATTCTAGGAAATCTAAAACTCTTCTGAAATTCATGAAACTTGGCATGTTATCATGGAGCGGCATCAACATGCTGTGGTACAAATTTTGTCCCATTTGGGGCAGGTTTGGGTATATGCTTCTCACAAACCAGAGCTTCTCACAACAAGCATGATGGTTTTCGGTAGGGAACGTCCCACCTTTGGGGACGAAACGATATCCATCGCCTCTTATTGCTTTCAAATTTTTATCTCGTGTCAACATAGAACAACAGGAGTGTTGTGTGATTTTTTGTGATTTTTCGGGGTTCGTTTGGACATTTTTATGCATTAACTGAGTTTTCAATGCATTTTATGTGCATAATTCAAATTTGAACTACATGCACATGCTCCAGTGCTAAATTGGTTGAAAAATCAAATATGTGTCCTTGGGTGCATGCTTAGGCCCCATGCAAGAAATGGGGATGAATTTCAAACACCGGGGCACCGTTGATTGCCGGCAAAACAATGAGATGCGTGGTTTTTAAATTCTAGTAAATCCAAAACTCGTCTGAAATTCATGAAACTTGGCATGCTATCATGGAGCGGCATCAGCATGCCGTGGTACAAATATTGCCCCATTTGGGGCAGGTTTGGGTATATGCTTCTCACAAATCGGAGCTTCTCACAACAACCATGATGGTTTTCGGTAGGGAACGTCCCACCTTTGGGGACGAAACGACGTCCATTGCCTCTTATTGCTTTCAAATTTTTTTCTCGTGTCAACATAGAATAACAGGAGTGTTGTGTGATTTTCTGTGATTTTTTGGGGTTCGTTTGGACATTTTTATGCATTAACTGAGTTTTCAATGCATTTTATGTGCATAATTCAAATTTGAACGACATGCACATGCTCCAGTGCTAAATTGGTTGAAAAAACAAATATGTGTCCTTGGGTGCATGCTTAGGCCCCATGCAAGAAATGGGGATGCATTTCAAACACCGGGGCACCGTTGATTGCCGGCAAAACATTGAGATGCGTGGTTTTTAAATTGTAGTAAATCCAAAACTCGTCTGAAATTCATGAAACTTGGCATGCTATCATGGAGCGGCATCAGCATGCCGTGGTACAAATATTGCCCCATTTGGGGCAGGTTTGGGTATATACTTCTCACAAACCGGAGCTTCTCACAACAACCATGATGGTTTTCGGTAGGGAACGTCCCACCTTTGGGGACGAAACGATATCCATTGCCTCTTATTGCTTTCAAATTTTTTTCTCGTGTCAACATAGAACAACAAGAGTGTTGTGTGATTTTTTGTGATTTTTCGGGGTTCGTTTGGACATTTTTATGCATTAACTGAGTTTTCAATGCATTTTGTGTGCATAATTCAAATTTGAACTACATGCACATGCTCCAGTGCATATAAATTGGTTGCAAAATCAAATCTGTGTCCTTGGGTGCATGCTAGGTCCCATGCAAGAAATGGGAATGAATTTCAAACACCGGGGCACCGTTGATTGCCGGCAAAACATTGAGATGCCTGGTTTTTAAATTCCAGTAAATCCAATACTCGTCTGAAATTCATGAACGTGGCATGCTATCATGGAGCGACATCAACATGCCGTGGTACAAATTTTGTACCATTTGGGGCATGTTCGCGTATATGCTTCTCACAAACCAGAGGTTCTCACAACAAGCATGATGGTTTTCGGTAGGGAACGTCCCACCTTTGGGGACGGAACGATATCCATCGCCTCTTATTGCGTTCACATTTTTTTCTCGTGTCAACATAGAAAAATAGGAGTGTTGTGTGATTTTTCGGGGTTCGTTTGGACATTTTTATGCATTAACTGAGTTTTCAATGCATTTTATGTGCATCATTCAAATTTTTTACTACATGCACATGCTCAAGTGTATATAAATTGGTTGAAAAATCAAATTTGTGTCCTAGCGTGCATGCTTAGGTCCCATGCAAGAAATGGAAATGAATTTCAAACACCGGGGCACCTTTGATTGCCGGCAAAACATTGAGATGCACGGTTTTTAAATTCTAGTAAATCCAAAACTCGTCTGAAATTCATGAAACTTGGCATGCTATCATGGAGCGGCATCAGCATGCCGTGCTACAAATATTGTACCATTTGGGGCAGGTTTGGGTATATGCTTCTCACAAACCAGAGCTTCTCACAACAAGCATGATGGTTTTCGGTACGGAACATCCCACCTCTGGGGACGAAACGATATCCATTGCCTCTTATTGCTTTGAATTTTTTTTCTCGTGTCAACATAGAACCACAGGAGTGTTGTGTGATTTTTTGTGATTTTTCGGGGTTCGTTTGGACATTTTTATGCATTAACTGAGTTTTCAGTGCATTTTATGCGCACAATTCAAATTTGAACTACATGCACATGCTCCAGTGCATATAAATTGGTTGAAAAATCAAATCTGTGTCCTTGGGTGCATGCTCAGGTCCCATGCAAGAAATTGGAATGAATGTCAAACACCGGGGCACCGTTGATTGCTAGCAAAGCATTGAGATGCCTGGTTTTTTTTCTCGTGTCAACATAGAAAAATAAGAGTGTTGTGTGATTTTTCGGGGTTCGTTTGGACATTTTTATGCATTAACTGAGTTTTCAATGCATTTTATGTGCATAATTCAAATTTGAACTACATGCACATGCTCATGTGCATATAAATTGGTTGAAAAATCAAATATGTGTCCTTGGGGGCATGCTTAGGTCCCATGCAAGAAATGGGAATGAATTTCAAACACCGGGGCACCGTTGATTGCCGTGAAAACATTGAGATGCCTGGTTTTTCGATTTTAGGAAATCTAAAACTCTTCTGAAATTCATGAAACTTGGCATGTTATCATGGAGCGGCATCAACATGCCGTGGTACAAATTTTGTCCCATTTGGGGCAGGTTTGGGTATATGCTTCTCACAAACCAGAGCTTCTCACAACAAGCATGATGGTTTTCGGTAGGGAACGTCCCACCTTTGGGGACCTCTTATTGGTTTCAATTTATTTTCTCGTGTCAACATAGAAAAACAGGAGTGTTGTGTGATTTTTCGTGGTTCGTTTGGAAATTTTTATGCATTAACAGAGTTTTCAATGCATTTTATGTGCATAATTCAAATTTGAACTACATGCACATGCTCCAGTGCATATAAATTGGTTGAAAAATCAAATCTGTGTCCTTGGGTGCATGCTTAGGTCCCATGCAAGAAATGGGAATGAATTTCAAACACCGAGGCACCGTTGATTGCCGTGAAAACATTGAGATGCCTGGTTTTTAAATTCTAGGAAATCTAAAACTCGTCTGAAATTCATGAAACTTGGCATGTTATCATGGAGCAGCATCAACATGCCGTGGTATAAATTTTGTCCCATTTGGGGCAGGTTTGGGTATATGCTTCTCACAAACCAGAGCTTCTCACAACAAGCATGACGGTTTTCGGTAGGGAACATCCCACCTCTGGGGACGAAACGATATCCATTGCCTCTTATTGCTTTCAATTTTTTTTCTCATGTCAACATAGAACCACAGGAGTGTTGTGTGATTTGTTGTGATTTTTCGGGGTTCGTTTGAACATTTTTATGCATTAACTGAGTTTTCAGTGCATTTTATGTGCACAATTCAAATTTGAACTACACGCACATGCTCCAGTGCATATAAATTGGTTGAAAAATCAAATCTGTGTCCTTGGGTGCATGCTTAGGTCCCATGCAAGAAATGGGAATGAATGTCAAACACCGGGGCACCGTTGATTGCTAGCAAAACATTGAGATGCCTGGTTTTTAAATTCTAGTAAATCCAACACTCGTCTGAAATTCATGAAACTTGGCATGCTATCATGGAGCGACATCAACATGCCGTGGTAAAATTTTTGTCCCATTTGGGGCAGGTTTGGGTATATGCTTCTCACAAACCAGAGCTTCTCACAACAAGCATGATGGTTTTCAGTAGGGAACGTCCCACCTTTGGGGACGAAACAATAACCATTGCCTCTTATTGCTTTCAATTTTTTTTCTCATGTTAACATAGAACCACGGGAGCGTTGTGTGATTTTTTGTGATTTTTCGGGGTTCGTTTGGACATTTTTATGAATTAACTAAGTTTTCAATGTATTTTATGTGCATAATTCTAATTTGAACTACATGCACATGCTCAAGTGCATATAAATTGGTTGAAAAATCAAATCTGTGTCCTTGGGTGCATGCTTAGGTCCCATGCAAGAAATGGGAATGAATTTCAAACACCAGGGCACCGTTGATTGCCGGGAAAACATTGAGATGCCGAGTTTTTAAATTCTACTAAATACAAAACTCGTATGAAGTTCATGAAACTTGGCATTCTATCATGGAGCGGCATCAACATGCCGTCGTACAAATTTTGTCCCCTTTGGGGTAGGTTTGGGTATATGCTTCTCACAAACCGGAGCTTCTCACAACAAGCATGATGGTTTTCGGTAGGGAACGTCCCACCTTTGGGGACGAAACGATATCCATCGCCTCTTATTACTTTCAATATTTTTTCTCGTTTTAACATAGAACAACAGGAGTGTTGTGTGATTTTTTGTGATTTTTCGGGGTTCGTTTGGACATTTTTATGCATTAACTGAGTTTTCAATGCATTTTATGTGCATAATTCAAATTTGAACTACATGCACATGCTCAAGCATATAAATTGGTTGAAAAATCAAATCTGTGTCCTGGGGTGCATGCTTAGCTCCCATGCAAGAAATGGAAATGAATTTCAAACACCGGGGCACCGTTGATTGTCGTGAAAACATTGAGATGCCTCGTTTTTAAATTCATGAAACTTGGCATGTTATCATGGAGCGGCATCAACATGCCGTGCTACAAATATTGTCCCATTTGGGGCAGGTTTGGGTATATGCTTCTCACAAACTAGAGCTTCTCACAACAAGTATGATGGTTTTCGGTAGGGAACATCCCACCTTTGGGGACGAAACGATATCCATTGCCTCTTATTGCTTTCAAATTTTTTTTCTCGTGTCAACATAGAACAACAGGAGTGTTGTGCGATTTTTTGTGATTTCGCAGGGTCCGTTTGGACATTTTTATGCATTAACTGAGTTTTTAATGCATTTTATGTGCATAATTCAAATTTGAACTACATGCACATGCTCGAGTGCATATAAATTGGTTGAAAAATAAAATCTGTGTCCTTGGGTGCATGCTTAGGTCCCATGCAAGAAATGGGAATGAATTTCAAACACCAGGGCACCGTTGATTGCCGGGAAAACATTGAGATGCCGGGTTTTCAAATTCTAGTAAATCCAAAACTCGTCTGAAGTTCATGAAACTTGGCATGCTATCATGGAGCGGCATCAACATGCCGTCGTACAAATTTTGTCCCATTTGGGGCACGTTTGGGTATATGCTTCTCACAAACCGGAGCTTCTCACAACAAGCATGATGGTGTTCGGTAGGGAACGTCCCACCTTTGGGGACGAAACGATATCCATCGCCTCTTATTGCTTTCAATTTTTTTCTCGTTTTAACATAGAACAACAGGAGTGTTGTGTAATTTTTTTGATTTTTCGGGGTTCGTTTGGACATTTTTATGCATTAACTGAGTTTTCAAAGCATTTTATGTGCATAATTCAAATTTGAACTACATGCACATGCTCAAGTGCATATAAATTGGTTGAAAAATAAAATCTGTGTCCTGGGGTGCATGCTTAGCTCCCATGCAAGAAATGGAAATGAATTTCAAACACCGGGGCACCGTTGATTGTCGTGAAAACATTGAGATGCCTGGTTTTTAAATTCATGAAACTTGGCATGTTATCATGGAGCGGCATCAACATGCCGTGCTACAAATTTTGTCCCATTTGGGGCAGGTTTGGGTATATGCTTCTCACAAACTAGAGCTTCTCACAACAAGTATGATGGTTTTCGGTAGGGAACATCCCACCTTTGGGGACGAAACGATATCCATTGCCTCTTATTGCTTTCAAATTTTTTTCTCGTGTCAACATAGAACAACAGGAGTGTTGTGCGATTTTTTGTGATTTCTCAGGGTCCGTTTGGACATTTTTATGCATTAACTGAGTTTTCAATGCATTTTATGTGCATAATTCAAATTTGAACTACATGCACATGCTCCAGTGCATATAAATTGGTTGAAAAATAAAATCTGTGTCCTTGGGTGCATGCTTAGGTCCCACGCAAGAAATGGGAATGAATGTCAAACACCGGGGCAACGTTGATTCCCGGCAAAACATTGAGATCCCTGGTTTTTAAATTCTAGTAAATCCAAAACTCCTCTGAAATTCATGAAACTTGGCATGCTATCATGGAGCGGCATCAACATGCCATGGTACAAATTTTGTCCCATTTGGGGCAGGTTTGGGTATATGCTTCTCACAAACTAGAGCTTCTCACAACAAGTATGATGGTTTTTGGTAGGGAACATCCCACCTTTGGGGACGAAACGATATCCATTGCCTCTTATTGCTTTCAAATTTTTTTCTCGTGTCAACATAGAACAATAGGAGTGTTGTGCGATTTTTTCTGATTTCTCAGGGTCCGTTTGGACATTTTTATGCATTAACTGAGTTTTCAATGCATTTTATGTGCATAATTCAAATTTGAACTACATGCACATGCTCAAGTGCATATAAATTGGTTGAAAAATTAAATCTGTGTCCTGGGGTGCATGCTTAGCTCCCATGCAAGAAATGGAAATGAATTTCAAACACCGGGGCACCGTTGATTGTCCTGAAAACATTGAGATGCCTCGTTTTTAAATTCATGAAACTTGGCATGTTATCATGGAGCGGCATCAACATGCCGTGCTACAAACTTTGTCCCATTTGGGGCAGGTTTGGGTATATGCTTCTCACAAACTAGAGCTTCTCACAACAAGTATGATGGTTTTCGGTAGGGAACATCCCACCTTTGGGGACGAAACGATATCCATTTCCTCTTATTGCTTTCAAATTTTTTTTCTCGTGTCAGCATATAACAACAGGAGTGTTGTGCGATTTTTTGTGATTTCTCAGGGTCCGTTTCGACATTTTTATGCATTAACAGAGTTTTTAATGCATTTTATGTGCATAATTCAAATTTGAACTACATGCACATGCTCAAGTGCATATAAATTGGTTGAAAAATAAAATCTGTGTCCTTGGGTGCATGCTTAGGTCCCATGCAAGAAATGGGAATGAATTTCAAACACCAGGGCACCGTTGATTGCCGGGAAAACATTGAGATGCCGGGTTTTTAAATTCTAGTAAATCCAAAACTCGTCTGAAGTTCATGAAACTTGGCATGCTATCATGGAGCGGCATCAACATGCCGTCGTACAAATTTTGTCCCATTTGGGGCACGTTTGGGTATATGCTTCTCACAAACCGGAGCTTCTCACAACAAGCATGATGGTTTTCGGTAGGGAACGTCCCACCTTTGGGGACGAAACGATATCCATCGCCTCTTATTGCTTTCAATTTTTTTCTCGTTTTAACATAGAACAACAGGAGTGTTGTGTGATTTTTTGTGATTTTTCGGGGTTCGTTTGGACATTTTTATGCATTAACTGAGTTTTGAATGCATTTTATGTGCATAATTCAAATTTGAACTACATGCACATGCTCAAGTGCATATAAATTGGTTGAAAAATAAAATCTGTGTCCTGGGGTGCATGCTTAGCTCCCATGCAAGAAATGGAAATGAATTTCAAACACCGGGGCACCGTTGATTGTCGTGAAAACATTGAGATGCCTGGTTTTTAAATTCATGAAACTTGGCATGTTATCATGGAGCGGCATCAACATGCCGTGCTACAAATTTTGTCCCATTTGGGGCAGGTTTGGGTATATGCTTCTCACAAACTAGAGCTTCTCACAACAAGTATGATGGTTTTCGGTAGGGAACATCCCACCTTTGGGGACGAAACGATATCCATTGCCTCTTATTGCTTTCAAATTTTTTTCTCGTGTCAACATAGAACAACAGGAGTGTTGTGCGATTTTTTGTGATTTCTCAGGGTCCGTTTGGACATTTTTATGCATTAACTGAGTTTTCAATGCATTTTATGTGCATAATTCAAATTTGAACTACATGCACATGCTCCAGTGCATATAAATTGGTTGAAAAATAAAATCTGTGTCCTTGGGTGCATGCTTAGGTCCCACGCAAGAAATGGGAATGAATGTCAAACACCGGGGCAACGTTGATTCCCGGCAAAACATTGAGATCGCTGGTTTTTAAATTCTAGTAAATCCAAAACTCCTCTGAAATTCATGAAACTTGGCATGCTATCATGGAGCGGCATCAACATGCCATGGTACAAATTTTGTCCCATTTGTGGCAGGTTTGGGTATATGCTTCTCACAAACTAGAGCTTCTCACAACAAGTATGATGGTTTTCGGTAGGGAACATCCCACCTTTGGGGACGAAACGATATCCATTGCCTCTTATTGCTTTCAAATTTTTTTCTCGTGTCAACATAGAACAATAGGAGTGTTGTGCGATTTTTTCTGATTTCTCAGGGTCCGTTTGGACATTTTTATGCATTAACTGAGTTTTCAATGCATTTTATGTGCATAATTCAAATTTGAACTACATGCACATGCTTCAGTGCATATAAATTGGTTGAAAAATCAAATCTTTGTCCTTGGGTGCATGCTTAGGTCCCATGCAAGAAATGGGAATGAATTTCAAACACCGGGGCACCGTTGATTCCCGGGAAAACATTGAGATGTCGGGTTTTTAAATTCTAGTAAATCCAAAACTCGTCTGAAGTTCATGAAACTTGGCATGCTATCATGGAGCGCCATCAACATGCCATCGTACAAATTTTGTCCCATTTGGGGCAGGTTTGGGTATATGCTTCTCACAAACTGGAGCTTCTCACAACAAGCATGATGGTTTTCGGTAGGGAACGTCCCTCCTTTGGGGACGAAACGATATCCATCGCCTCTTATTGCTTTCAAATTTTTTTCTCGATTTAACATAGAACAACAGGAGTGTTGTGTGATTTTTTGTGATTTTTCGGGGTTCGTTTGGACATTTTTATGCATTAACTAAGTTTTCAATGCATTTTATGTGCATAATTCAAATTTGAACTACATGCACATGCTCAAGTGCATATAAATTGGTTGAAAAATCAAATATGTGTCCTGGGGTGCATGCTTAGGTCCCATGCAAGAAATGGAAATGAATTTCAAACACCGGGGCACCGTTGATTGCCGGCAAAACATTGAGATGCACGGTTTTTAAATTCTAGTAAATCCAAAACTCGTCTGAAATTCATGAAACTTGGCATGCTATCATGGAGCGGCATCAGCATGCCGTGCTACAAATATTGTACCATTTGGGGCAGGTTTGGGTATATGCTTCTCACAAACCAGAGCTTCTCACAACAAGCATGATGGTTTAGGTACGGAACATCCCACCTCTGGGGACGAAACGATATTAATTGCCTCTTGTTGCTTTCAATTTTTTTTCTCGTGTCAACATAGAACCACAGGAGTGTTGTGTGATTTTTTGTGATTTTTCGGGGTTCGTTTGGACATTTTTATGCATTAACTGAGTTTTCAGTGCATTTTATGCGCACAATTCAAATTTGAACTACATGCACATGTTCGAGTGCATATAAATTGGTTGAAAAATCAAATTTGTGTCCTTGGGTGCATGCTCAGGTCCCATGCAAGAAATCGGAATGAATGTCAAACACCGGGGCACCGTTGATTGCTAGCAAAACATTGAGATGCCTGGTTTTTTTTCTCGTGTCAACATAGAAAAATAGGAGTGTTGTGTGATTTTTCGGGGTTCGTTTGGACATTTTTATGCATTAACTGAGTTTTCAATGCATTTTATGTGCATAATTCAAATTTGAACTACATGCACATGCTCATGTGCATATAAATTAGTTGAAAAATCAAATCTGTGTCCTTGGGGGCATGCTTAGGTCCCATGCAAGAAATGGGAATGAATTTCAAACACCGGGGCACCGTTGATTGCCGTGAAAACATTGAGATGCCTGGTTTTTCGATTTTAGGAAATCTAAAACTCTTCTGAAATTCATGAAACTTGGCATGTTATCATGGAGCGGCATCAACATGCCGTGGTACAAATTTTGTCCCATTTGGGGCAGGTTTGGGTATATGCTTCTCACAAACCAGAGGTTCTCACAACAAGCATGATGATTTTCGGTAGGGAACGTCCCACCTTTGGGGACCTCTTATTGCTTTCAAATTTTTTTTCTCGTGTCAACATAGAAAAACAGGAGTGTTGTGTGATTTTTCGTGGTTCGTTTGGAAATTTTTATGCATTAACTGAGTTTTCAATGCATTTTATGTGCATAATTCAAATTTGAACTACATGCACATGCTCCAGTGCATATAAATTGGTTGAAAAATCAAATCTGTGTCCTTGGGTGCATGCTTAGGTCCCATGCAAGAAATGGGAATGAATTTCAAACACCGAGGCACCGTTGATTGCCGTGAAAATATTGAGATGCCTGGTTTTTAAATTCTAGGAAATCTAAAACTCGTCTGAAATTCATGAAACTTGGTATGTTATCATGGAGCAGCATCAACATGCCGTGGTATAAATTTTGTCCCATTTGGGGCAGGTTTGGGTATATGCTTCTCACAAACCAGAGCTTCTCACAACAAGCATGATGGTTTTCGGTAGGGAACATCCCACCTCTGGGGACGAAACGATATCCATTGCCTCTTATTGCTTTCAATTTTTTTTCTCATGTCAACATAGAACCACAGGAGTGTTGTGTGATTTTTTGTGATTTTTCGGGGTTCGTTTGGACATTTTTATGCATTAACTGAGTTTTCAGTGCATTTGATGTGCACAATTCAAATTTGAACTACATGCACATGCTCCAGTGCATATAAATTGGTTGAAAAATCAAATCTGTGTCCTTGGGTACATGCGTAGGTCCCATGCAAGAAATGGGAATGAATGTCAAACACTGGGGCACCGTTGATTGCTAGCAAAACATTGAGATGCCTGGTTTTTAAATTCTAGTAAATCCAACACTCGTCTGAAATTCATGAAACTTGGCATGCTATCATGGAGCGGCATCAACATGCCGTGGTACAAATTTTGTCCCATTTGGGGCAGGTTTGGGTATATGCTTCTCACAAACCAAAGCTTCTCACAACAAGCATGATGGTTTTCAGTAGCGAACGTCCCACCTTTGGGGACGAAACGATATCCATTGCCTCTTATTGCTTTCAATTTTTTTCTCATGTTAACATAGAACAACGGGAGCGTTGTGTGATTTTTTGTAATTTTTCGGGGTTCGTTTGGACATTTTTATGAATTAACTAAGTTTTCAATGCATTTTATGTGCATAATTCAAATTTGAACTACATGCACATGCTCAAGTGCATATAAATTGGTTGAAAAATCAAATCTGTGTCCTTGGGTGCATGCTCAGGTCCCATGCAAGAAATGGGAATGAATGTCAAACACCGGGGCAGCGTTGATTGCTAGCAAAACATTGAGATGCCTGGTTTTTTTTCTCGTGTCAACATAGAAAAATAGGAGTGTTGTGTGATTTTTCGGGGTTCGTTTGGACATTTTTATGCATTAACTGAGTTTTCAATGCATTTTATGTGCATAATTCAAATTTGAACTACATGCACATGCTCCAGTGCATATAAATTGGTTGAAAAATCAAATCTGTGTCCTTGGGTGCATGCTTAGGTCCCATGCAAGAAATGGGAATGAATTTCAAACACCGGGGCACCGTTGATTGCCGTGAAAACATTGAGATGCCTGGTTTTTCGATTTTAGGAAATCTAAAACTCTTCTGAAATTCATGAAACTTGGCATGTTATCATGGAGCGGCATCAACATGCCGTGGTACAAATTTTGTCCCATTTGGGGCAGGTTTGGGTATATGCTTCTCACAAACCAGAGCTTCTCACAACAAGCATGATGATTTTCGGTAGGGAACGTCCCACCTTTGGGGACCTCTTATTGCTTTCAAATTTTTTTCTCGTGTCAACATAGAAAAACAGGAGTGTTGTGTGATTTTTCGTGGTTCGTTTGGAAATTTTTATGCATTAACTGAGTTTTCAATGCATTTTATGTGCATAATTCAAATTTGAACTACATGCACATGCTCCAGTGCATATAAATTGGTTGAAAAATCAAATCTGTGTCCTTGGGTGCATGCTTAGGTCCCATGCAAGAAATGGGAATGAATTTCAAACACCGAGGCACCGTTGATTGCCGTGAAAATATTGAGATGCCTGGTTTTTAAATTCTAGGAAATCAAAAACTCGTATGAAATTCATGAAACTTGGCATGTTATCATGGAGCAGCATCAACATGCCGTGGTATAAATTTTGTCCCATTTGGGGCAGGTTTGGGTATATGCTTCTCACAAACCAGAGCTTCTCACAACAAGCATGATGGTTTTCGGTAGGGAACATCCCACCTCTGGGGACGAAACGATATCCATTGCCTCTTATTGCTTTCAATTTTTTTTTCTCATGTCAACATAGAACCACAGGAGTGTTGTGTGATTTTTTGTGATTTTTCGGGGTTCGTTTGGACATTTTTATGCATTAACTGAGTTTTCAGTGCATTTTATGTGCACAATTCAAATTTGAACTACATGAACATGCTCCAGTGCATATAAATTGGTTGAAAAATCAAATCTGTGTCCTTGGGTACATGCGTAGGTCCCATGCAAGAAATGGGAATGAATGTCAAACACTGGGGCACCGTTGATTGCTAGCAAAACATTGAGATGCCTGGTTTTTAAATTCTAGTAAATCCAACACTCGTCTGAAATTCATGAAACTTGGCATGCTATCATGGAGCGGCATCAACCTGCCGTGGTACAAATTTTGTCCCATTTGGGGCAGGTTTGGGTATATGCTTCTCACCAACCAAAGCTTCTCACAACAAGCATGATGGTTTTCAGTAGCGAACGTCCCACCTTTGGGGACGAAACGATATCCATTGCCTCTTATTGCTTTCAATTTTTTTCTCATGTTAACATAGAACAACGGGAGCGTTGTGTGATTTTTTGTAATTTTTGGGGTTCGTTTGGACATTTTTATGAATTAACTAAGTTTTCAATGCATTTTATGTGCATAATTCAAATTTGAACTACATGCACATGCTCAAGTGCATATAAATTGGTTGAAAAATCAAATCTGTGTCCTTGGGTGCATGCTTAGGTCCCATGCAAGAAATGGGAATGAATTTCAAACACCAGGGCACCGTTGATTGCCGGGAAAACATTGAGATGCCGGGTTTTTAAATTCTAGTAAATCCAAAACTCGTCTGAAGTTCATGAAACTTGGCATGCTATCATGGAGCGGCATCAACATGCCGTCGTACAAATTTTGTCCCATTTGGGGCAGGTTTGGGTATATGCTTCTCACAAACCGGAGCTTGTCACAACAAGCATGATGGTTTTCGGTAGGGAACGTCCCACCTTTGGGGACGAAACGATATCCATCGCCTCTTATTTCTTTCAATATTTTTTCTCGTTTTAACATAGAACAACAGGAGTGTTGTGTGATTTTTTGTGATTTTTCGGGGTTCGTTTGGACATTTTTATGCATGAACTGAGTTTTCAATGCATTTTATGTGCATAATTCAAATTTGAACTACATGCACATGCTCAAGTGCATATAAATTGGTTGAAAAATCAAATCTGTGTCCTGGGGTGCATGCTTAGCTCCCATGCAAGAAATGGAAATGAATTTCAAACAACGGGGCAAGGTTGATTGTCGTGAAAACAACTAGATGCCTGGTTTTTAAATTCATGAAACTTGGCATGTTATCATGGAGCGGCATCAACATGCCGTGCTACAAATTTTGTCCCATTTGGGGCAGGTTTGCGTATATGCTTCTCACAAACCGGAGCTTCTCACAACAAGCATGATGGTTTTCGGTAGGGAACGTCCCACCTTTGGGGACGAAACGATATCCATTGCCTCTTATTGCTTTCAATTTTTTTTCTCGTGTCAACATAGAACAACAGGAGTGTTGTGCGATTTTTTCTGATTTCTCAGGGTCCGTTTGGACATTTTTATGCATTAACTGAGTTTTCAATGCATTTTAAGTGCATAATTCAAATTTGAACTACATGCACATGCTCAAGTGCATATAAATTGGTTGAAAAAGAAAATCTGTGTCCTTGGGTGCATGCTTAGGTCCCATGCAAGAAATGGGAATGAATTTCAAACACCAGGGCACCGTTGATTGCCGGGAAAACATTGAGATGCCGGGTTTTTAAATTCTAGTAAATCCAAAACTCGTCTGAAGTTCATGAAACTTGGCATGCTATCATGGAGCGGCATCAACATGCCGTCGTACAAATTTTGTCCCATTTGGGGCACGTTTGGGTATATGCTTCTCACAAACCGGAGCTTCTCACAACAAGCATGATGTTTTTCGGTAGGGAACGTCCCACCTTTGGGGACGAAACGATATCCATTGCCTCTTATTGCTTTCAATTTTTTTCTCGTTTTAACATAGAACAATAGGAGTGTTGTGTGATTTTTTGTGATTTTTCGGGGTTCGTTTGGACATTTTTATGCATTAGCTGAGTTTTCAATGCATTTTATGTGCATAATTCAAATTTGAACTACATGCACATGCTCAAGTGCATATAAATTGGTTGAAAAATAAAATCTGTGTCCTGGGGTGCATGCTTAGCTCCCATGCAAGAAATGGAAATGAATTTCAAACACCGGGGCACCGTTGATTGTCGGGAAAACATTGAGATGCCTGGTTTTTAAATTCATGAAACTTGGCATGTTATCATGGAGCGGCATCAACATGCCGTGCTACAAATTTTGTCCCATTTGGGGCAGGTTTGGGTATATGCTTCTCACAAACTAGAGCTTCTCACAACAAGTATGATGGTTTTCGGTAGGGAACATCCCACCTTTGGGGACGAAACGATATCCATTGCCTCTTATTGCTTTCAAATTTTTTTCTCGTGTCAACATAGAACAACAGGAGTGTTGTGCGATTTTTTGTGATTTCTCAGGGTCCGTTTGGACATTTTTATGCATTAACTGAGTTTTCAATGCATTTTATGTGCATAATTCAAGTTTGAACTACATGCACATGCTCCCGTGCATATAAATTGGTTGAAAAATAAAATCTGTGTCCTTGGGTGCATGCTTAGGTCCCACGCAAGAAATGGGAATGAATGTCAAACACCGGGGCAACGTTGATTCCCGGCAAAACATTGAGATCCCTGGTTTTTAAATTCTAGTAAATCCAAAACTCCTCTGAAATTCATGAAACTTGGCATGCTATCATGGAGCGGCATCAACATGCCATGGTACAAATTTTGTCCCATTTGGGGCAGGTTTGGGTATA
The DNA here is from genome assembly GCF_018294505.1 of Triticum aestivum. Classification (NCBI taxonomy): domain Eukaryota; kingdom Viridiplantae; phylum Streptophyta; class Magnoliopsida; order Poales; family Poaceae; genus Triticum; species Triticum aestivum. Next base: position 382,604,842 of record NC_057802.1, on the reverse strand, counting down.
TGCTTCTCACAAACTAGAGCTTCTCACAACAAGTATGATGGTTTTCGGTAGGGAACATCCCACCTTTGGGGACGAAACGATATCCATTCCATCTTATTGCTTTCAAATTTTTTTCTCGTGTCAACATAGAACAACAGGAGTGTTGTGCGATTTTTTGTGATTTCTCAGGGTCCGTTTGGACATTTTTATGCATTAACTGAGTTTTCAATGCATTTTATGTGCATAATTCAAATTTGAACTACATGCACATGCTCAAGTGCATATAAATTGGTTGAAAAATAAAATCTGTGTCCTTGGGTGCATGCTTAGGTCCCATGCAAGAAATGGGAATGAATTTCAAACACCAGGGCACCGTTGATTGCCGGGAAAACATTGAGATGATGGGTTTTTAAATTCTAGTAAATCCAAAACTCGTCTGAAGTTCATGAAACTTGGCATGCTATCATGGAGCGGCATCAACATGCCGTCGTACAAATTTTGTCCCATTTGGGGCACGTTTGGGTATATGCTTCTCACAAACCGGAGCTTCTCACAACAAGCATGATGGTTTTCGGTAGGGAACGTCCCACCTTTGGGGACGAAACGATATCCATCGCCTCTTATTGCTTTCAATTTTTTTTCTCGTTTTAACATAGAACAACAGGAGTGTTGTGTGATTTTTTCTGATTTTTTGGGGCTCGTTTGGACATTTTTATGCATTAACTGAGTTTTCAATGCATTTTATGTGCATAATTCAAATTTGAACTACATGCACATGCTCAAGTGCATATAAATTGGTTGAAAAATAAAATCTGTGTCCTGGGGTGCATGCTTAGCTCCCATGCAAGAAATGGAAATGAATTTCAAACACCGGGGCACCGTTGATTGTCGGGAAAACATTGAGATGCCTGGTTTTTAAATTCATGAAACTTGGCATGTTATCATGGAGCGGCATCAACATGCCGTGCTACAAATTTTGTCCCATTTGGGGTAGGTTTGGGTATATGCTTCTTACAAACTAGAGCTTCTCACAACAAGTATGATGGTTTTCGGTAGGGAACATCCCACCTTTTGGGACGAAACGATATCCATTGCCTCTTATTGCTTTCAAATTTTTTTCTCGTGTCAACATAGAACAACAGGAGTGTTGTGCGATTTTTTGTGATTTCTCAAGGTCCGTTTGGACATTTTTATGCATTAACTGAGTTTTCAATGCATTTTATGTGCATAATTCAAGTTTGAACTACATGCACATGCTCCAGTGCATATAAATTGGTTGAAAAATAAAATCTGTGTCCTTGGGTGCATGCTTAGGTCCCACGCAAGAAATGGGAATGAATGTCAAACACCGGGGCAACGTTGATTCCCGGCAAAACATTGAGATCCCTGGTTTTTAAATTCTAGTAAATCCAAAACTCCTCTGAATTTCATGAAACTTGGCATGCTATCATGGAGCGGCATCAACATGCTGTGGTACAAATTTTGTCCCATTTGGGGCAGGTTTGGGTATATGCTTCTCACAAACCAGAGCTTCTCACAACAAGCATGATGGTTTTCAGTAGCGAACGTCCCACCTTTGGGGACGAAACGATATCCATTGCCTCTTATTGCTTTCAATTTTTTCTCATGTTAACATAGAACAACGGGAGCGTTGTGTGATTTTTTGTAATTTTTCGGGGTTCGTTTGGACATTTTTATGAATTAACTAAGTTTTCAATGCATTTTATGTGCATAATTCAAATTTGAACTACATGCACATGCTCAAGTGCATATAAATTGGTTGAAAAATCAAATCTGTGTCCTTGGGTGCATGCTTAGGTCCCATGCAAGAAATGGGAATGAATTTCAAACACCAGGGCACCGTTGATTGCCGGGAAAACATTGAGATGCCGGGTTTTTAAATTCTAGTAAATCCAAAACTCGTCTGAAGTTCATGAAACTTGGCATGCTATCATGGAGTGGCATCAACATGCCGTCGTACAAATTTTGTCCCATTTGGGGCACGTTTGGGTATATGCTTCTCACAAACCGGAGCTTCTCACAACAAGCATGATGGTTTTCGGTAGGGAACGTCCCACCTTTGGGGACGAAACGATATCCATCGCCTCTTATTGCTTTCAATTTTTTTTCTCGTTTTAACATAGAACAACAGGAGTGTTGTGTGATTTTTTGTGATTTTTTGGGGCTCGTTTGGACATTTTTATGCATTAACTGAGTTTTCAATGCATTTTATGTGCATAATTCAAATTTGAACTACATGCACATGCTCCAGTGCATATAAATTGGTTGAAAAATCAAATCTGTGTCCTTGGGTGCATGCTTAGGTCCCATGCAAGAAATGGGAATGAATTTCAAACACCGAGGCGCCGTTGATTGCCGTGAAAACATTGAGATGCCTGGTTTTTTAATTCTAGGAAATCTAAAACTCGTCTGAAATTCATGAAACTTGGCATGTTATCATGGAGCAGCATCAACATGCCGTGGTATAAATTTTGTCCCATTTGGGGCAGGTTTGGGTATATGCTTCTCACAAACCAGAGCTTCTCACAACAAGCATGATGGTTTTCGGTAGGGAACATCCCACCTCTGGGGACGAAACGATATCCATTGCCTCTTATTGCTTTCAATTTTTTTTTCTCATGTCAACATAGAACCACAGGAGTGTTGTGTGATTTTTTGTGATTTTTCGGGGTTCGTTTGGACATTTTTATGCATTAACTGAGTTTTCAGTGCATTTTATGTGCACAATTCAAATTTGAACTACATGCACATGCTTCAGTGCATATAAATTGGTTGAAAAATCAAATCTGTGTCCTTGGGTACATGCGTAGGTCCCATGCAAGAAATGGGAATGAATGTCAAACACTGGGGCACCGTTGATTGCTAGCAAAACATTGAGATGCCTGGTTTTTAAATTCTAGTAAATCCAACACTCGTCTGAAATTCATGAAACTTGGCATGCTATCATGGAGCGGCATCAACATGCCGTGGTACAAATTTTGTCCCATTTGGGGCAGGTTTGGGTATATGCTTCTCACAAACCAGAGCTTCTCACAACAAGCATGATGGTTTTCATTTGCGAACGTCCCACCTTTGGGGACGAAACGATATCCATTGCCTCTTATTGCTTTCAATTTTTTCTCATGTTAACATAGAACAACGGGAGCGTTGTGTGATTTTTTGTAATTTTTTGGGGTTCGTTTGGACATTTTTATGAATTAACTAAGTTTTCAATGCATTTTATGTGCATAATTCAAATTTGAACTACATGCACATGCTCAAGTGCATATAAATTGGTTGAAAAATCAAATCTGTGTCCTTGGGTGCATGCTTAGGTCCCATGCAAGAAATGGGAATGAATTTCAAACACCAGGGCACCGTTGATTGCCGGGAAAACATTGAGATGCCGGGTTTTTAAATTCTAGTAAATCCAAAACTCGTCTGAAGTTCATGAAACTTGGCATGCTATCATGGAGTGGCATCAACATGCCGTCGTACAAATTTTGTCCCATTTGGGGCACGTTTGGGTATATGCTTCTCACAAACCGGAGCTTCTCACAACAAGCATGATGGTTTTCGGTAGGGAACGTCCCACCTTTGGGGACGAAACGATATCCATCGCCTCTTATTCCTTTCAATATTTTTTCTTGTTTTAACATAGAACAACAGGAGTGTTGTGTGATTTTTCGGGGTTCGTTTGGACATTTTTATGCATTAACTGAGTTTTCAATGCATTTTATGTGCATAATTCAAATTTGAACTACATGCACATGCTCAAGTGCATATAAATTGGTTGAAAAATCAAATATGTGTCCTGGGGTGCATGCTTAGCTCCCATGCAAGAAATGGAAATGAATTTCAAACACCGGGGCACCGTTGATTGTCGTGAAAACATTGAGATGCCTGGTTTGTAAATTCATGAAACTTGGCATGTTATCATGGAGCGGCATCAACATGCCGTGCTACAAATTTTGTCCCATTTGGGGCAGGTTTGGGTATATGCTTCTCACAAACTAGAGATTCTCACAACAAGTATGATGGTTTTCGGTAGGGAACATCCCACCTTTGGGGACGAAACGATATCCATTGCCTCTTATTGCTTTCAAATTTTTTTCTCGTGTCAACATAGAACAACAGGAGTGTTGTGCGATTTTTTCTGATTTCTCAGGGTCCGTTTGGACATTTTTATGCATTAACTGAGTTTTCAATGCATTTTAAGTGCATAATTCAAATTTGAACTACATGCACATGCTCAAGTGCATATAAATTGGTTGAAATATAAAATCTGTGTCCTTGGGTGCATGCTTAGGTCCCATGCAAGAAATGGGAATGAATTTCAAACACCAGGGCACCGTTGATTGCCGGGAAAACATTGAGATGCCGGGTTTTTAAATTCTAGTAAATCCAAAACTCGTCTGAAGTTCATGAAACTTGGCATGCTATCATGGAGCGGCATCAACATGCCGTCGTACAAATTTTGTCCCATTTGGGGCACGTTTGGGTATATGCTTCTCACAAACCGGAGCTTCTCACAACAAGCATGATGGTTTTCGGTGATTTTTTGGGGTTCGTTTGGACATTTTTATGCATTAACTGAGTTTTCAATGCATTTTATGTGCATAATTCAAATTTGAACTACATGCACATGCTCCAGTGCATATAAATTGGTTGAAAAATCAACATGCTTAGGTCCCATGCAAGAAATGGGAATGAATTTCAAACACCGGGGCACCGTTGATTGCCGGCGAAACATTGAGATGCCTGGTTTTTAAATTCTAGGAAATCCAATACTCATCTAAAATTCATGAAACTTGGCATGCTATCATGGAGCGGCATTAACATGCCGTGGTACAATTTTTGTCCCATTTGGGGCAGGTTTGGGTATATGCTTCTCACAACAAGCATGATGATATTTGGTAGGGAACGTCCCACCTTTGGGGACAAAAACGATGTCCATTGCCTCTTATTGCTTTCAAATTTTTTTCTCGTGTCAACATAGAACAACAGGAGTGTTGTGTGATTTTTTGTGATTTTTCGGGGTTTCTTTGGACATTTTTATGCATTAACTGAGTTTTGAATGCATTTTATGTGCATAATTCAAATTTGAACTACATGCACATGCTCCAGTGCATATAGTTTGGTTGAAAAATCAAATCTATGTCCTTGGGTGCATGCTTAGGTCCCATGCAAGAAATGGGAATGAATTTCAAACACCGGGGCACCGTTGATTGCCGGCAAAACATTGAGATGCCTGGTTTTTAAATTCTAGTAAATCCAATACTCGTCTGAAATTCATGAAACTTGGCATGCTATCATGGAGCGGCATCAACATGCCGTGGTACAAATTTTGTCCCATTTGGGGCAGGTTTGGGTATATGCTTCTCACAAACCGGAGCTTCTCACAACAAGCATGATGGTTTTCGGTAGGGAACGTCCCACCTTTGAGGACGAAACGATATCCATTGCCTCTTATTGCTTTCAAAAATTTTCTCGTGTCAACATAGAACAACAGGAGTGTTGTGTGATTTTTTGGGGTTCGTTTGGACATTTTTATGCATTAACTGAGTTTTCAATGCATTTTATGTGCATAATTCAAATTTGAACTACATGCACATGCTCAAGTGCATATAAATTGGTTGAAAAATCAAATCTGTGTCCTTGGGTGCATGCTTAGCTCCCATGCAAGAAATGGGAATGAATTTCGAACACTGGGGCAGCGTTGATTGCCGTGAAAACATTGACATGCCTGGTTTTTAAATTATAGTAAATCCAAAACTCGTCTGAAATTCATGAAACTTGGCATGCTATCATGGAGCGGCATCAACATGCCGTGGTACAAATTTTGTCCCATTTGGGGCAAGTTTGGGTATATGCTTCTCACAAACCAGAGCTTCTCAGAACATGCATGTTGGTTTTCGGTGGGGAACGTCCCACCTTTGGGGACGAAACGATATCCATTGCCTCTTATTGCTTTCAATTTTTTTTCTCATGTCAACATAGAACCACAGGAGTGTTGTGTGATTTTTTGTGATTTTTCGGGGTTCGTTTAGACATTTTTATGCATTAACTGAGTTTTCAATGCATTCTATGTGCATAATTGAAATTTGAACTACATGCACATGCTCCAGTGCATATAAATTGGTTGAAAAATCAAATTTGTGTCCTTGGGTGCATGCTTAGGTCCCGTGCAAGAAATGGGAATGAATTTCAAACACCGGGGCACTGTTGATTGCGGGGAAAACATTGAGATGCCTGGTTTTTAAATTCTAGTAAATCCAATACTCGTCTGAAATTAATGAAACTTGGCATGCTATCATGGAGCGGCATCAACATGCCGTGGTACAAATTTTGTCCCATTTGGGGAAGTTTTGGGTATATGCTTCTCACAAACCAGAGCTTCTCACAACAAGCATGATGGTTTTCGATAGGGAACATCCCACCTCTGGGGACGAAACGATATCCATTGCCTCGTATTGCTTTCAATTTTTTTTTCTCATGTCAACATAGAACCACAGGAGTGTGTGTGATTTTTTGGGATTTTTTGGGGTTCGTTTGGACATTTTTATGCATCAACTGAGTTTTCAGTGCATTTTATGTGCATAATTCAAATTTGAACTACATGCACATGCTCCAGTGCATATAAATTGGTTGAAAAATCAAATCTGTGTCCTTGGGTGCATGCTTAGGTCCCATGCAAGAAATGGGAATGAATGTCAAACACCGGGGCACCGTTGATTGCATGCAAAACATTGAGATGCCTGGTTTTTAAATTCTAGTAAATCCAATACTCGTCTGAAATTCATGAAACATGGCATGCTATCATGGAGCGGCATCAACATGCCATGGTACAAATTTTGTCCCATTTGGGGCATGTTTGGGTATATGCTTCTCACAAACCAGAGCTTCTCGCAACAAGCATGATGGTTTTCGGTAGGGAACGTCCCACCTTTGGGGACGAAACGATATCCATCGCCTCTTATTGCTTTCAATTTTTTTCTCGTGTCAACATAGAACAACGGGAGTGTTGTGTGATTTTTGTGATTTTTTGGGGTTCGTTTGGACATTTTTATGCATTAACTGAGTTTTCAATGCATTTTATGTGCATAATTCAAATTTGAACTACATGCACATGCTACAGTGCATATAAATTGGTTGAAAAATCAAATATGTGTCCTTGGGGGCATGCTTAGGTCCCATGCAAGAAATGGGAATGAATTTCAAACACCAAGGCACCGTTGATTGCCGTGAAAACATTGAGATGCCTGGTTTTTAAATTCTAGGAAATCTAAAACTAGTCTGAAGTTCATGAAACTTGGCATGCTATCATGGAGCGGCATCAACATGCCGTCGTACAAATTTTGTCCCATTTGGGGGAGGTTTGGGTATATGCTTCTCACAAACCGGGGCTTCTCACAACAAGCATGATGGTTTTCGGTAGGGAACGTCCCACCTTTGGGGACGAAACGATATCCATCGCCTCTTATTGCTTTCAATTTTTTTCTCGTGTCAACATAGAACAACGGGAGTGTTGTGTGATTTTTGTGATTTTTTGGGGTTCGTTTGGACATTTTTATGCATTAACTGAGTTTTCAATGCATTTTATGTGCATAATTCAAATTTGAACTACATGCACATGTTACAGTGCATATAAATTGGTTGAAAAATCAAATATGTGTCCTTGGGGGCATGCTTAGGTCCCATGCAAGAAATGGGAATGAATTTCAAACACCAAGGCACCGTTGATTGCCGTGAAAACATTGAGATGCCTGGTTTTTAAATTCTAGGAAATCTAAAACTAGTCTGAAGTTCATGAAACTTGGCATGCTATCATGGAGCGGCATCAACATGCCGTCGTACAAATTTTGTCCCATTTGGGGCAGGTTTGGGTATATGCTTCTCACAAACCGGAGCTTCTCACAACAAGCATGATGGTTTTCGGTAGGGAACGTCCCACCTTTGGGGACGAAACGATATCCATCGCCTCTTATTGCTTTCAATTTTTTTCTCGTTTTAACATAGAACAACAGGAGTGTTGTGTGATGTTTTGTGATTTTTTGGGGTTCGTTTGGACATTTTTATGCATTAATTGAGTTTTCAATGCATTTTATGTGCATAATTCAAATTTGAACTACATGCACATGCTCCACTGCATATAAATTGGTTGAAAAATCAAATCTGTGTCCTTGGGTGCATGCTTAGGTCCCATGCAAGAAATGGGAATGAATTTCAAACACCGGGGCACCGTTGATTGCCGGGAAAACATTGAGATGCCAAGTTTTTAAATTCTAGTAAATCCAAAACTAGTCTGAAGTTCATGAAACTTGGCATGCTATCATGGAGCGGCATCAACATGCCGTCGTACAAATTTTGTCCCATTTGGGGCAGGTTTGGGTATATGCTTCTCACAAACCGGAGCTTCTCACAACAAGCATGATGGTTTTCGGTAGGGAACGTCCCACCTTTGGGGACGAAACGATATCCATCGCCTCTTATTGCTTTCAATTTTTTTCTCGTTTTAACATAGAACAACAGGAGTGTTGTGTGATGTTTTGTGATTTTTCGGGGTTCGTTTGGACATTTTTATGCATTAACTGAGTTTTCAATGCATTTTATGTGCATAATTTAAATTTGAACTACATGCACATGCTCAAGTGCATATAAATTGGTTGAAAAATCAAATCTGTGTCCTGGGGTGCATGCTTAGGTCCCATGCAAGAAATGGAAATGAATTCAAACACCGGGGCACCGTTGATTGCCGTGAAAACATTGAGATGCCTGGTTTTTAAATTCTAGGAAATCTAAAACTCGTCTAAAATTTATGAAACTTGACATGTTATCATGGAGCGGCATCAACATGCCATGCCACAAATTTTGTCCCATTTGGGGCAGGTTTGGGTATATGCTTCTCACAAACTAGAGCTTCTCACAACAAGTATGATGGTTTTCGGTAGGGAACATCCCTCCTTTGGGGACGAAACGATATCCATCGCCTCTTATTGCTTTCAAATTTTTTTCTCGTGTCAACATAGAACAACAGGAGTGTTGTGTGATTTTTTGTGATTTTTCGGGGTTCGTTTGGACATTTTTATGCATTAACTGAGTTTTCAATGCATTTTATGTGCACAATTCAAATTTGAACTACATGCACATGCTCCAGTGCATATAAATTGGTTGAAAAATCAAATCTGTGTTCTTGGGTGCATGCTTAGCTCCCATGCAAGAAATGGGAATGAATTTCGAACACTGGGGCAGCGTTGATTGCCGTGAAAACATTGAGATGCCTGGTTTTTAAATTCTAGGAAATCCAAAACTCGTCTGAAATTCATGAAACTTGGTATGCTATCATGGAGCGGCATCAACATGCCGTGGTACAAATTTTGTCCCATTTGGGGCAGGTTTGGGTATATGCTTCTCACAAACCAGAGCTTCTTAGAACATGCATGATGGTTTTCGGTGGGGGACGTCCCACCTTTGGGGACGAAACGATATCCATTTCCTCTTATTGCTTTCAATTTTTTTTCTCGTGTCAACATAGAACAACAGAAGTGTTGTGTGATTTTTTTGATTTTTCGGGGTTTGTTTGGACATTTTTATGCATTAACTGAGTTTTCAATGCATTTTATGTGCATAATTCAAATTTGAACTACATGCACATGCTCCAGTGCATATAAATTGGTTGAAAAATCAAATCTGTGTCCTTGGGTGCATGCTTAGGTCCCATGCAAGAAATGGGAATGAATTCAAACACCGGGGCACCGTTGGTCGCATGCAAAACATTGAGATGCCTGGTTTTTAAATTCTAGTAAATCCAATACTCGTCTGAAATTCATGAAACTTGGCATGCTATCATGGAGCGGCATCAACATGCCGTGGTACAAATTTTGTCCCATTTGGGGCATGTTTGTGTATATGCTTCTCACAAACCGGAGCTTCTCACAACAAGCATGATGGTTTTCGGTTGGGAACGTCCCACCTTTGGGGACGAAACGATATCCATCGCCTCTTATTGCTTTCAATTTTTTTCTCGTGTCAACATAGAACAACAGGAGTGTTGTGTGATTTTTGTGATATTTTGGGGTTCGTTTGGACATTTTTATGCATTAACTGAGTTTTCAATGCATTTTATGTGTTAATTAAAATTTGAACTACATGCACATGCTCCAGTGCATATAAATTGGTTGAAAAATCAAATGTGTCCTTGGTGCATGCATAGGTCCCATGGAAGAAATGGGAATGAATTTCAAACACGAGGGCACCGTTGATTGCCGGCAAATCATTGAGATGCCTGGTTTTAAATTCTAGTAAATCCAAAATTCTGTTAACCATTCACGTGACGCCACGTGTCTTGGTTTTAATGGCTGTAGGATGTGCCGTGCAGACAGATGCTTGACCTTGACTGAACAGGAGGCGTGCGAGCGCCGTCCGGTGCGCAGGGTGGCCGAGAGGCGTGCAAGCTGTCCTTGAGTGCGCAGGCTCACTAGGGAGCGTGCGAGCTGTACGCTGCGCAGGCTCACTTGGAAGCGAGCCCTTTGACTTCCATGGCCTCCCGCCTTGCTCGCATCCTCTCCATTAATGGCGTTGAAGCCGTAGTTTAATTCGCTTTTTAAATATAAAACACTCATCGCAAATGTTTTAGTAAGAACACCTGTATGCAAACCGACAGCTTCCCCAGGAAGCCAAGAGAATAATGTGCCGAGCAGGATTTCTGCAGCTCTTGATCACAAACGTTTTAGATAGAGCACCCGTATCCAAGTGAGAGCAGCACAGGATTTGTGCATCCCTTCAACGCAAACAGTTGTTTTGGATGACCCGTGTGCAACCACGTACAAACAATTTGGTAAGATTTGTCAATCCTTGTAACATTGCGATTTGTCAAAATATGAAGCTAAAAATCACTAGCAGTATCTAATTTTTGCAACTAAAATTTAGTAATTAAGCATAGATTTCATTCATAGATTAAGCAGTCGTTCTTAATTTATACAAACAGTTCAACTCGACAGCTGAACCGACCAAACTTTTCCCCAATTGTTGCCAACCACGTACTGAAATAGCTAGTTCAACTATATATACTAGCTAATTTTAAGTACGTTGTACAGTTCCACCACATCTATAGTCAGATGAACTGAACAAAATAGCCCCTAAATACTATTGCTACTACTGCGGAGGGGCTTTGTACTACCTCTGGCTGCCTCTCCTCTGCCGAGCGCGCTCAGTAAGAGGCGGAGGAGGAGGAGCCTCCTGACGAGCTGGGCAACCGCAATGCGGTGCCTGCCGCTAATGCAGCTTCAGCGACGCTCGCCTCGAACGCCCTCTGCCGCTCCAGACACCCCTCTCGAAGCGGTGGTTCTACTCGTAGATCTCCTGATTCCTCGCCTCTGAGATGGCGTGTGCTGCTGCCACTGCGGCGGTAAGGCTCTTTGCGTGCTCGACGAGGCGCTCCTCCTCCTCCTGCAGGAACTAGGTGTAGCGCGCAAGGTCGCTGTCGCACGTGCGGGCATCCACCTCCGCCTCCCGCCTTCGGGCAGCGGTGGAGGACCGAGTGATGACCCCGGCGGTCGACGGTGGGCTGGCGGCCACGGCGGCCGATGACGGGGCGGCGGCCACGACCACCACCTCCCGCCTTCGGGCCGCGGTGGCGGAGCTGGTGATGGCCACAGTGGCTGGCAGTGGGGTGTCGGCCACGACGGCCATCTCCCGCCTTCGGGCCGCGACGGCGTAGCGGGCGATGGCCCTGGCTTTCGACGGTGGTGTGGCGGCAACGGCGGCCGGCAACAGTTGCCGACGGGCACCGGCGGCGGAGCGTGTGGTGGGTGTTCCGCGCACACCCAACAAGGACGCCACGCGCACAACACTACGCCGGGGACTGCGCCGCCGCCACGGTGTAGCCTCCCAGCTGGAGCTATCCTCTGATGACGGCGGAGTGGCTAAGCAACGACAACAGACCGGTGCCATTTGCGAATGTGGGAGAAGTAGACGAGATAAGCTACAGGGATGGAGGGGAAAATGCGATGCAGGACTCACCGGCCGTGAGGGTTTTTATAGCAGGCCGGTAAGCATTGGGATTTTGGGGGATTTCATCGAGTCGGGCGGGAAGCTTGCGCGGGAACCTGCGAGGTTGCGCGGGAACGGGCTCACTGACCATTCATTGGCGGCACCGTTTGGCAAAAAGAACGCCCCCGCACGCTGCGCAAGCTTGCGGTGTAAGCCGTCTGCGCAGTGGGGTGACAAGACGTGCGAGAGGAGGACGAAAGGCCACGTACACATACGGTTAATAAAAAAACATTTGCGATTTAATTACCTACTATACCACCATCCTGGTTTATAAGTATGATTTAACTAATAAAATACAAATGCATGTCGCCAAAGATTATATAGTTGGATTTGTATTTGAACATAGTTTCCAATTATATAATTTTTAAAACATGCATTAACATTTTGTTGGTTAAATTCGAGGGCAAAGTATGGCACGGAATATAAAGGAGACTATAGACTAGACGGAGGTGGTACCACACGGCCGCTCTCTACGCAGCGATGCAACTGTCGGCCGGCTTGTAGGCGACCATTTTCTGCGTGTTCAACTGCTCCATGCGTGTGGTTGCTTGCGGTTCAGGCGGCCGCGGCGCGCTCTGCTCGCGTCCCGCCGCGCGTGCTATGCTCTCGCGTCCCTCCGGGTGCTCTGCCCTCGTCCCTCCACGTGCGCTGCTAGTGTTTTGGGCCGGCGCATGATCACGCACGTTCGTGTGCAAGCGGTTGCGCCGGACGCGGCGCGACGATGCAGTTACCCGCTGCAAAAGCTGCCATGCGGACGCGCCGAGAATCCACGCCGCTCGGCCCCCTTTTATTCCTGCGGCCATTTACCTTCATCTCTCGTCTCACACGTCACAATAAGCACACCCACGAGGACACATACAGAGAGGACATCCAGCGGTTCCAATGGCGCTCCCCATGGCTCCAATGGCGCTCCCAGCGGCCGACGACAACAACGGCGGGCAGTTCACCACACATCACGTAGTGGACACCCACGTGAGGGGGAAGGCCCTCTCGGTGGTGTACGCGAACGATCCGGTCTCGGTGGAGAGCTCCATCCAAACTATGGAGCAGTTCCTTGCCGAGGATAAGTACCGAGTGGTCGGCTTCGACCTCGAGTACACCATCGGTCGTGCCGGGCACGATCAGAAGGTTGTCGTCGCCCAGTTGTGCATGCGACATGACGTCCTCGTCTACCACTTCCACCTTGCCACAAGGCCTTGCGAGCGTTTCTCCAGGTTTATCAAGAGCTCCGACTACAGTTTCGCTACGGTGGACACCACCAACGATCTAAAAGCGCTCAAGGTTTCGGACTTGAAATGCCCGAATCTTGTCAACATCCAGCACCACTACAAGGTCTGGGGCACTGACAAAAGCAAACTGAACTCCCTGGTTGACCTCGCCTCGGCCATCATCGACCCCTACTACGCGAAGATGAAGCAAGAGACCAATAAGGACAAGAACGCCTGGCATAGTGTGTGGCATAAGAGACTGGATGAACAACATGTCAATTACGTGGCCATGGACGCGTACACAAGCTACGAGATGTACAGGTGGATCGTTGACATGAGGAACTTTCTTCTTCCTGGCCTGGACGAGGGATCGAGCCACATAGCAGTGGCGGGAGCGTCACAAGAAGTAGATGACTAGACGATTGTTTCTCCTACTTTAGAATGCATGCAATTGTTTCTTGAGGTGTGTGCGAATGATCTGTATAGTCACTTATGTAATTGGATGTTTATTTCAGTTATATATATATACATGTTATTCTACTGTAGACAGAGCAATTCACACGGCTTATTAGCAGCAATCGTCTGTGTTATTATTGGGCTTCGCACACATTTTAGATTACAGACCTGTTTGCCGCATATCACACACATCTTGTTCAGTTGAACCGTTTCCATTGTTTTGCCTAATCACACACAGTTCATCCCAGTGAACCGTATGCTGTATATCGCGCACGCCTTCAACTGGCCACCCATTTCTTTTGTGCCTCCTCATCACAAACAGTTCATTGAGCTGAAACGTATGCCCTGCATCGCACACGCAACTAAATTCTGAACCATGTTTGATGCATCTATCATCGCATACGTTTTGCACCTTTTTTGATGGGTTTTTTACACCACCGTTTGCGATTATGGCATCGCACATAGTTTGGTCGAAGGGTCTCTGATTGTAGTGTCGCGTTTGGACCATCCTGGAGTAGTGTGTTCAATTGTTGTGGCTGCATGCTGTTATTGTATACCATGTGAGGAATAAATCGAATTTGGCTGCACTTAATACATGAGAAACATATACAAGTGCTATATTTCCTAGTTGTTAATCATGCTTGGTTTGGATGAATGGGTTTTCCATGTGGCTTGAATTAATCTGATGAATCTGCAATGTGCTTATTTTTCATCAACATATTTTACTGATAGCATGCGAACCCTTACTTAACCTGATGACTAACTACCTTAAATGTGTTGCAGGGAAACAATGGGAAGCACTGAGGTTTACAAGATGGTACTAACTATTATACCTTGCCTTTTTTATTCCTTTGCCCCGTTTCCAATATAGAGAAGATATTTACGCACATCCTTGTTTTCAGGCTTCACTGATGATTACCTCTCAAACCACCTTTGTGGTCAGGAGGTGAGGAATGTTTTCATACAACACCCACGGTTCAATATTGAAGTGTTCCTGAAGAGGTCGAAGGATGGACAATCAATCATCCACAGGCACTGGCCTAAAGTTTCAAAGACCTTCAACATGAATGAAGGCTCAATATTCGCCTTTCGCTTCAGCAGTTTTCCAGATGAGATGCATCTCTCTATGTACCGTCTATGATGCTAATTTCAAAAGGTTCTAGATGTTGCATGTGAAACTTGCTGCTGGTACAGTTGTGTAATGGGGTGGCTGAGTGCTGAAGCTATATCATGTTGTACTATGATGTATTTCAATTATGAAATCATGCTTCCTTAATATGGAAATGGAATATATTATGTGCTTAATATGAATGTCAATTAGATTAGTAAATGGGTTATTAATAATAGGGCAATTAGCCCACTAATTTGCCAATTAGCATGCTAATTGGGTTTTCCTATTGCAAACAGTTAATGAGAAAACACCATGGGCGATGACCTCAGGCAACGCACACATTTTCTAGGATTAAACCGTGTTGGATCCATAAACAATCACACACGACATTCTGTTGAAAACTGTTTGCGTTACGCCACCTTGCGCAAACGTTTTCCTTGGAGTGACTGTGTGGGATGTATATACGAACGAAAATGTTTAGTCGTGACTGACTGTGTGGGATGTACTTACGACCGGAAATGATTTCGCCTACATCATTGTATTTTTTAGCACTACTGTACGTATTTCTATATTTGAGTGCTCGCCGGTCGCACACGACCTCATTTTGCTGAGCGTGTGTGCCAGGACGGCATATCCCCGACGGTTTCTGGGTCACGTGGGAAGGACCCCCCTATCGTCCACACTCACTTGGCGACGGTTCCGAATGCCGTCGCGGAAAGGGGTTAAAAACCGTTTGTTTAGGACTGACGCGTACTAGTGTCTTCATGAAAACATCTAGATAATCATCGTGTTCTGGTAGAAATACTTTAACCTTTGCATGCCCACCAATCATGTAGTTTGAGAGGTAATCTTGAGTAAATTGCTTTGGCAACCACTGGAAAGGAAAAAAGATTCAGACATTGTCATCTAACACAACTAATTATGGGCAGTAAAAAGAAGGCTGCAGAGTTCTTACTTACCATCCTGCAGTTCGATGTTGTCTTGGATAAAGTGTAAACAAATAGTTTAATTGCCATCTTTGGACCCATTTTACTAACAATCTTTATCAGCTTCCTCACTTGATGCTGGTTCATCGATATCGCATTGCCCCATACGCAGGAAGGGTCGAAGCGGGGATCTTTACCAATGACATATGTACCTAAAAGCACCAAGTTAATATTAGAAGCTAAACAACAATTGCACAATGATGTAGTACAACACTCTTTTAGCGCATTGCCCCATACGCAGAAAGGGTCGAAGCGGGGATCTTTACCAATGACATATGTACCTAAAAGCACCAAGTTAATATTACAACACTCTTTTATCGCATTGCCCCATACGCAGAAAGGGTCGAAGCGGGGATCTTTACCAATGACATATATACCTAAAAGCACCAAGTTAATATTAGAAGCTAAACAACAATTGCACAATGATGTAGTACAACACTCTTTTACACTCTGGCGATTTCAACAAGTGACTACATAAGGAGCAAAATGAGTGAATCTACACTCTAAAATATGTCTATATACATCTGTATGTGGTAGTCCATTTGAAGTCTGTAAAAAGACAAACATTTAGGAACGGAGGGAGTATCTTATAACATCCAATATACTCACATATTAGATGAATTAACATCTTATATTATGGGCCGGAAGGAGTTTAGTGCATTCTTACAAATTATCGGCTGATTAACTGCTGATGTATCCATGGGTTACAATTAGTTTGAGCTAGTTCGGGCTCAAATAGTTGTAAAGTATATCTAAACATGAGGGCTAGTTTGAGCTAGTTGCATCTATAACCCACCCAAAAAAACTATCCAACCCAAGAGGTGCTAATTGGAGCTGGTTCTCCTAGTGCATTTATTGTCAATCTAACCCTGCCATCCAAACAACTCTTTGGATGAAGTTAGTTCAGGGTTAGTCATGAGCTAGAAACTAACTCTAACCTCTAGCTAAGTTGAGTATCCAAACAGGGCTGTGTTGTTGTTGTTGTTGTTGTTGCTGCTGCTCTTCTACGTATATCTAGACATCATTAGAACATTAATGTAACACTCTTCCTTGTTGCTATGTAGCCTAGGATTGCATATTTAGACATTAAGTATAGTGCATGTTGCTATGTAGCCTCAGATATTTTACATATGGCCCTAGTTAACCTAACGATAAATGGGTTGCAGATATATCTAGTTAAAAGTCTGATTCACCGATTAGTCCCTTATCAGCCCCCGGCCTATATGGTACCAGCTACCGATATCCTGAACAGTGAGCAGATATAAGCCATGGGATGAAACTAACCTCGATGGAAAACAACAGTCGTTCCCAAAATTGTCCCGTGTAGGTACATCGAGAAGCATGTTATGCACAACAGGCTAAACATCAACCAAAATTATCCATGGCAGACAAAATAATCTCCAAAAGATAGCTTCAGTGTGCAGGTTTAAGCACGCTAGTAAAGAAAAACAAGTGGAAAGGTGTGTTAACAACAACATGCCTAACATTTAACAAGAAGCAAACATAGTCATTCAAACTGGTATTGTGCCGGTCTAAGTACACTGGTTATTGTTAAATAAAAATGGAAAGGCGTGTTAACTACAAGATGCAGCAACTAAATGTAGTCATTCATAGTGGTATTGTTGAAACTGGTACTGATGAAATTGAACTGCACAGTTCATACTTGCACATATAGAACATCAGTTGTGAATAACTGGAATAAACAAGGCATACTACGAACAACTAGAGATAGCATTTGAAACTGGACATATGCTAACTACAAACAACCAAACAATCAAAAAACTTTAAAAGAGGCATATGCTAGCTATAACAGGCCTAACAACAAGCAAATATATGCATTCCTATCGGTATGTTTAAAACTGGATTGATGAAATGTACTGCACAGTAAATAATTGCACATATAGAGCATCACATTGTGAACAACTAAAATAAACAAGGCATACTGCAAACAACCAGATATAGCAATTAAAACTGGACATATTCTCACTACACTACAAAAGGGACTCGACAAAACAAATCATGGGCTTCCCCCTGTGAAGAGGCACGACAAAACAAATCATGGGTTTCCTCACTTGTCACAGATGGGCTCGTTCCTGTGGGAAGAGCATGGACCCTGGATGCGCTCCATGTTGTCGCAGATGGGCTCCTTCCCTTGGGAAGAGCACGGCTTTAGGGTGCCCTCCCTGATGTTGCAGATGGGCGCTTTCCCCTTGGAAGATCCGGAGAGGGTGCCCTTCTCGTGGTCGCCGTCGATGAGGTCTGACTTGGAAGCTGTGGATCCCAAGCCAGCATCGCAAAACTTGTCCTTCCGAAATGACAAAAGGGGCTCGATGGCGATGTAGGATGGCAAATTGTTGACAGTGAGCCAGAGGAGATCAGCGGCGGGGCCATGGATGAGATCAACGGCAGTTGAACCGGAGGGGTTGGGGGTGGGCCACTTAACTTGTGACATAGCCCGCCTCAGGCCATCGTTGTCGATGACCTCGATGTCGTAGCCGGCGGCCGAGACATGCCCGCATACTCTATCCCGCTCCTTGAGTGCCTGCCGCCAGTAATGGTCATCAGCTTCCTCGGCGACGTCGGGCGAACAGACCGCGATACACCTCTTTTGGGCCAGTCGCTCCTCGAGCTCCACGGGAAGCATAGCCGGGCTTAGGCTGCGACGCTCTGGAGTGGGGGATGGGCATGGGGATCTGTGGAAAAGGGCGCGTTTGGCAGGCGTCATCTAAGAAACCCAGGGTGGCCTGGGTATGGAGATCGGTGGGTAAGCTGCACGGGCAAAGCGGCAGATGTTGACAATGGAGGCCTTGTGGCGGCGGTGGCGGGGACCTTGCTAGGGTTTTGAGCGAGGGAGGGTGTGTATGTGTGTGTGCGCACGCCAGAGGAGGTTTTGGTGTGTGTGTGTGTGTGGAGGGGGGGCGGGGGTGTTTGAGGAAATGACGCGGGTACTGAAAATTTTACTAGACGGGAGTCAAACGCGGGAGTGAAATGCCGAGGCTATTGAAAATTTTGATAATAGTGCATCACACACGGTCCGGAGATAACAACCGTGTGTTATGAAACAGAAAAACCCTTGAGGCGGGCAGATATTTTCTAGGGATGCTGGCGGGATTGGGAACAAGAAACATCGCACACGGTCTGGAGATAACAACCATGTGTTATGAAACAGAAAAACCCTCGAGGCGGGTAGATATTTTCTAGGGATGCAGGCGGGATTGGGAACAAGAAACATCGCCCACGGTCCGGAGATAACAACCATGTGTTATGAAACAGAGAAACCCTCAAGGCGGGCAGATATCTTTGAGAGGGGGAGCCTCGTGGAGCCCAATGTACTGTGCGTATGTGTGCGTGACAGGGGCACCGGCGTGGCACACAGTTAGTTTGAGTGAACCGTGTCTGTTGCGTCACCCGACTTGTCTGATGTTCATAAATTTGGCGAAAAATGACGTGGGAGAGGGTCAGAACACGAACACACTTGCATGTGGACCAAATTTATGTATGAAAAGGGTGTTTTGATTTTCAAATACCAAATGCAACTTCGATGTGGCACCTATCTTGCAAAGCGCACGGTATTGCTTGTCCCCAGCCCCCCTTGTGTCGGCAAGAAGGGGATCCTAAGCTATGAATGCATGCCCCCTCCCTGTTGGAGATCGTTGCAGAAATTAAAGTTTTTCTATGCATCACCAAGAACAATCTATGGAGTCTTCTAGCAATGAGAGGGAAAAGAGTGCATCTACATACCCTTGTAGATCGCGAGCGGAAGCGTTCAAGTGAACGGGGTTGATGGAGTCGTACTCGTCGTGATCCAAATCACCGATGATCCTAGCGCCGAACGGACGGCACCTCCGCGTTCAACACACGTACGGAGCAGGGACGTCTCCTCCTTCTTGATCCAGCAAGGGGGGAGGAGAAGTTGATGGAGATCCAGCAGCACGACGGCGTGGTGGTGGAAGTAGCGGGATCCCGGCAGGGCTTTGCCAAGCGCAAGCGGGGAGGAAGAGGTGTCACGGGAGGGAGGGAGGCACCAGGGCTTGGGGTGCTGCTCCCATGCGCCTCCCCACTATATATAGGGGTGGAGGGGGCTGGTTTCTTGCCCTCCAAGTCCATTGGGGCGTTGGCAAAGGTGGGGGAAAGAAATCCCATCATTTCCCTTCCCCACCGATTGTTATCCCCGTTTTTTAGGGATCTTGATCTTATCCCTTCGGGATATGATCTTATTCCTTCTAAGGTGGGATCTTGGTGTGCCTTGACCAGGGGTGTGGGGCCTTGCCCCCACTACCCACGTTCATGTGGGTCCCCCCATGCAGGTGGGCCCCACTTCGGAACCTTCTAGAACCTTCCCGGTACAATACCGAAAAATCCCGAACATTTTCCGGTGGCCAAAATAGGACTTCCCATATACAAATCTTTACCTCCGGACCATTCCGGAACTCCTCGTGGCGTCCGGGATCTCATCCGGGACTCCGAACAACTTTCGGATTTCCGCATACTAATATCTCTACAACCCTAGTGTCACCGAACCTTAAGTGTGTAGACCCTACGGGTTCGGGAGACATGCAGACATGACCGAGACGACTCTCCGGTCAATAACCAACAGCGGGATCTGGATACCCATGTTGGCTCCCACATGTTCCACGATGATCTCATCGGATGAACCACGATGTCGAGGATTCAATCAATCTCGTATACAATTCCCTTTGTCAATCGGTACGTTACTTGCCCGAGATTCGATCGTCGGTATCCCAATACCTTGTTCAATCTCGTTACCGGCAAGTCACTTTGCTCGTACTGTAATGCATGATCCCGTGACCAAACACTTGGTCACATTGAGCTCATTATGATGATGCATTACCGAGTGGGCCCAGAGATACCTCTCCGTCATACGGAGTGACAAATCCCAGTCTCGATTCGTGCCAACCCAACAGACACTTTCGGAGATACCCGTAGTGCACCTTTATAGCCACCCAGTTACGTTGTGACGTTTGGCACACCCAAAGCACTCCTATGGTATCCGAGAGTTGCACAATCTCATGGTCTAAGGAAATGATACTTGACATTTGGAAAAGCTCTAGCAAACGAACTACACGATCTTGTGCTATGCTTAGGATTGGGTCTTGTCCATCACATCATTCTCCTAATGATGTGATCCCGTTATCAATGACATCCAATGTCCATAGTCAGGAAACCATGACTATCTGTTGATCAACGAGCTAGTCAACTAGAGGCTCACTAGGGACATGTTGTGGTCTATGTATTCACACATGTATTACGATTTCCGGATAAGACAATTATAGCATGAACAATAGACAATTATCATGAACAAGGAAATATAATAATAACCATTTTATTATTGCCTCTAGGGCATATTTCCAACAGTCCGCCACTTGCACTAGAGTCAATAATCTAGTTACATTGTGATGAATCGAACACCCATAGAGTTCTGGTGTTGATCATGTTTTGCTCTAGGGAGAGGTTTAGTCAACGGATCTGCTACATTCAGGTCCATATGTACTTTACAAATATCTATGTCTCCATTTTGAACATTTTCACGAATGGAGTTGAAGCGACGCTTGATATGCCTGGTCTTCCTGTGAAACCTGGGCTCCTTGGCAAGGGCAATAGCTCCAGTGTTGTCACAGAAGAGAGTCATCGGGCCCGACGCATTGGGAATAACTCCTAGGTCGGTAATGAACTCCTTCACCCAGATTGCTTCTTGTGCTGCCTCTGAGGCCGCCATGTATTCCACTTCACATGTAGATCCCACCACAACGCTTTGCTTGCAACTTCACCAGCTTACTGCCCCACCATTCAAAATATACACGTATCCGGTTTGTGACTTAGAGTCATCCAGATCTGTGTTGAAGCTAGCATCGACGTAACCCTTTACGACGAGCTCTTCGTCACCTCCATAAACGAGAAACATATCCTTAGTCCTCTTCAGGTACTTCAGGATATTCTTGACCGCTGTCCAGTGTTCCATGCCAGGATTACTTTGGTACCTTCCTACCAAACTTACGGCAAGGTTTTCATCAGGTCTGCTACACAGCATGGCATACATAATAGACCCTATGGCCGAGGCATAGGGGACGACACTCATCTTTTCTCTATCTTCTTCCGTGGTCGGGCATTGAGACGTGCTCAATTGCACACCTTGCAATACAGGCAAGAACCCCTTCTTGGACTGATCCATATTGAACTTCTTCAATATCTTGTCAAGGTACGTACTTTGTCAAAGACCAATGAGGCGTCTTGATCTATCTCTATAGATCTTGATGCCTAATATATAAGCAGCTTCTCCAAGGTCCTTCATTGAAAAACACTTGTTCAAGTAGGCCTTTATGCTTCCCAAGAATTCTATATCATTTCCCATCAACAGTATGTCATCCACATATAATATGAGAAATGCTACAGAGCTCCCACTCACTTTCTTGTAAACACAGGCTTCTCCATAAGTCTGTGTAAACCCAAACGCTTTGATCATCTCATCAAATCAAATGTTCCAACTCCGAGATGCTTGCACCAGCCCATAGATGGAGCGCTGGAGCTTGCATACCTTGTTAGCATTCTTACGATCGACAAAACCTTCCGGCTGCATCATATACAATTCTTCCTTAAGAAAGCCGTTAAGGAATGCCGTTTTGACGTCCATTTGCCATATCTCATAATCATAGAATGCGGAAATTGCTAACATGATTCAGACGGACTTCAGCTTCGCTACGGGTGAGAAAGTCTCATCGTAGTCAACCCCTTGAACTTGTCGATAACCCTTAGCGACAAGTCGAGCCTTATAGATGGTCACATTACCATCCGCGTCTGTCTTCTGCTTAAAGATCCATTTATTTTCTATGGCTCGCCGATCATCGGGCAAGTCAGTCAAAGTCCATACTTCATTTTCATAAATGGATCCTATCTCGGATTTCATGGCTTCTAGCCATTTGTCGGAATCTGGGCCCGCCATTGCTTATTCATAGTTCGAAGGTTCACCGTTGTCTAACAACATGATTTCTAGGACAGGGTTGCCATACCACTCTGGTGTGAAACGTGTCCTCGTGGACCTACGAAGTTCAGTAGTAACTTGATCCGAAGTACCTTGATCATCATCATTAGCTTCCTCTCTAGTCAGTGCAGGCACCACAGGAACATCTTCCTGAGCTGCGCTACTTTCCGGTTCAAGTGGCAGTACTTCATCAAGTTCCACTTTCCTCCCACTTACTTCTTTCGAGAGAAACTCTTTCTCCAGAAAGGACCTGTTCTTGGCAACAAAGATCTTGCCTTCGGATCTGAGGTAGAAGGTATACCCAATGGTTTCCTTAGGGTATCCTATGAAGACGCATTTTTCCGACTTGGGTTCGAGCTTTTCAGGTTGAAGTTTCTTGACATAAGCATCGCATCCCCAAACTTTTAGAAACGACAGCTTAGGTTTCTTCCCAAAGCATAATTCATACGATGTCGTCTCAACGGATTTCGACGGAGCCCTATTTAAAGTGAATGCGGCAGTCTCTAAAGTATAGCCCCAAAATGAGAGTGATAGATCGGTAAGAGACATCATAGATCGCACCATATCCAATAGAGTGCGATTACGACGTTCGGACACACCATTTCGCTGAGGTGTTCCAGGCGGCGTGAGTTGTGAAACTATTCCACATTTCCTTAAGTGTGTGCCAAATTCGTGACTCAAATATTCCCCTCCACGATCTGATCGTAAGAATTTTATTTTCCTGTCACGTTGATTCTCAACCTCACTCTGAAATTCCTTGAACTTTTCAAAGGTCTCAGACTTGTGTTTCATTAGGTAGACATACCCATATCTACTCAAGTCATCAGTGAGAGTGAGAACATAACGATAGCCACCGCGAGCCTCAACACTCATTGGACCGCACACATCAGTATGTATGATTTCCAATAAGTTGGTTGCTCGCTCCATTGTTCCGGAGAATGGAGTCTTGGTCATCTTACCCATGAGGCATGGTTCGCACGTGTCAAATGATTCGTAATCAAGAGACTCTAAAAGTCCATCAGCATGGAGCTTCTTCATGCGCTTGACACCAATGTGACCAAGACGGCAGTGCCACAAGTATGTGGGACTATCATTATCAACCTTACATCTTTTGGTACTCACACTATGAATATGTGTAACACTACGTTCGAGATTCATTAAGAATAAACCATTAACCAGCGGGGCATGACCATAAAACATATCTCTCATATAAATAGAACAACCATTATTCTCGGATTTAAATGAGTAGCCATCTCGAATTAAACGAGATCCTGATACAATGTTCATGCTCAAAGCTGGCACTAAATAACAATTATTTAGGTTTAAAACTAATCCCGTAGGTAAATGTAGAGGTAGCGTGCCGATGACGATCACATCGACCTTGGAACCATTCCCGATGCGCATCATCACCTCGTCCTTTGCCAGTCTCCGTTTATTCCGCAGCTCCTGCTTTGAGTTACAAATATGAGCAACCGCACCGGTATCAAATACCCAGGAGCTACTACGAGTGCTGGTAAGGTACACATCAATAACATGTATATCACATATACCTTTGGTGTTGCCGGCCTTCTTGTCCGCTAAGTACTTGGGGCAGTTCCGCTTCCAGTGACCACTTCCCTTGCAATAAAAGCACTCAGTCTCAGGCTTGGGACCATTCTTTGGCTTCTTCCCGGCAACTGGCTTACCGGGCGCGGCAACTCCCTTGCCGTCCTTCTTGAAGTTCTTCTTACCTTTGCCTTTCTTGAACTTACTGGTTTTATTCACCATCAACACTTGATGTTCCTTTTTGATCTCCACCTCCGCTGATTTCAGCATTGAATATACCTCAGGAATGGTCTTTTCCATCCCCTGCATATTGAAGTTCATCACAAAGCTCTTGTAGCTCGGTGGAAGCGACTGAAGGATTCTGCCAATGACCGCGTCATCCGGGAGATTAACTCCCAGCTGAGTCAAGCGGTTGTGTAACCCAGACATTTTGAGTATGTGCTCACTGACAGAACTATTTTCCTCCATCTTACAACTGAAGAACTTGTCGGAGACTTCATATCTCTCGACCCGGGCATGAGCTTGGAAAACCATTTTCAGCTCTTCGAACATCTCATATGCTCCGTGTTGCTCAAAACGCTTTTGGAGCCCCGGTTCTAAGCTGTAAAGCATGCCGCACTGAACGAGGGAGTAATCATCAGCACGCTGATGCCAAGCATTCATAACGTCTTGGTTCTCTGGGATGGGTGCGTCACCTAGCGGTGCTTCTAGGACATAATCTTTCTTGTCAGCTATGAGGATGATCCTCAGGTTCCGGACCCAGT
Organism: Triticum aestivum; assembly: GCF_018294505.1. NCBI lineage: Eukaryota > Viridiplantae > Streptophyta > Magnoliopsida > Poales > Poaceae > Triticum > Triticum aestivum. Next base: position 382,579,745 of record NC_057802.1, on the reverse strand, counting down.
CCGTATAGTTGCTGCCATCATCTTTCAGCTTGGTTTTCTCTAGGAACGCGTTGAAGTTGAGGGCAACATTAGCGTGGGCCATTTGATCTACAAGACATATTGTAAAGATTTTAGACTAAGTTCATGATAATTAAGTTCATCTAATCAAATTATTCAATGACCTCCCACTCAGATAGACATCCCTCTAGTCATCTAAGTGAAACATGATCCGAGTCAACTAGGCCGTGTCCGATCATCACGTGAGACGGACTAGTCAACATCGGTGAACATCTTCATGTTGATCGTATCTTCTATACGACTCATGCTCGACCTTTCGGTCTTCCGTGTTCCGAGGCCATGTCTGTACATGCTAGGCTCGTCAAGTCAACCTAAGTGTATTGCGTGTGTAAATCTGGCTTACACCCATTGTATTCGAACGTTAGAATCTATCACACCCGATCATCACGTCGTGCTTCGAAACAACGAACCTTCGCAACGGTGCACAGTTAGGGGGAACACTTTCTTGAAATTAGTGCGAGGGATCATCTTATTTAAGCTACCGTCGTTCTAAGCAAATAAGATGTAAAACATGATAAACATCACATGCAATCAAATAGTGACATGATATGGCCAATATCATTTTGCTCCTTTTGATCTCCATCTTCGGGGCGCCATGATCATCGTCGTCACCGGCATGACACCATGATCTCCATCATCATGATCTCCATCATCGTGTCTTCATGAAGTTGTCTCGTCATTTATTACTTCTACTACTATGGCTAACAGTTTAGCAATAAAGTAAAGTAATTTACATGACGTTATATGTTGACACGCAGGTCATAAATAAATTAAGACAACTCCTATGGCTCCTGCCGGTTGTCATGCTCATCGACATGCAAGTCGTGATTCCTATTACAAGAACATGATCAATCTCATACATCACATATATCATTCATCACATCCTTTTGGCCATATCACATCACACGACATATGCTGCAAAAACAAGTTAGACGTCCTCTAATTGTTGTTGCAAGTTTTTACGTGGCTTCTATAGGTTTCTAGCAAGAACGTTTCTTACCTACGTAAAACCACAACGTGATATGCCAATTTCTATTTACCCTTCATAAGGACCCTTTTCATCGAATCCGATCCGACTAAAGTGGGAGAGACAGACACCCGCTAGCCACCTTATGCAACTAGTGCATGTCAGTCGGTGGAACCTGTCTCACGTAAGCGTACGTGTAAGGTCGGTCCAGGCCGCTTCATCCCACGATGCCGCCGAAACAAGATAAGACTAGTAGTGGCAAGAAAATTGACAACATCTACGCCCACAACAAGTTTGTGTTCTACTCGTGCATAGAAACTACGCATAGACCTGGCTCTGATGCCACTGTTGGAGATCGTTGCAGAAATTAAAAAATTTCTACGCATCACCAAGAACAATCTATGGAGTCTTATAGCAATGAGAGGGAAAAGAGTGCATCTACATACCCTTGTAGATCGCGAGCGGAAGCGTTCAAGTGAACGGGGTTGATGGAGTCGTACTCGTCGTGATCCAAATCACCGATGATCCTAGCGCCGAACGGACGGCACCTCCGCGTTCAACACACGCACGGAGCGGGGACGTCTCCTCCTTCTTGATCCAGCAAGGGGGCAGGAGAAGTTGATGGAGATCCAGCAGCACGACGGCGTGGTGGTGGAAGTAGCGGGATCCCGGCAGGGCTTCGCTAAGCGCAAGCGGGGAGGAAGAGGTGTCACGGGAGGGAGGGAGGCGCCAGGGCTTGGGGTGCTGCTCCCATGCGCCTCCCCACTATATATAGGGGTGGAGGGGGCTGGTTTCTTGCCCTCCAAGTCCATTGGGGCGTTGGCAAAGGTGGGGGAAAGAAATCCCATCATTTCCCTTCCCCACCGATTGTTATCCCCCTTTTTTAGGGATCTTGATCTTATCCCTTCGGGATATGATCTTATTCCTTCTATGGTGGGATCTTGGTGCGCCTTGACCAGGGGTGTGGGGCCTTGCCCCCACTACCCACGTTCATGTGGGTCCCCCCATGCAGGTGGGCCCCACTTCGGAACCTTCTAGAACCTTCCCGGTGGCCAAAATAGGACTTCCCATATACAAATCTTTACCTCCGGACCATTCCGGAACTCCTCGTGACGTCCGGGATCTCATCCGGGACTCCGAACAACTTTCGGATTTCCGCATACTAATATCTCTACAACCCTAGCGTCACCGAACCTTAAGTGTGTAGACCCTACGGGTTTGGGAGACATGCAGACATGACCGAGACGACTCTCCGGTCAATAACCAACAGCGGGATCTGGATACCCATGTTGGCTCCCACATGTTCCACGATGATCTCATCGGATGAACCACGATGTCGAGGATTCAATCAATCCCGTATACAATTCCCTTTGTCAATCGGTACGTTACTTGCCCGAGATTCGATCGTCGGTATCCCAATACCTTGTTCAATCTCGTTACCGGCAAGTCACTTTACTCGTACCGTAATGCATGATCCCATGACCAAACACTTGGTCACATTGAGCTCACTATGATGATGCATTACCGAGTGGGCCCAGAGATACCTCTCCGTCATACAGAGTGACAAATCGCAGTCTCGATTCGTGCCAAGCCAACAGACACTTTCGGAGATACCCGTAGTGCACCTTTATAGCCACCCAGTTACGTTGTGACGTTTGGCACACCCAAAGCACTCCTATGGTATCCAGGAGTTGCACAATCTCATGGTATAAGGAAATGATACTTGACATTTGGAAAAGCTCTAGCAAACGAACTACAAGATCTTGTGCTATGCTTAGGATTGGGTCTTGTCCATCACATCATTCTCCTAATGATGTGATCCCGTTATCAATGACATCCAATGTCCATAGTCAGGAAACCATGACTATCTGTTGATCAACGAGCTAGTCAACTAGAGGCTCACTAGGGACATGTTGTGGTCTATGTATTCACACATGTATTACGATTTCCGGATAACACAATTATAGCATGAACAATAGACAATTATCATGAACAAGGAAATATAATAATAACCATTTTATTATTGCCTCTAGGGCATATTTCCAACACTCCCCCCAACCGAGGTTCACCTAGCAAAGTGCGAAGTAGCTAGCAGCCCCCTCCTCCCTCGTGTTGGCACGAAGGGAATCCTAAGCTATGAATGCATGCCCCCAACCGAGGTTCACCTAGCAAAGTGTGAAGTAGCTAGTAGCCCCCCTCCCTCGTGTCGGCACGAAGGGAACCCTAAGCTATGAATGCATGCCCCCCAACCGAGGTTCACCCTAGCAAAGTGCGAAGTAGCTACCAGCCCCCTCCCTTGTGTCGGCATGAAGGGAATCCTAAGCTATGAATGCATGCTGTGACAGCCTGGTTTTTGCCTTCTCTCTTTTTTCGGACTTTCAATTGCATTTGCTTTGGATTTGGAGTTTTTGAGTCAATTCAAATGGACTTGAACACTTGGGTCTACCTGTGATTTTTACCCAAGTGACCTCTCCACCTCTAACTCATCCTTTCCTTCTCTGATAAACTCCACAAAAGCCAAAGGAATATTTTTCATAAAGGAAAAATATTCATTTTCTTCCCTGAAAATCATTTCAGAGAAGTATGTTCCAAAGCAACCCTCATTTTATTTGCTCACAAAAATCTGAGAAAATTTCCAAATATTCTTTGAACCCTAGGGCACCTTCCTGAGCAAAAATATTGCATGACTTTTTGTAATATTTTTTCTACAGAAAATCATTTCTGTTCTGGACGGAATGGCCACTTTCTACAACTGTACCATTTTCCTTGATCCAATGAGGCTGATTTTTCTTGAGCATCATTACCCTCCTAAGAAACTGCTAACTACCAAAAATCAGCCCTAAACCCTCTCTGATTTGACAACAGTCAAGCTCACAAGTTTCTGTCCAAAAACTTGCCAGCAAGAGAGCCACTCCCACAGTGCACCTATGACCAAGCCAACTATGCAAAACGACCAAAACCACTAAGGACTAACTGCCAGACATGAATTTATGGCAAGCCGTGGCTCCATGCCAAAGTTCACACGGTGACCACGCGTGGGCATGATGCCAATGTGCTAGTCGACGCGCTCTGGATGTCGCTGCGCGCTCTGTTCAGCGCGTGCTCGCTTCCCCGGCTGCCACACCTTGCCAAACCGCGCCACCATCACCGTCTCGACGTCCTTAACTCCCTCCTGGTGCTCGCCAACGCCGGAGCTCGCCGCAGCAAGCACGGGCATGGCGCGGCCAAGGCAACAGTGCACCCGTGCCCCTGTGCTCGTCGCGTACCGCGCTCCTGTGCTCATCGCCGCTCGTCTACAGCCTCCGCGTGATCCCCGGCGTCTTCCCCCTCTCTCACTGATGCCATTCGTCGCTAGGCGATGCTCCAGAGAGCTCCGGCGAGCTCTCGATCCCCGCCTCGGCCTCGCCTATATATAGTCCCTCCCGAGCTCGTTTCCCTCCTCACTCACCACCACCACATCACCACGACCCCGTAGGAAGCCGCAGCCCGGTCGGGCAGGCCTCTGGCCGTCGCCCCCGTCCCGAGCTCGCTGGCGATCCCCGTCCCAGGCTCCCTCCCTCTCCAGAGCCGCTCGTGCTCCATCGACTCCTCAGGCGTGTTCGTGGTGGTCCACTGGTGCGAGCTGGTGCCGTTGGAGCGGCTGGACTGGCCTTGCCTCGCCGGAATCGCCAACTCCGACGAGCCCCGCCCGCCGCCGCTGCTGGAGAGCTCAGTTCCGACTCCGTCCGGCCACCTCTAGCTACGATACGGTACGGGCAGGTGCGTCTCAACCTCCTCTCCAATCCTATCCCTTTGGATCAGGCCAAGGAGCCCTCGCCGGCATGCGCTCCGGTGGAGCCTTGCCGTGCTCTGTCTCTCTCCCTCTCCCCCTCCGACCTGACCAGCAGGGCCCGCTGTCAGCCACTCAGGCCACGCCCGCAGCGGTATGAGTGGTGGAGCCCTGGTGTTTTACGCCTTCGATGTCACCCCCTGGATTCTCATTTTAATTCAAATTTAGTTTAAATTTGACCAGAACTTTGACCAGCTCTAACTCTTGTTCTACAAGTCCAAATGAGTTGATTCTTTTTGCGTTCTATTCTTACTGGAAAACTCTAGCAGCATACCCAAGATGGGATTTTCCCTTGCTGCCTAGAATTTCCGGTGATTTTTAGAAGTGTTCTTGATATTTTATTTTTGTCATTTGATTTATTTTCAGAAGGTGAAGCTTGTCTTGAAGACATCCAGGAGGAGTGTGAAGCTCCTCTGCACTAAGGCAAGCCACAACAACATTATCATGGTGTCTTTGCAATAATCATGATTTTCTACTTGAATATATATATATATATATATATATATATATATATATTATTCATTGCATATAGTATTAAAAATCAATTATGCTTGTGTTATTTAGTTTGTCATGGTCAAAGGGCTTAGTTAATAGAAGTGAATACTTGAACTAGTAAGGTATAGATTGAGTAGTTGATCTAAGTTTGTCATGACTATGGTGAGATGATTATCAGTCTTATTTTGCTATATTCTTGCTAAGAGAAGTTTTAGTTGACTAATGCCAACCAAAGTGATGAGTTTAAATAACCCATTAGAAAGGACCAGAATTGTTGAAAGTTAAGTTTGTGCAAGTAGAACTTTAAATGAAGTTGATTTGTTGTGAATTGTGATGCATGATATATGTTTGCATAAGCATGGCATATTTTTGACTTGAGCATTTTATTTCAAGTTAAACCTCATGATAATTGAACTTGAACATAAAAGTTGGTCGGGTCATGGTGCCACTGAATCGGGCTGACGAGTGCAACCACCTTTGCCTTTGTGGGGAGGCCGGTAGTCGTCCGTTGTCATGCCTTTTGTCGGTGCCTCCAAAGAGGGAAGGTTATGGGCATGCGTTACCCTGGCCCGGTAAGCAGACATAACCTTGTGAACCTGTTGTTGTCATGGTACCGTGTCCCGTTTGGGACTGTTTGTTTGCCACGACGGTGGTAGTTTTGCCTTTGGTAGGCTAGGTCACCCAGGACTAATCCCAGTGGGGAGTTGGTCGGAGTGGCCTTAAGAGTGTCATGGCAATGGGAGAGTCCTGTCGAAATGCCGTTGGTCCACCCGAATGGGAGAGTGAGGCCATGGATTCCGTGGTGTGGGTAAAGTGCGCTACATCTGCAGAGTGTATTAATCTATCGATAGCTGCGCCCATGGATAAGGGCCCAGTTCATAAGTAAGTTACACCATGGATCAACTGTTATTAATGAAACTTGCACACTAAACAACTTGCATTGCAACGGTTAGATGATGATGAAGTCAGTGAGGCTGACTGTTGTGTGGTTTTATTTGTGATCCGGGAGCGATCACGGTTTGGTTACGAGGTAACCAGTTGGACCAAGTATGGTTCCGTTCGTGCTTGTCGGATCACGGGTTCCGGCAAGACCTTCAAGGTTCAAACACTAGGGTGCGCGCGAAGATCTCCTCCCTACCGATCCACGCCCTAGCTCTCTAAGATCTCGCGGACGAACTCGACGAACTCACAAGACAAAGACACAAGATTTATACTGGTTCGGGCCACTGATGTGGTGTAATACCCTACCCTAGTGTGGTGGTGGTGGATTGCCTCTTGGGCTGATGATGAACAGTACAAGGGGAAGAACAGCCTCTTGAGGTTGAGGTGTTCTTGTGCTTGACGAACTTGTGTGGGTGAGATGCCTCTGAATGAGTCCTTGACCCGTTTTCTCCTACTGTGGTGGCTAGTTCTACTTATATAGGCCCTGGTCCTCTCCCCAAATATTGAGCGGGAAGGGAGCCAACAACGACCAATTTGAAAGGGGACAACTAGTACAGCTTATCCTGACAAAAGCGGTCTTCGCCTGCAAAAGGCTCTGGTGGTGACGCCATCTTGGGCTCCATGGTGACCTCCGTCTTGCCGTCCTGCTGGTCTTGGTCTCGTTGCGCCGATATGGAAACCTTTGCTTGATGCCTCAGTACTCCGCGCCTGCGCTTGCCCCCTTGGCACAAAAGAGCAAACAAGGACGCTGCGCGCGCTGGCGCCCGCCTGGTCTCGGTCGTCATGGCTCACGTCACGAGAACCTCGCGAGGTTTGCCTTGCCTTGATCTCTCTGCCCCTCGTGAGCTTGCCTGGCGAGGCCGCTCCTGAGGTGGTCTTGTGTCGCCCGCCTCGCGAGGCTTGGCCACTCGCGAGGGTCTTGAATACCTTGTTTATGAAGATGGGCCGCACAGGCCTGCCAGCTCGGCCACGCCGTGGGCCTCAGGCAGGCAAGTCTGGGGACCCCCGTTCCTAGAACGCCGACAGTAGCCCCCGGGCCCAAGGAGCGCTCGGGCCTGGCTTCAGGGTGAAGCCAAAGGTCAAGCACGGAGCACCGCGGGCCCCAAAAGCATGCGGCCTCGGTTGACGCATGGCGGTTGATTGCACGTGGGCGTCTCCGCTTCCCCATGCTGCCTCGGCAACTGCCCGTCTTGACAAAAAGGCTGGCGCAGATAGTGCTTGCCTTCATTGCTTCTTGAGAAGAGGTCCAGCGTGGCGCTGAAGTCACTGTACGAGAAGGGCCTTGAGAAGCCGCTAACCATCGACGAGGATGGCCCTGCTCAACTGCTTCCCCACTTGGTGAAGGCGCTTGAGGAAGTCGTGGAGGGCATCGGTCCCCTGGCTGAGGCAGAGGCTCGTGTCCTTTCTTCAGCTGCGCTGACGCGTGTCTTCAACCATCTGTACCTTCGCGACCCCAATGCTCGTCTCGATGAGCTGCTGGAGCCTGTAGCTGATGAACATTGTACGGCCGCCGCCGCAGCCGTGAAAGGTCAGGTGGAGGCCCTACTGAAGAAGTTCTGCGGCTTCGTCCTCGCGCCCTCGACCGGCGATGCCACCGATCCTGCAGCTGGCGGTGCAGGTGAAGACGACGCTACCAAGGGAGGAGCACCTTCTGCAGGCGATGGCGGTGTCCAGGGGTGACCTGCGGCTGCTTTCCTGCTTCATTCCTGCAATACGCATCAGGCCTTGTGGAGGCGTTAAAACTTTCATTTGATATTGTGAGGACAATATGTCTTGTAATATTTGCTTCGAGATTTTGCGATTTTCTTCCTATTTGCTTTGTGTTCTGCGTCGGCAGAGCCCGGCCCCGCGCATACCTCAACCGCCGTTGGGCCGACCGGAGACCAGGACGGACCAAGGATTGAGGGGCTACGTGACCAGTTAGGCTCCTGAGTCGCGATGCTCAGGAGTCCCCCTTGACACGCAAACAGCTTATAGGGAGAGTACGCGAGGATAGGTTAATGTTCTACGTCGGCAGAGCCCGGCCCCGCGCATACCTCAACCTCCATTGGGCCGACCGGAGACCAGGACGGACCAAGGAGTGAGAGGCTACGTGACCAGTTAGGCTCCTGAGTCGCGATACCTTTGCCCTCGCCGAGGCTCGGCTCGGGAGGGGCATGCGACGACCAGGTCCGGGAGACCTGGTTGGGTGGCGTGCGCTTGGGCGTGACCCGAGCGCAGCCCCCAGGTCGGGGAGACCTGGTTAGGTGGCGTACGCTTGGGCGTGACCCGAGCACAGCCCCCAGGTCCGGGAGACCTGGTTGGGCGGCGTACGCTTGGGCGTGACCCGAGCGCAGCCCCCGTGCCCAGCCCCCTCGCGCATCTCTCCCGAGGGGAGGCATTGTGGTGAGGCCGGACGCTGAGCTCTGGGGCTCCCTGAGGTTGGTACGACCGTGAAGCCGCCCTCAGTTGTTTATCACTAGCACGGAGCAAAGTGCCTCCGCTTGTGCATGGGCATAGCCACTCCTCGGTAGTGTCGATGGCCAGCACGGAGCATGGTGCTTCCACTTGTGCGTGGGAGGGGGGCTCCCTCTGCGAAGAGCCCCCGGGGCGTGTACAGCCCCGCCCTGACACGTGGCTTGCACGGCAGGGCTATACGAGGTGTATCTGGGCACTCGTGAGCCAGCGCGGGACTCACGAGGTCCTACCTCAAGGCGGGTTGCACCTGGTCTTGGTTCTTGTTCGCTGTGCTGGTCTTGCGAGGTGGTTAGACAACCTGCGCCGAACGAATCTCCTGAGGTTATCGCGTGAGAAAGCCAAGCACCAACGGCCCCAGGAGGTGACGTAAACGGGGCCGGCCTGCCAGACAGAGCTCAGCCGTTGGATTTATCAACGCTGCAGGGACGGGCCCGGGCACAGACATCGTGCTCAACTTACTCATGCGAAGGGTCCTGAAGAAAGACGGCCGGCGCGGGGTCCCCATGATGGGTGGCGATCGAGCAAGTAGTAATCATAGGTAGGTTAAACATGAAAGCAGCAGGCTTAAGTAAATGCATGGGAGATACATGCCACTGGGTCAGGCCCGAGCGGCTTGGGGATGATGCAACCCGAGGGGCGCTCCCAACACGGTAAGCTAAAGACATAAAAAGGGATACATGCCACAGGGACAGACCCACGCGGCCTGGGAATGATGCAGCCCAAGGGGCGCTCCCAGCTAAGTGAACTTGGAAAATGTCACCTGGTTCTGTTGATGAAGGAGAGTTGGGGCAGCTGAAGGTGCACAGCGAAGGGGTTGCTCCTCACGAGCCACCGGGGCCCTGAGCCTCAGGAGGCTCTGGGGGCTCAGGTGGTTCCTTGAGGACCATCTCCATCTTCGTCAGGACGGCGTGGTGCCTGGCCTCCTGGGCCGCTAGGATGCGCCGCAAGTTGCGCTGGTAGGCGGACGACACGCTCGGTAGGCCGAAGGGCATGCGAACGTAGCTGTGCGGTGGGCCCTCGCAGCGTCCCGCGCGCGAAGGCCAGAAAAGCTCCTAAGAAGCGGCCTTGTTGAGCCCTGGAACGTCGATCCAGACGCGCAGTCCGGCATCTTCGCCTGGATGGGAAGCTGCACCTCGTGAGCAGCGGTCGCCGGGCATGGCCCTTGCGTCTTGCAATTCCTGGGTGGTCTTGGTGATGAACTCCTGAACGGTGGGCGATCCTTGCCCCATGCCCTCCTGAGGGAAACGTGCCGCGAAGCACGCCTCCAAGTAGTTCCCAAGCGCCTCCCTCGTGATGTGGGCAAGGTCTGAGGCCTTCCAGAAGAAAGCCCCCGAGCCCTGCCCGAGAAGGGCGCCGGGCGCGCCTTCCTATGCGATGGAGGGAGGCGCCCCCGGAGCGGGCGCTAATCCTGACAAGGCTCCGGCTGTGATGCCACCCTCCTGAGGTCCTGCACGGCGCAGCTGCTTCTTCTTCTTGGGGATGACCTCAGGAGGGCCCTCGCCCTTGCTGTCGGGGTCGTCGATTGCTGCAGCTTGGAAGGCACGCTCGAGGGAGCACACCGCATCTCTTTCTTCACATGGGACCGTGATGATCCCGCCGCTTCCCGGCATCTTGAGGACATTGTAGCCGTGATGGGTCACCGCCATGAACTTGGCCAGGGCTGGATACCCGAGGATGGCATTGTACGGCAGACGGATGTACGCGACGTCGAAGTCGATGAGCTCGATGCGGTAGTTCTTGCGTTCTCCGAAGGTGACAGGGAGGCGGACCTGCCCTATCGGTGTGGTGGAACCGTCGGTCACTCCTGAGAAAGGCTTGGTAGGCTGAAGCTGGTCATATGGCACTTGGAGGTTGTCGAAAATGTCGACGGATAGGACGTTGAGCCCTGCGCCGTCGTCGATGAGGGTCTTGGTAACTTGCACGTTGCTGATGACTGGGGAGCAAAGCATCGGGAGGGCGCCAGCGGTAGCTGCGCACTTGAGCTGATCTGCCGAGTTGAACGTGATGGGGCACTGGGACCATCTGAGCGGGCGTGTGGCTTCGAGCTTGGGGAGGACTGCATTCACTTCATGAGCAAACTGCTTGAAGATACGCTGCGAGGCTGGGGCCTGAGCTCCGCCCAAGATGTAGGCGATAGCACGTGGTTCCTGGAAGCCCCCAGCCCCCTCGTCTTGATGGTGTTTGTCATTCCTTCTTGGAGGTGGCGGCAGCGGAGGGAGTCCGGCGTTGCCTTGAGGACGATCCTCACGAGGCTGATCCCTCCAGGCGCCCTCGCGAGGCTGATCCTGCCAGCGGTCCTCACGAGGCCGGTCGCACCACTCCTGGCGCGGGCCACAGTCGTCCCAGCGTCCGCCACCACGTCCTCCTCCTCGGCCGTAGCCCCGGTCGCCGCGCTCGGAGCGTCGACCGAAGCGTCCTTCACGAATGGCTCTGAGCTCTTGACAGTCGCTGGTGTTGTGGGTATTCAGGTTGTGGAAGGCGCAAAACGGACGGCTGCTCTTGGACGACTCTGATTGGTCTCTTCCACGCTTGGTGTCTTGTTCCGCTGTGAGCACGGCTGCTCCCTTGCGTTTCACATCCTTGGCCTTGGATTTCTTCTCCTCCGGGTCTGCGGCTGGGAGCTCGAGGAGGGAGAGGCGCCCCTCCTCAGCTCTTGCGCACTTGGTTGCCAGGTTGAACAACTCCAGGGACGTGCACAGCTCCTCGTGGATAGCGAGCTCTTCCTTCATCTTGACGTCGCGGACGCCATCAGAGAATGCAGAGATGATGGCCTCGTCCATCACCTTGGGGATCTTGAGGCGGACGTTGTTGAAGCACTGGATGTACTTCTGGAGGGTCTCTCCCGGTTGCTGCTTGACGCGGCGCAGGTCACCCGCAGCCGGCGGGCGGTCGCGAGTGCCCTGGAAGTTGGCGACGAAGCGGTTGCGCATCTCGTCCTAGGAGGAGATCGAGCCCGGTGGCAGGCTCATGAGCCAGGAGCGGGCGCCATCCCTGAGAGCCATGGGAAACCAGTTCGCCATGACTTTCTCATCGTCGTTGGCCGCTTCGATGCTCATCTCGTAGAGCTACAAGAACTCCGCGGGGTCGGGGGTGCCGTCGTAGCATGGAGGCAGTTCCGGCTTGAACTTGCTCGACCAGGCGACGCTATGCAGCTCGGGGGTGAAAGCGCGGCAGCCGGCTATGGTCACCGGGGCCTGCCTTGGGGGACGAGCTTGGTCTTGATGGGGTCCGCGCTCTGCCGCTACAGGTGGCGCGCGGTCTTCCCGCAGCAGCCGGTCCTGGCGCGGTGGTGCAAGGAGCGGCGGAGCATTTTCTTGCGGCGGAGGGACTTCTTGACATCTTCTTTCTTCACGTGCGGGCGCGGGGCGCGTCGTGGAGCCACGCGCCTTGGCGCCAGGGCACCGTCTTGGGGCAGAGGTGGTGGAGGTGCTCCGTGAGCTACGTCGCCCGTAGCTGGCGGAGGGCGAGGCGGAGAGAGGGACGGCGCAGGGGAGCCCCCTGCGGCGCGAACAAGCTCTGCGATGCGGTCGAGCCAGTCCTCGTAGAGGACGTCGACCGGTCGGTAGCACAGGAGCTCGTGCGCCATGAGGAGTGCGGCCCGTGCGTCCATGGGAGGGTGACGTGCATAGGAAGAAGAGCCGGCCGGGGTCAGCGATGGAGTGGCGGTGCGGCCGTCCCGCCGCACCGAGGGGTGCAGCGAGGATGCTTGCTGCTCGTTCCCCGCCGGGCCGGTGGCGGCGTTGGCGGTAGGTGACGGGAAACGACGGGGTGGCCCGCCGACGGGAGCCGTCTGAGCGACGCGGGTGGCGAGGGCAGCCCGGCGCTCAGCACGAGCGTGGCGAGCGTCCCCATGGAGACGACGGGGCAACGGGGCACGGAGCAACGGAAGGAATCTTCGGTGCACCCCTACCTGGCGCGCCAAATGTCAGATCACGGGTTCCGGCAAAACCCTCAAGGTTCGAACACTGGGGTGCGCGCGAAGATCTCCTCCCTACCGATCCACGCCCTAGCTCTCTAAGATCTCGCGGACAAACTCGACGAACTCACAAGACAAAGACACAAGATTTATACTGGTTCGGGCCACCATTGTGGTGTAATACCCTACTCCAGTGTGGTGGTGGTGGATTGCCTCTTGGGATGATGATGAACAGTATAAGGGGAAGAACAACCCCCTGAGGTTGAGGTGTTCTTGTGCTTGACGAACTTGTGTGGGTGAGATGCCTCTGAATGAGTCCTTGACCTGTTTTCTCCTACTATGGTGGCTAGTTCTACTTATATAGGCCCTGGTCCTCTCCCCAAATATTGAGCGGGAAGGGAGCCAACAACGGCCAATTTGAAAGGGGACAGCTAGTACAGCTTATCCTGACAAAAGAGGTCTTCGCCTGCAAAATGCTCTGGTGGTGACGCCGTCTTGGGCTCCATGGTGACCTCCGTCTTGCCGTCCTGCTGGTCTTGGTCTCGTTGCGCCGATATGGAAACCTTTGCTTGATGCCTCGGTACTCCACGCCTGTGCTTGCCCCCTTGGCACAAAAGAGGAAACAAGGACGCTGCGTGCGCTGGTGCCCGCCTGGTCTCGGTCGTCATGGCTCATGTCACGAGAACCTCGTGAGGTTTGCCTTGCCTTTATCTCTCCGCCCCTCGTGAGCCTGCCTGGCGAGGCCACTCCTGAGGTGGTCTTGTGTCGCCCGCCTCGCGAGGCTTGGCCACTCGCGAGGGTCTTGAATGCCTTGTTGATGAAGATGGTCCGCACAGGCCTACCAGCTTAGCCACGCCATGGGCCAGAGGCAGGCAAGTCTGGGGACCCCCGTTCCCAGAACGCCAACAGTGCTTTGTCGTGAGCACTGTTCGGTTGCGAGGCAACCGGTTGGTAAGGGTGACCGTGTGACTCGATGCACAAGTTTGGTTTCACTACATGAGTAGCATGTTGTTGTTTGCATTTAACTTGATTAAATGTCATGATGTTGTTTGTCATTATGGTTCTGTTTGCTGTGAGCTTGCAAGTACATTCAATGTACTGACCTGGCGTGTTATGCCAGATTTCAGGAAAGTCTAACTAGATCGGAGAGCTGCCATGTCTAGACTGTGTCCACATTGGTGTCCCTGTGATATGGAGTCCCGCTACGTCGTTGTTCCGCTGCTGTGTAGATGTCGTGTTCGAGGCCCCTTCATGTCTACTAAATAATGTACATATTGTTCAGCCGCACCGAGTGTGACGCATGGCCTCTCAACTTATTGTAATGTCACTCTATGCTTCCGCTAGTTTCAATAAAGCGGTGATTTCTGTACCAAGATGTTGTGTGTTGCCAAAAGACATGATCTCTGGGTTGGCAATACAGGGTAAACCGGTCGCTCTGAGTCGGGGTGCCACAATGCCCCCTAACCGAGGTTCACCTAGCAAAGTGCGAAGTAGCTAGCAGCCCCCCTCGTGTCGCCACGAAGGGAATCCTAAGCTACGAATGCATGCCCCCCCAACAGAGGTTCATCTAGCAAAGTGCGAAGTAGCAGCCCCCCACACACACACTTTCAGTCGGCGGGCCAGAGAGGCATATCTCACCAAGATGGGTCGTAAAACGGACCAAGAATAATCCACCTTGCTCGTACAACCTCTCTCTTGTTGTTGGTCAAAGTGATGGCCGTCCATGCGACCCCCCGGAGATGGGCTAGCTCGCAAATAATCACGCAAGTAGCTAGTCCCCGAAGACAACCACTGCATGCATGTGGCCCAAACATATGTATGGAGAGGTGTGTTTCTGAGTAACAATGGAACAACTTTGATGTGGCACCGTGATTTTGAACTAGAAATCCCCACACTGAGTGAGGGTTAGGTTGACGATGCATATGTATGTTACACCACACTTCAAGCCAACGACGGGGATTCATGCATGCATGCGTGCATAGTATATGCGCTCAAACTTAATTAGGACTGAATCTCACCATGACCTATACTACGATAACACGAACCAAATGAAGAATCCCCCATGGTAACCTATCTTGCTGTTGGTCAAGCTGATCATGGATGTCCACGCGGGCCCACAAATATATAGTCTTGTCGCCGATAACCACGCGAGGGAGTGTACCGTTCGAAGGCAACCACTACATGCATATGTATGGAGGTGATGCGTGCATGCATGTTTGAATACCATTTCATAACATTGATGTGGCGCGTGCGTCAAAAATCGTACACTAGCTCCCCACACAGAGCGAGATCGGTTCATGACGTGTCGTTGTACTAGCCACTTCGACTCGATGGGAGGGATTCATGCGTACACATGCATGTGTGTGTGCTCAAACTGTATCATGCATGTCTTCCCAGAGCATGACCTATATATATATACATACCGTATTATAAGCAAAAGTAATAATCCCCTCCTAAGTCAAATTAACCTCTCTTGTTGTCAGGCAAAAAGTAGTGACGGACCAAGCGGGCCCACAGATGGAAAGCATCGATATCGCTGATAACCTCTTAAGTGGGTGCGAGAGGACAACCACCACCGCTTTGCATGTGGGCCAAACATATATATGTTGAATACCCAACATGCACAACTTTGATGTGCCACATGCCTCAAAAACCGTAAACCATGCACCCACCCAGAGCGAGGTTCATGAAGCGTACTACATATGATGGTCCCCTTCCCCCCTCTTCACCACATACTATATGCTCCTGCCGTAGTATGTACAACACAAAAGAATCCTCATCAATGGTGAAATTAATTAACCTCTCCCGATGTAGGTCAAAGTCATGCATGCATGCATCGACGATGGCCTCGTGGGCCCACAGATGGAAGCGTCACACGTGAGTGTCCTAGCTAGGATAACCACCGCGTGCATGCATGTGGCCCAAAGAGGTGTTGTGTGATGTTTGAATATCCAATTTCACAATTTTGATGTGGCACGTGCATCGGAAACCGAAAAGTCCCGACACTGAGTGAGGTGTACTTGTTCACGGACGTGTACGTATAGTATATATGCTAGTCCCCTCCCACCTCTTCGACACGTACTATATACCACCATAACACAAACAAAAAAGATTCTACCTTGCTGGTCAAATTAACCTCACTGTCGGCTGTTTGTCAAAGTGATGGACGAGGACCTCGCGGGCCCACAGAAAGCGTCACACGCGAGTATCGAGTGTCGTGTAGGACAACCATCGACTGCATGTGGCCAAAACATGTATGTATGAAAGGGTTGTGTAATGTTTTAAATAACGATTTCACAACTCTGATGTGGCACTAGCCTGCCTAACAAAACAGCCAACCCACACGGTGGCTCACAACTCGTAGTGTACTGCGAGCCACCCGCCACCCCCAGACGCACACCCACACACACACACCGCGAATCCACCGCAACTATGATGCATGTTAAATTAATTATCCCGCGGTGAACATATGTCACCAAAGGAGGGACGTTTTAATTTCAAAAAAATCATAGAGATTATTAAGACATTTTATTACATTAATTGATTGATTTTCTACGGGTATAATTTGCAAAAATCAAATTTAAGCTACATGCACACGTGGCAGTGCACCTAAATGGATTGGAAAAACACATGTGTCTCACTGGGTGCATGTTTACTCCCCGTGCAACAAATTTCAAACATTGAGAATCTTGTTTTTTAAATTCTAGTATATCCAAAACTTATTTGAAGTTCATGAAACTTATCGTGTTGTCATATGGACACCAATACAAAGTGGCATTGTACTTTTTTTGGGTCAAATTTGAGACCAATTTTGATGTAATCTTTATCTAATTACAAACGGGAGATTATTAATAATTGGGAACCAATATCGCAAACGGATTATTTATTCGAACCGTGAGCATTAGACCAACAATAGATACGTGCCATGCTTAGGTTAAGCAATAAAGCGGCAGCATTAATCATCCAAATAGAAAAACAATATACGTGCCACCGCGCGACCCGTGTGCCGTGCGAGCAGCCGTGAGTTGACGGGACGCATGCGAGCAGTCCGCCGCGCAGGCAGACCGGAGGCGTGCCTGCAGGTGTGCGAATTGACGAAGGCGTGCTCGCTGTGCAGTGTCATCGGGAGGCGTGCAAGTAGCCGTGTCAAACTTTGGTAGGCATGCCAGCAGTCCGGTGCACAGGCTCACCGGGAGGTGAGCCATTTGTTTGACCACCACCTGCCTCTCTCCCACAACTCCCAGTACTCCATATTAATGGTGCGCCCGAGTGGCCGCACCCCCCATCCTCGCCACACACACACAATCCTCTCTCTCCGCTTGCATCCTCGACGCCGCTCTCAGTCCTCAAAGCCGTCAGTGTATGAGGATGCCGCCGAAGCGCCCCATCGGAGGGAGTGGCGACGCCGGGGCTGCTAAAGCACCGGAGCACGGCGTGGAGATGGAGACAAAGGTTGCCATCACCGTTGGCGAGTTATCGCTGCACCCTAACGTCGTCGACGGTGTCGAGCTTCCACAGCCGGAGGCGGAGTTCCACAGCGACTCTGGTGACGACCTCGGCGACAACTCCGACGACCATTCTGGCGACGACTCCGACGACAACGGACAGCTGGTTAGTCATCTATACCCATTTATGTGTCAAATAGATCATAGGGTTTCTCTGGTTACTCCTGCCTCCCCCTTTTTGAATAGAAATCCTATGGTTATGTTCTCCCAATCCATGAAATCTGAGTAAGTTTCGTTAGATCCGTGTAGTGTATTGATTGTTTGAATGATACAAGTGATAAGTGATTAGTTGTTTCATCTGTGCAAATGATTTCTGCTAGTAATCCGACTAGGGTTAGTGTTCGTGCTAATAATTCCTAGCCAGGACTTGAAAATTGAGTTTGAATGACCTACATATGTTTGTGCCATTATTTTCTTCAAGAATGGTCTGTATATAGACGACTGTGCTTAAAAATCAAACCATAATATCTGGATATGTATAAATAAATAGCCATAAATTCTTAATTCTACTTCACTGCATGTAATCATTGATTTGATGCCAAATTTGTTTTACTATTTGTATAGGTGCTGTCTGACGATGTGGACAACAAGGATGAAGATGGCCAGAGGAGGTACAAGAGGCAAATCCTGAGGGAGCTTTATGCGGGAATGCATAATAGGCGTATTAGGACCTGGAACGGCGGCTATCAATGCCCATTTTGCAACCACAAGCTTCATGACGCGTATCTAAGTGTTCTGGCGTATGCAAGAGGACGGGCCGTTGGCTCCTTCAAGCAGAAGTATTCTCGCAGGGTGGCGCACGACGCGTACGCCGAGTACCTGGAGAAGCTTCAGGATTGTGCCGGCATGTGAGATGAGATGTGGGATGGATCGAACTATGTACGCTTGAGTATGCTTAATGACGGTTGAACTATGTACTTATGGTTGAACTATGCTTATGTACATGTACGCTTATTATCTATGTCTGAGTCTGTTTAATCTATGTTTACTTATGTCTAACCGTGGGATATGGATGCAACCAGTTCGGTTGATGGAATCTACCTCCGTCTTGGTTTATTGGTCCCCTTTGTAATTTGTGTTAAATTTTGACCAAAGGTTTAACTGACAAAATGTTAGTGCAGGTCAGCAAAAATTATATCGTTGGATGGGTATTTGAGCATAGTGTTCATAATTTTTGGTGACATGCATAAACATTTCTTAGTTAAATATATGGTAAAAATTACAAAGGGGACCAATAAACCAGGACGGAGGTAGTACGTCAATCACACACGGTTCCCAAAATTGGAACTGTGTGCAATGACTTTCATTTTTCCTGTTGCATCAATCACACACGGTTTACTCTAGCAAACCGTCGCCTCCAAAATTCTTTGTGGGATAGAAAACCCTCACCACCCAATTCAAAAAAGTAAAAAGAAAACCCTCACCATCCCCACGTCACAAAAACCCTCACCCCGCCTGCCACCCCCTCCGGTCCCCATTCACACCTGCACAAGCTCCTCCACGTCTATGCCATGGCACCGCCTATCGCGGCGGTAAACACTTAGCTCGATGCCTGGCGCCGCCGCCAGGCTGCTGGCAAAGCCCACTGCACTTCTCCACTTCCGCTTGCCGCCACCTATCGCCATCGACTTTCTCGATGCTGCTCGCGGTCGACCCAGCTCCACTCGGTTGGGGAATCTGCCATACTGAGGGTTCTTTCTCATGGACGACAAGGTAACTAATTTAATGAGATATTATCTCATCTCTTATCCCAGTTCATCTACCTCCTTTAATCACCCAATGGAAATCACTGTGAATTCATTTTTATTCAAGCTGATTTGAGGTTTTTTCATTCATAGAATGTACAGTGCGCCGACACATCAAGACTTTGCGACCTCCGCCAGAGATTCCATCTCACCATACCAGATCACTTGAGGACGCGCGCAGTATGTTCAATCTCACCCTAAATCGGTTGGCATGGTCTACTTTCCTGGATATATTCTAAATATTGCTACATTTGAATAAAAGGTGCCACATGCACCATATACGTCAAAGGGGATTTCCCCCCTCTTCTTTATATATTAGGCAAATTAATGATGTATTGTTCTTTCGATTACTCTCATATTTTCATGACATCATGTTTACCCTATCTGTTTAATTATAGATTTTTGTCCTTCGATTCCAACTGTTGTACATATTTCGATCCTAGTTCTTTCAATTTGGGCCCATATTTGCATGTTACCATATTTTCTTTAACAATCCTACCATTTTCTGTAGCGCATCCCTTGCTATGCAACATATTATGTAGTGCACAATCTTTCCCTTTACATAGATCAAGACTGCATGAATGTCATACTGCACACAAACCATTGATTTACAATCATTGCTACTGTAAGACTTGATGAACGTGGTGACTCCTATTTTGGCACTGGCTTTTGAAAAGAAATTTCTGAGTTTTATGTACTGAAAGCTCGCACTAAAATTGCACTGCACATAAAAGGGCCTGGCCATGAGATATATGCTAACTTCCCTGACAAAATCATCCGTCCAGACTTTGTTTGAAGTAAGTTTTCTTTTCAACTATCTGCATGTTGACTTACCCAGCAATGTCAAATGAATTGTGTAGTATTTAAGCAACCAATTGTTATTCCTTTTTCTTACTATATTCCTACCTAATAACTTCTAGTTACCAATACACTTTTCTATTGCCCTATTTTAACTAAATATTCCATATACTCCCATTTCTATCAGAAAGCGCCACTGACAAGGAGACTCCGGAGGTGGAGAATGGGGCTGCCAACAAGCAGAGGCGGGGCGAGCTAGAACCGCAAGCGACTACAGCAGGCCTAGACTTCATCAGCAGCCTCCCCGATGATATGTTGACAGTCATCATCTCCCTCCTCCGAATCAAATATGGGGCACAGACAACGGTCCTTTCCCGAATCTGTTTACCTTGTCGATCTCACGGCACA
Source organism: Triticum aestivum (assembly GCF_018294505.1). Taxonomy (NCBI): domain Eukaryota; kingdom Viridiplantae; phylum Streptophyta; class Magnoliopsida; order Poales; family Poaceae; genus Triticum; species Triticum aestivum. The sequence goes on along the minus strand of NC_057802.1, from coordinate 382,559,626 downwards.
CGATCTGTATAGCTAACTCGACTGCGATCTTCGACATTATTGCACACAGTTGGTTACTTCCATCATGTGCACTGTAGAGCGCAGAATTAATTATCACACTCGAGTGTCCATCATCACCCTTCTGTGTAACTTTCACCTCATCACCCAAGGGTAAACTTATGAGCGAAGTCATTCCACACACTTCGTTTTCACAAAGCTTTTTGCCAATAAATGCCCACGATTTTTCCCTCTTCTCGCCGATGCGTGGCGAAACTAGCCGAGCAGGAAGCTTGCGCGGTAAACAGCGCGGTAAACAGCGCGGTAGCACGGAAACAGGCTCACCGACGATACATTTGGTGCCTCTTCGAGACCACGCGTGCGGTGCGGTGTTGTCAAGCGTACACTAGATTCTGGAATCCTCCGCTATGAACGCTGTGACAAGATGTGACGATTACAGGCCGGCCGGCCCCCATTTATTACAACGGCCATTTAACCCTTGTGTCTCTTCAACCTTTCGATTGCGCCCCACCATTGCAAGAAGCACACCCACCACGAGAAATTCTTAGAGGGTATCCTATGCGGCTCCAATGGCGCTCCGAGCGGCTGCCGACGACGAGCAGCATTTCACCATGCATGCCGTGGTGGACACCCACTGAAGGTTCACGGACCTCTCGGTGGTGTACACCAACGACCCGGTCTGGGTGGAGCACTCCATCCACATAGTGGAGCTGTTGCTTGCCGAGGAGAAGTACAAGGTGGTCGGGTTTGACCTCGAGTACACCCGCGCTCGTGCCGGGTCTCGTCCCAAGGTCGCCGTCCCCCAGATGTGCGTGCGCCACCACGTCCTCGTCTACCACTACTGCCTGGCCACAAGGCCTTGCGAGCGTTTCGCTAGGTTTGTCAACAGCCCCCACTACATGTTCGCTACAGTGGACATCACCAACGATGTAAAGGCGCTCGAGAATTCGGGCATCACCTGCCAGAATCTTGTCGACATCCAGGGCCAATACAAGATCTGGGGCAGCAAGGAGCATGAGAAGGACTCACTGGTTCACCTCGCCGAGGCCATCATCGACCCCTACTACAGAGACATGAAGGATTCGTGCAACAAGGACAAGCGTGCCTGGCACTCGGCCTAGATGGAGAAACTCCACAAAGCTCACGTCGTATACGCGGCCAAGGAGGCGTACACGAGCTACGACATGTATAGGCGGATCATTGACATGAGGAAGTGCATCCTTCCTCAAAACGGCCAGGGATCCAGCCGGAAGTAGAGCAATGGCAAGCGTCGTCGCAACAATAAGTAGATGATTAGATCCTCGTTTCTCCTACTTTAGTATGCATGTAATTGCTTACTTTGGTGTGTGGAAATGTTGTGTGTGTAGTCACTTGTGTAATTGTATGCTTAATTTGGTTATGCACTGCTGTCTTTTTAAGTATATATGTTGATGCTCTGTAGAACGAGCGTAGATGTTGTGCAGACAAAGAAAATCACATCGCACACGGACTAAACAATGGAACCCGTCGGTGATGTTTTCATCAATCACTCACAATTGTATACTAGCAATCGTTTGCTCACAACACACACGGCTTGTTAGCAGTAATCGTTTGTGTTGTTATCGGTCTTCGCACATGTTTCCGATTACAGACCTGTTTGCCGCATATCACACACATCTTGTTAAGTCGAACCATTTCTGTTCTCATGTCTCAACGCAAACAGTTCATCCGAGTGAACCGCGTGCCGTATATCGCACACACCTTGATCTAGCTGACCGTTTCTTTTGTGTTGCCTAATCACAAACAGTTAATCAGAGTGAACCGTATGCTGTATATCGCACACACCTTCATTTGGCTACCCGTTTCTTTTGTTCCTCCTCATCGCAAACAGTTACTTGAACTGAACCGTATGCCCTACATCGCACATGCAACTAAAATCTGAACCATGTTTGATGCATCCTCCATCACAAACGTTTTGCACCTTTTTTGACGGTTTTTTACACCACCGTTTGCGATTATGGCATCGCACACAGTTTCGTCGAAGGGTCTCTGATCGTAGTGTCGCGTTAGCAGCATCCTGCAGTAGTGCATTCTTGGATGTTTTACAATCATTTTATAGTCATTTTATATCATTTTTTGGTACTAACCTATTGACATAGTGCCAAGTGCCAGTTGCTGTTTTTTGCATGCTTTTTACATCGCAGGAAATCAATACAAATGGGGTCCGAACGCAGCGAAACTTTTTGTGGATTTTTTGGACCAGAAGACATCCAGTGGGCCGGAGAAGAACCTGGGAGTAATCCAAGGGGAGCAGAACCCACCAGGGTGCGACTGGAGGCCCAGGCGCGCCCAGGTGGGTTGTGCCCACCTCGGGTGCCCCCTGAACCGCCTCTTTGCTCTATAAATACCAAAATATTCCAGAAACCCTAGGGGAGTCGACGAAAATCAATTCCAGCCGCCGCAAGTTCCAGAAACAACAGATCTAATCTAGACACCATCACGGAGGGGTTCATCATGCCCATTGGTGCCTCTCCGATGATGCGTGAGTAGTTCTTTGTAGACCTACGGGTCCGTAGTTAGTAGCTAGATGGCTTCTTCTCTCTCGTTTGATTCTCAAGACAATGGTCTCTTGGAGATCCATATGATCTAACTCTTTTGCGGTGTGTTTGTTGGGATCCGATGAACTTTGAGTTTATGATCAGATCTATCTTTTTATCCATGAAAGTTATTAGAGTCTTCCTTGATCTCTTATATGCATGATTACTTATATCCTCATATTTCTTCTCCGATATTTGGGTTTTTTTTGGACAACTTGATCTATTTATCTTGCAATGGGAAGAGGTGTCTTGTAATGGGTTCAATCTTACGGTGCTTGATCCCAGTGACAGAAAGGGAACCGACACGTATGTATCGTTGCTATTAAGGATAACAAGATGGGGTCTATTTGTACATAAATAGATCTTGTCTACATCATGTCATCGTTCTTATTGCATTACTCCGTTTTTTCCATGAACTTAATACACTAGATGCATGATGGATAGCGGTCGATGTCGGGAGTAATAGTAGTAGATGCAGGCAGGAGTTGGTCTACTAATCTTGGACGTGATGCCTATATAATGATCATTGCCTGGATATCGTCATGATTATTTGAAGTTCTATCAATTGCTCAACAGTAATTTGTTCACCCACCGTTTGCTATTTTTCTCGAGAGAAGCCACTAGTGAAACCTATGCCCCTCGAGTCTCTTCGTTATTATATTTGTTTTTGCGATCTATTTTCCTTTGCTTTTATTTTCAGATCTATTAAACAAAAAATACAAAAATACCTTGCTGCACTTTATTTTATTTGGCGTTCGATCTATCAGTATTTACCACTCTCTCACGTCTGTTTGCCAATTTCTGGCGCCGTTGCCCGAAAGGGATTGACAACCCCTTTAACACGCCGGGTTGCGAGTATTTGTTATTTGTGTGCAGGTGTTGTTTATGTAGTGTTGCGTGGTTCTCCTACTGGTTCGATAACCTTGCTCTCATCACTGAGGGAAATACCTGCCGTTGCTGTGCTGCATCATCCCTTCCTCTTTGGGGAAATACCGACGTAGTTCAAGCCAACATCAAAAGGAATTTCTGGCGCCGTTGCCGGGGAGACATCATCAACATCTACCAGGTTCCTAATCACAGATCTCAAATCCTCGCAATTTACATTATTTTCCATTTGCCTCTCATTTTCCTATCCCCCACTTCACAAAAATTTGCCTTTTTATTCACCTTTTTTTTTGTTCGCCGTTTTCTTGTCAGATCTATCCTTTGCTTGCAATCATGAGTGATTTCGGTATGGCAGCAACAGATGATGGCCTAACTCCTAAGATTGGACGTACGGGCAATCTGGATGCTAAAACTTTTATCTTGGGGCAAGGGAATGTTATGGGAAAACAACGTATCCAAGAATTTTTCAATTGTATTGGAAATCTAAGTCTTGATTGTGCTCCTATACTTAGAAATACAAGATCTTATGCGCATGGTATTTCAGCGCTAGTTCTTAAACATGAAAGTAAATTTATCCGTACTCATCCTACTTTGCAAAGATTGTTTTTTTTGAGCTTCCCTTTATACAAAATCCCAAGGCTAACAAGTTGGCTACTCTCGTTCTTATGAATGAATTTGACTACATAATACGGGAAGCTAGGGAAGTCTTTGATTTTTATGGTATGAATCCTGGAAAGCCCGTGATAGATGAAATTCTATACAATAGTGATTATGCGTTAAGACATTTGCTTGTGGATAATCAAATCTTTGATGACAATCTTAAAAAGGAAGTCCCCATTTTAGATGTCATCCAACAAGTTTTCAACAATGTTAATCAACATTACTCTTGGATTGTTGCCGGAAATCAAAGGGGTTATGATGATAAGCAACTTAATAGTGCTAAAGTTTCTATGGATAATATGTTTTATGTTGTTTTTACAAAACCTCATGACAAAAATACCTCTAAAGAAATTAAGGAGAAAGATGACAAAACTTAGATCCCTTCTTTTTGCCTAGCTAGGGGCGTGAAACAATAGCGCTTGTCGGGAGGTAACCCAATGAATAAAATTAATTTTTGTTTTTTGCTTTCTGTTCTTGAGAGTTTGCACAATTATGCTACTGTTATGATTGTGTGTTTTTGTTTCAATTAATGTTTGTGCCAAGCAAAGCCTTTAGGATCTTCTTGGGTGATAGTTGATTTGATCTTGCTGAAAAACTGAAACTTTTGCGCTCAGAAAAATAATTTTCGAGAATCACAGAAATGTGCTTTGGTTCTGAATTCTTTTACACAAGATTAATGTACAAATTTCTCAGCTTTTCCTAATTTTCAGAATTTTTGGAGTTACAGAAGTATTCGAAGTTTTTAGATTGCTACAGACTGTTCTGTTTTTGACAGATTCTGTTTTCTTTGCGTTGTGTGCTTGTTTCGATGATTCTATGGTTTTCTTTGATGAGTTTTTGCCATAGAAATGTTGGAATACAGTAGATATAATGCAAGAATAAAATATTAACTGGTTTGCAATAGTACTTATAGTAGTGATTTGCTTTCTTATACTAACGGATCTCACGAAGGTTTTGTTGAGTTTTGTGTGATTGAAGTTTTCAAGTTTTGGGTGATGTTACGATGGATGAAGGAATAAGGAGTAAGAAGAGCCTAAGCTTGGGGATGCCCATGGCATCCCAAGCCATTATCCAAAGAGAAGCAAGCAACTAAGTTTGGGGATGCGCCGAGTGGCATCCCCTCTTTCTTCTAACGACCATCGGTATTTTACTCGAAGCTATATTTTTATTCGTCACATACTATGAGTTTTTCTTGGAGCGTCTTGTATGATTTGAGTCTTTGCTTGTTTTGCTTTGTGTTCTAAGTCATGAATCCTTGCTGGACACACCTATTTGAGAGAGCCAAAATTATGCCATGACTTGTTAGAATTGCTCTCTATGCTTCACTTAAATTTTTATGAGCTATGGAATTGCTCTAGTGCTTCACTTATATCTTTTTGAGCACGGTGTGCTTTAGTATTTTTGAAGAAATGCTCTCTTGCTTCACTAAGATTTATTTGAGAGTTAGTAAATTTTTGAAGAAATTCTCTCTTGCTTCACTTAAATTAATTTGGGGGAAAGAAATATTATGCTCATGATCTCCAGTTAAATTTGTTTGAGCTTATCAAAAGCAACACATGAAAATTAGTTCCAAAGTGAAAGATATCCAAGAAGGAGATAATAAAAAAATTCATGAAGATCATTGGACAAAATAAACTTGATTCCTTGTAATAGTTTTGAGATATGATGATGTGATATGTGAGTCAGGTTGATGAGTAATTGTGCTTTAGTAAGAATATTGGTGTTAACGTTTGTGATTCCCTATGCAAGCACGAAAGTCAATAGTCATGCAATGAAATTACATCCTACTTGTGGTGCATTATTCGGTGTTAATTATGCTTAATGCTCACTTATGAGATTATTCGTTTCCTGGTTGGTCGCTTCTCAATGTTTTGCTAGCCTTCATTTTGCACTAAGTATGATCACTACTTGTGCATCCAAAATCCTTTAAACCAGTTTTGCCACATGAGTCCACTATATGTACCTATATGCGGTATTCTTTTGCTGTTGTAAGCAAATTTTTATGTGCCATCTCTAATTTTCAAAATAAATTTCTCTTTTGTGTGCTCGTATCGGTGGCGAGGCGGTGAAGGGTGGCCGATATTTTCCATGCTAGATGTGTTATTCTCACGATGAGTGTTTATTCACTTGTCATTGCACGAGAGTAAGGCAAAGGTATTAGGGATGCCCAGTCCCGAAATGAAAAATGAATTTACATTATGTTGTCAAATAATAAATTCCTTGGAAAGTGTTGGTATGGAGGGCACACGTGGATACGGTTAGCCATGGAAAGTGAAAGTATGATGGAAAAAGGAATAAACTTTATTTTCTGTTTGGGAACCGCCTATGATATATCTAGCATGGAAAGTGTGGGGAACTCTAAGTCATTTTCGTTGGTGGCAAAAGTATGCCTCCTAAAATGTTTTTATCTCTAAGTTTTTCGCTTTGAGCTCTGGCACCTCTACAAATCCCTACTTCCCTCCGTGAAGGGCCTTTCTTTTACTTTATGCAATTTTTATTTTTAATTTGAGTCTCCATCTTCTCTTATAAAGCACCAACTAAGAGGCACTATGATCGTACTTGAGCATTGGGTGTAGCTCATATACGAGTGTGTCTCATGAATGGATCAATGATTAAGCATGATGGGCTAGGGGTAACTTATTTTAGCGTTGATGTTTTAAAAGACATGGTTGCTTGTTGATATGCTTGAGTATTTAAGTCTCATGTCAAAACTAGACTATTGCTTTGAACCATATAAAAAGTCCAAATGTCCATGATATAAAGAAAGGAATATGAGATGACATGTTAGGCAGCATTCCACATCAGAAATTCTGTTTTTATCATTTACCTACTCGAGGACGAGCAGGAATTAAGCTTGGGGATGCTGATACGTCTCCAACGTATCTATAATTTTTTATTCTTCCAAGCTGTTATATTATCATTCTTGGATGTTTTACCATCATTTTATAGTCATTTTATATCATTTTTTGGTACTGACCTATTGACATAGTGCCAAGTGCCAGTTGCTGTTTTTTGCATGTTTTTTACATCGCAGGAAATCAATACCAAACGGAGTCCGAACGCAGCGAAACTTTTTGTGGATTTTTTTGGACCAGAAGACATCCAGTGGGCCGGAGAAGCACCTGGGGGGTGCTCCGAGGGGAGCACAACCCACCAGGGCGCGCCTGGAGGCCCCTCGGAGTACCCCCAGGTGCTTCTCCGGCCCACTGGATGTCTTCTGGTCCAAAATGGTGCGCCCAGGTGGGTTGTGCCCACCTCGGGTGCCCCTTGAACCGCCTCTTTGCTCTATAAATACCAAAATAGTCCAGAAACCCTAGAGGAGTCGACAAAAATCAATTCCAGCCGGCGCAAGTTCCAGAAACAACAGATTCAATCTAGACACCATCACGGAGGGGTTCATCATGCCCATTGGTGCCTCTCCGATGATGCGTGAGTAGTTCTTTGTAGACCTACAGGTCCGTAGTTAGTAGCTAGATGGCTTCCTCTCTCTCGTTTGATTCTCAATACAATGGTCTCTTGGAGATCCATATGATGTAACTCTTTTTGCGGTGTGTCAGTTGGGATTCGATGAACTTTGAGTTTATGATCAGATCTATCTTTTTATCCATGAAAGTTATTTGAGTCTTCTTTGATCTCTTATATGCATGATTACTTATAGCCTCGTATTTCTTCTCCGATATTTCGGTTTTGTTTGGCCAATTTGATCTATTTATCTTCCAATGGGAAGAGGTGCTTTGTAATGGATTCAATCTTACAGTGCTTGATCCCAGTGGCAGAAAGGGAACCGACATGTATGTATCGTTGCTATTAAGGATAACAAGATGGGGTCTATTTCTACATAAATAGATCTTGTCTACATCATGTCATCGTTCTTATTGCATTACTCCATTTTTCCACAAACTTAATACACTAGATGCATGTTGGATAGCGGTCGATGTGTGGAGTAATAGTAGTAGATGCAGGCAGGAGTCGGTCTACTAATCTTGGATGTGATGCCTATATAATGATCATTGCCTAGATACCGTCATGATTATTTGAAGTTCTATCAATTACCCAATAGTAATTTGTTCACCCACCATTTGCTATTTGAAAGATCGTGGATGTCGCCTAGAGGGGGGGTGAATAGGTGCTTTAAAATAATTACGGTTGAGGCTTGAACAAATGCGGAATAAACTTAGCGGTTAATTTGTCAAGCACAAAACCTACAACAACTAGGCTCACCTATGTGCACCAACAACTTATGCTAAGCAAGAAAAACTACTTAGGTGATAGCAAGATATATGACAAGAAACAATATGGCTATCACAAAGTAAAGTGCATACGTAAAGGGCTCGGGTAAGAGATAACCGAGGCACGCGGAGACGATGATGTATCCCGAAGTTCACACCCTTGCGGATGCTAATCTCCGTTTGGAGCGGTGTGGAGGCACAATGCTCCCCAAGAAGCCACTAGGGCCACCGTAATCTCCTCACGCCCTCACACAATGAAAGATGCCGTGATTCCACTAAGGGACCCTTGAGGGCGGTCACCGAACCCGTACAAATGGCAACCCTTGGGGGCGGTCACCGAACCCGTACACTTTGGCAACCCTTCGGGGCGGTCACCGGAACCCGTCAAATTGCTCGGGGCGATCTCCACAACCTAATTGGAGACCCCGACGCTTGCCCGGAGATTTACACCACAATGATTGAGCTCCGAACACCACCAACCGTCTAGGGCGCCCAAGCACCCAAGAGGAACAAGCTCAAGGGTACCAAGCACCCAAGAGTAATAAGCTTCTCAACTTGTAACTTCCACGTATCACCGTGGAGAACTCAAACCGATGCACCAAATGCAATGGCAAGGGCACACGGAGTGCCCAAGTCCTTCTCTCTCAAATCCCACCGAAGCAACTAATGCTAGGGAGGAAAATGAGAGGAAGAACAAGAAGGAGAACACCAAGAACTCCAAGATCTAGATCCAAGGGGTTCCCCTCACAAAGAGGAGAAAGTGATTGGTGGAAATGTGGATCTAGATCTCCTCTCTCTTTTCCCACAAAAACTAGCAAGAATCCATGGAGGGATTAAGAGTTAGCAAGCTCGAAGAAGGTCAACAATGGGGAAGAACACGAGCTCAAAGGATAAGGTTCATTGGGGAAGAAGACCCCCTTTTATAGGAGGGGGAAAATCCAACCGTTATGTGCTCAGCCCGCACACGAGCGGTACTACCGCTCCACGAGCGGTACTACCGCTCGGGCGGAAGAAGCAGTTGAAAGGAGCAACAAAACAAGAACCTTGGGGCGGTAGTACCGCCGATAAGCGGTACTACCGCTCACCCTAGCGGTACTACCGCTGGAGGAGTAGAACACGGGACAAAAGGAGGCAGGACAGAGCAGAGTACGGTGGCAGTAGTGCAGTAGCGGTACTACCGCTCGACCGGAGCGGTACTACCGCTTATAGGCGGAACTACCGTGCGCGACTACCGCTGAACCCGACACGAAAAGAGCAGACCCAAAATCGAGGCGGTAGTAGAGCGGTACTGGAGCGGTACTACCGCTTGACACTACAAGCGGTACTACCGCTGCAACAGCGGTACTACCGCAGGGAGAAAAACAGAACTGCCAAAACTTCTTCATATGAGCTCCGAATTGAGCAAACTCAAGCTTGTTGGATACAAGACGACGAGTAGCATCAAAACAGCATCTGACATGGTGGTTGGGCGGTACTGCCGCGGTGGTTGGGCGGTACTACCGCTCGTGAGCGGTACTGCCGCCCTACTGCCGCTGCGAAATACCACACTATCTGACACGAAAAATGACCCCTCGAGTCGACGCGGTAGGGGCCTGGTACCGTAGCGGTACTACTGCTGAGGACCCACCAGCGGTATTACCGCTGCGGAGCGGTACTGCCGCTTGTGACCCCTAAGCGGTACTACCGCTGGGTACCGCGGTACTACCGCTGGGACCATCCTAAAGCCACTTCCACGAAAACAAGAATACTCCACGGGAAACCAAAACTGCCATAACTTCTGCATATGAGCTCCGAATTGTGCAAACTCAAGCTTGTTGGATAGAGGAAGACGAGTAGCATCAAAACAGCATCTGGTTATAGTAAGAAGAGGCAGGGGAGGTATGCCAACAAATAGAGGAGTGAAACCTCCAACCGAGAAGAACCGGCATAACCTCCAACATCAAAAACATCATAAAAGATGCGAGTGAACTCCGTCATCAATGAACTCGAGCTTGTCATCAAGATGACCATAAGCTCCAAAACTCACAAAGAGAAGAACCAAACAAGAACCAATAAAGATGATGCAAGGATGCAATGGTTTGAGCTCTCTATGAACGATACGATCAAGCTACTCATCGAGAGCCCCCCTTGATAGTACGACAATCGATCCTATAACCCGGTCTCCCAACTACCATCATGAGACCGATAAAATAGAAAACCTATCAAGAGCAAACCTTTGCCTTGCACATGGTCCACTTGAGCTAGATGATGACGATCTTGACTCCCTCAAGTTGGACCACCTTTCTTGGTTGTGTTGGCTCGATGAAGACTAGTTGATTGCTCCCCCATACTCCACTATGGGTGAGCCACCCTTCCGCACATCTTCACAAGTCCATTGTCACCACAATGGCTTCAAGCATTTGATCTCTTCGCGATGCTTTACTTGAACTTGCCCGCTTCACTTGAACTTGAACTTGCACACCGCAACCTAACCCCACAAAGAACTCTCACGAAGACCATGGGTTAGTACACAAAGCGTAATTGACAATGCTTACCATTCCATGGGATCGCTTGATCCCTCGGTACATCTTGTGCGCTTTGTGTGTTGATCAACTTGATTCACTCTTGACTTAGTCTTGATCAACCTTGACTCTTTCCAACTCTCTTCATTTGGATGATGTCTTGAAGGTAAACATGAATGATCACACAATCTTCTTCTTCAAGACATGCTTGCAATAAGCTCAACTCTCACATGACCAATCTTTGGATAATTCCTTAATAACACCTTGGTCACCACATAAACTCCTTGAAACCAACACATGGACTTCAAGAAATGCCTATGGACAAATCCTTCAAATATAACTCAAGGCAACCATTAGTCCATAGAGATTGTCATCAATTACCAAAACCAAACATGGGGGCACCGCATGTTCTTTCACTATTTTTCTCGAGAGAAGCCACTGGTGAAACCTACGGCCCCCAGGTCTGTTCTTTATTACATTTGCCTTTGCGATCTATTTTCCTTTGCTTTTATTTTCAGATGTATTAAACCAAAAATACAAAAATACCTTGCTGCACTTTATTTTATTTAGTATTCGATCTATCAATATTTGCAACTCTCTCACGTCCGTTTGCCAATTTCTGGCGCCATTGCCCGAAAGGGATTGACAACCCCTTTAACACGTCGGGTTGCGAGTATTTGTTATTTGTGTGCAGGTGCTGTTTATGTAGTTTTGCATGGTTCTCCTACTGGTTCGATAACCTTGGTCTCATCACTGAGGGAAATACCTACCGTTGCTATGCTGCATCATCCCTTCCTCTTTGGGGAAATACCACGTAGTTCAAGCCAACATCACATATCCCCGTTGAGGTAACTTAGTGTTTTACGAAAGTTCTTCGGTTTCATGCTAATCGCAGGTGGTTGTTAATAAGACTTGATCAACCTATTAATGGATCATCTTTGAGAGGTATGAAGTTGATAAATTTAGTAGTGACTACCTTCTGTCCTTATCTTTTGTTTTATGTTTTTCTTAGTTGCCATGTTTATCCTGTTTTCTGGATTTCCCGTGCAATAAAAAATGACCCAAAAATAAAAGTTCTCTGAATGCCCTGAAAATTTAATATGATTATTTCTGAATAGTGCAAATAACATCAGAGGGGGTACACCAGGTGAGCACAATCCACCTGGGCACGCTAGCAGCCCCAGGCACGCCCTGGTGGGTTGTGGTCCCCACATGGGCCCCCTCACTTATCTCTTTAGCCCATGTCATCACCTACCTCCAGAAAAAATCACCATTGCACTACCTCGTGTTCTTGCTCTCAAACCAATGGATTTTGATCACTTTGCTCGAAGCTCCGTTTCCGCAACTGTTTTGGGGGATTGCTACTTGGTATGTGACTCCTCCATTGCTCTAATTAGTTTTTGCTTTAGTGGTTTATATTTTGAATAATTAGCTACTCTTGGTGCTACTGTAGATGAGCTCACATGTTGAATTCTTAGAGTTCTAAGTAGTTTGAATGCTCAATATAGCCTCTATGCCTCCTTATGAGTAGTTGCTACCAATCTTGTGAAGTTTTGTTAATAAAATTTTTGTCTCGGAAAATTTTCAGAAATTGTACGCGAATAAATGAGTTTCTTTGGGAGGATTTCTTCGAGGAGGAGGTCCTCGGAGGCATCGTCTAGCAGTGGTTCAACTCGTCTTTCTTATGTGGAACCAAGTGCCAGTTCAGTACGAGAAGCCGCTATCAAATCATGCCTATGTCCTAGCACGATTTCATGATGTATTAAAGAAGAATTTGATCAATATATCCATAACGCCGAGCTCGTTCCCTACATTGAAGATAAGTGCAACCAACATCTTAGCCTCACAGAATTGTTTACTAAAGAATTTAAATTCAATCCTTGTGAGTCTAGAGTTTCATTTAAACTTTATGACCATCCTATTACCATGCCTTTAGACGAGTTTAGTGGTGTGTGTAAAATTCCGTTTTGGGGTTCGTTGGATGAGCCACCAAGAGCTGAGTGTGAGAGTCATTCTTGATCAATCTTTGTTATGGTGAGAACAGAGGAGTGACGCAAGGTAGAATAAAAAGTATTCACTTCCCATCAATTCAATACTTTGCACTGTTTAGTGGCAAATGCATCATAGGCAAGCAAGACTATAATACACTTTGTGCTCCTGACTTGAGCCTCATACACACTGCTCACACCGGTATTAAACGTTATAACCTTGGAGCGATTGTTGCACGCAGACTGCAACACAATGCTGGTAGTGGATATTTTTATGGTGGGATTTATGCTTCACGTTTTGCGAAGGAGCTGGGTGTTTCACCTTGGCCTAATGACCTATCCTACCCACTCAGTACTTAGACTTTGAGGCCATGAAGCGCCATAAGTTTCTTAAGGGTGAAATCAATGATTATACTTATAATTTGCTATTCAATAAAGTATCGGTTGTGCATACCTTTTTGCCTGCGCCTGCTCTCTTTGATTTTCACAGCAGAAGAAGGTATTATGTTTTTGAGAACGAGGCCCGTGCACACAACGCTGAGGTCATTGTTGCTCGGCAAGCTGCGGAGGCTGCACCTAGAGCCTCAGTGAGCTACCACTCTGACTATTATGCAGGCCGCGGAAGGTGATTACCAAGACTAGGCCAAAAGCCTAAGCTTGGGGGAGTACACGTATTTCCACCGACATTATATTCATGTTCTCACATTTCATTCCAGTTGTTGGTGTTTACACTTTTTCATTGTATTATCCATGCTAGATTTATTTTCTTGCTTTCTTCTTGTGTGTTTGAAAGACTTTGAGAAAACCCAAAAATATTTCTCGCTTCTTTTTTATTTTTCTTTGTAGCCTAATTTAGTTTTAATATTAAAAGAAACCCAAAAAGGATTTCCTCATTCTTCTTTTTCTTGTTGGGAGCTCTCCCGTGTAAATAGTTTTTCTCGTTTTTATTTTTCTTTCTTTAATTTGTTTTTTTCAAGAAAAACTAGAAACTCCAAAAATATTTCAATGTGTTTCCTCTGAAATTTTCTTCTTTTTATTTGAGTCGTACCAAGGAGAAGACCACGATGAAATTTTTGAGTGGGTCTCATACGCATTGATATTGATCTAATAAAGATCCCACATTACCTTGTCTTCTCCTTTTGAATAAAATGTTTGCAGATTTCAGCTTAGTCCATGACACTCTTGCACTATTATTACTAGTTGAATGTCCGTGCGTTGCTATGGACACAAAATATCTATTTGTTAATAGCAAAGATGACAGAAAGAGTCCCACACCCTTTATATTATAAAGCAACCACCGCATTACAAGTTCAACAAGCCAAAACAATACAAAAAAGAGAGAATCGACAAAGATACATGATACCAAAGGAGCCACTACACAAGCACCGAATGCACCAAGGGCAAGCTTGAGCATCGAGGCCCTCAGCAAACAAGAGCCAGCACACACAGGAGGATTGCCACGCTCCGTCAACTCCCAAGAGGCCAGCCGTTGTTAGTCCGCCATCCGTCTCTGCCTCTGTAGAAGGCTCCCTGCCCTCTAGTTCTGGATCGGAGGATACTACGCCGTCGACCGGCAGAGTCGCTCACCATCGAGCTCGCATGGTCAGGACCAACAAGCAGCCGGGGTGAAGATGACAAGCACGGCCACCGCACCACGCAGCGGCACACCCTCCCCCCCCCACATCGCCACCGCCGCGCGCAGGCAACCGCAAGTAGCCGAGCGGGAACACCACTGGAGATAACCGGCAGACCACAACCCGCGTCGGAGCTTCGACCACCACTCCGCCATCCCAGGGTGGTGTCTTCAAGAAGAAAACAACACCAACGTGTCGTCTCCACCTAATTCGGAGACTTTGGGCTTTCAACTGGGGCGGGAAGGAGAGGATAATGGTAGGATCACGATGCCACGTTCAAGAAGGCGAGCGCCGCCGGCATCGTGGCCACAGGAACTGGCTGGCAAGGCAGGAAGGAGCTCAAGGGAAGGCCTCCATCTACAGATCCGCTCCAAGGACGAACAAGGACGCCCCGGGAGCTAGTCCACACCTGCCGCCGGCCCGCCGCCCACATGGCCAGGCACGATGCTCCGCCGCATCCGCATCAGCCACCCGCCGACTGTGGTCGACGCCACAGCTCCAGGCGCAACACGAGTAGAGCACCACAGAGCCAATCATGCCATCACCAGGCAACGACCCCGACATTGCCGCCCGCCGCCGCGCCCTCTGCCAGCGCCACGCCACCAGTCGACCACACCGACCCGCATCGAGAGGGGGAAGAGAGCCCCCCTGCCACCGCCGTTAACCGGGCTTCGCTCGTTAGCACGAGCCAGCGGTAGCGAGGGGAGAAGCAGGGAGGAGGAAGGCCCTAAGGCCGTCAGTTAGGGTTTCCCCCCGCGTCGCTCACGGGAGCGATCGGGAGGGGGGAAGGGGTTTCACTTCTTCGGCCTTAACAACAAATATATGAAGCCAATATGAAATCATCACCTTACTTCTGAATACATATTTACACCAGGGACATCAAGCTAATATCAAATCATAGCAATATCAAGCCAATATCAACTCGACTCCAATAATCACTCGTATTAAATAGCCAATATGAAATCATCACCTTAGCTTGACACGTGGCAGGTCTATGCCGACGGCCTAGCCGTCGGCATAGTTTCAAACTAAGCCGACGGCTAGGCGGTCGGCATAGACCTGCCACGTGGCGGCAACTGGGCACTCCCGGGGCAGGGCTATGCCGACGGCTTAGTTGTCGGCTTAGTTTGAAACTATGCCGATGGCTAGGCCATCGGCATAGCTGCCACGTGGCGGCAACTGGGTGCTCACGCCAGCACTATGCCAACGGCCTAGCCGTCGGCATAGATTGCATTTGAATTTTTTTTCTTTTTTCTGTTTGTTTTCAGATCTATTGAATTCAAATATACAGCAGATATATATGATGGAAATAGACATATAGAACACATCTAAGTATCATCCGGCACCGTCACAACAATATATGCATAAGCATCATCACAATCAACATAAACATAAGCATACGCATATAAAGAAGCACACAAGTCATCTAATGGACCATCAAAGACCACAAGTTTATCATCATCATCACCACACACAAGTCATCTAAAGAAACATAAGCGAAAGGCTTAAGCGCCAGGACGTCGAGCACCGCGGAGGTCGTCACCGCCAGGACCGCCGAAGCCCACGTCATCACTGCTAGCGGCAGCGCTACCGCCAAGACCGCCTCCACCTCCGCCTCCACCTCCGCCTCCGCCTCCGTGGATCGGAGTGGTTGGGCTCCGTGACTCGGGAGTGCTGCGAAGACCACCGCCAACGGTTGATCCACCGGTTCCCTGGATGTTGAAAAGACATATTAACCGGATATATGACTGTGTTGAAAGGCATGATATGCTTTGGGTGAATAGATTGGGGATGAACTAACCGGCGAGGGGCCAGCGTTCTGTGCCACAAAATCCTCAAAGGTCAGCAGCCTTGGTTGTGCTGGAGGACCTTGTGCTGGTTGCAATTGAGGACACCTGCCGGCCGCCATTTCCTTAAAAGTGTGCTGCATCTGGCGATCCCTCTGCTCATTGTATGCATAAAGGCTCTCGTGCCACGCCATGGTCTCCTGGCGTGTGTACTCCAGGTAGGCCTACGGTATGACATGATGGAACTCATAAAACTACTAAATGTGGAAAATAAAGTGAGCAGTGAAGATAAGAGGGAAAATACTTACAGATTGTCGCTCCTGAAAGAGGGACTGTGACTGTGCACTGGTCATTGGCGTGCTCGTGCACTGGCTCAGGGTCGGGTCGATCCGACGGAGCTGTGTGTAGGAGATAGTAGGAGTGATCACAGCATCGAGAACCGCCTCCCGACCGTGCTCCTTGGGCCCCATGCCCACCACCACCCTATCGTCCAGTTCCGCCGCAATGGGGTCAGGTGTGTCAGGATGTAACCTCAGATACCCATCGGAGTAGGCCTTCTCCCTCTGTGCGGTCTACTTGCCGTAGTACTTGGGCTCGCCAGGCTTGGAGTCCTTCTGCGTATGGGCGATCTCTCACGCCTCCATGTGTGAGAGCGGCCGCTTCAGTTTCTCCTCCTGCACCACCAAACAGAGGTTAGTCATACATAAGAAAGTGATGGTAAATAGAAGAAGAAGAATGTTTAATGGGGTTAGTAATACATTAAGTGCCTTGTGGAGAAAGTGGTTTCGGTTTCCCTGAGCAGGTACTCCCTCCTTCCCTCGGTTATCCTTGTTTTTGATTCTCGTAGCCGCCCTGGCTCCAGCCTCATCACACCAAAGATCCAGCAATGCCGCCCAGGACTCGTCTTTTCCATAACACCAATTTGGACACACCTACATAATGAAAGCATAATGGCATGTCAACACGAAACGGTGAAATGTACCACAAGGTAATGAAAGCATAATGAAAAATCTTTTATACTTACCGCCAAGTACTCGTGGCTCTCCAAGGTAATGCCCATCCTCCGCGCTTCTTCCTTGGTCATCTTCACACCAAGAGCGTTGTGATAGTATGTCGAGATGGCCACATACCGCACCTCGTACTGCATCTGGCGGGCCTTCTTCTTGCATTGGCGCAGCACGATCTGGTCCGCTCTGGACTTGTGCTCCGGAAGAACTCGATAGAATTTCTACAATCATGCATGAAACAAGAATGGAAGAAGCCATGAGTTAAATCATTCATGAAACTAGAATGGACTTGTGCTTCTGAAGAGAACTCACCCAGAAAGTAGTGATCACGGCCTTGGCATGGGTCTCATGGTCTGCGTGGAGGGCCGCTTCCAAGTGGTCCCAGCTCGTGGCCAAAACTCGACGGTCCGGGTGCCTGACTGGATCCGGACAATACAACCCCGGCCAGTATAACTTCAACAAGACGGTGATGAGGCCGTCGGGAATACGGACCCCTTTAGAATATATCCATTTGCTGCAAAAGAATGAATTATTAGCATGTGACAAGCAAAATAAATAACAACCGGAAAGAGCATGTGACAAGCAAAATAATGAAATTATTATAAAGTGGCACTTACTCTTTCCCCGTGGGCTCAATGAGCCACTTCTGCTCCTCGGTAGCAGGAACCTGCTTTGGTAGCTTTGCGTTACCACGCAGCCACCCCTTGTTGTCAACCCCCTTCCCGCCACCACCATCATCCTCGCCTGCCTCCCCCTCCCCTACCTCCTCCTCCTCCTCCTCGCCTGCCTCCTCCTCCACCTCCTCCTCGGCCCCATCCCGAACCTCCTCCTCCTCCTCGTCCTCCTCCTCCACCTCGCCAGAGGGTACCTCACTAGAGGAGGGCCTAGAAGACAACACCCCTAAGTCGGTGAGGGTGCGCTTTTTCTGGACGCGACCCCCTGTAGTGGCTCTCCCCCCACCACCTTGCCCTCTAGGGGATCTCCCCCTGCCCCCTCCTCCTCTAGGGGCACCTCTCCCTCGACCTCCCTGTGAGGAGTCATCATCAAGTAGCCGGGGGGGGGATTACGTGCTCGACCACTCCGACTAGGTAGGCCGACGACCTTGCGTAGGAAACCCACACCGTCGGCCTTCCCCTTGCCCATGTTCCACAAACCTGCATTGAAAAGAGAATAAGCAATTAGTAAATTAATGAAATGAAGGAAAAGGCATGATAATAAGGAATAATAAACACATTAATAAAAATGCATAAAAAGGCGTATTCCTAAACTATAGAAAAAAGACTTGAAACGTACATCTGCTAGAACAAATATGAATCATCACTATTGTAACCTCTTTCTTGGTCCATCTCATCATCACTATCAATCATATCATCTTCGTTTTGTGACGAAGGTGGAGGCTCTTCCTCATCGTCAGCGTCTTCGTTTAACTTTTCTAGCATAAGTATGTCATTTTCATTGACAATGGTCTCACCATCATTCCGTGCATCATCGTCGTTTGGATCCACATCATCATCACCCAATGGTCTAGCGTCATCGTTTCTAACCACATCATCATCATCTGGTTGCTCTTGATAGAACACTCCCTCGTATGTCATGGGGTTAATGTTGTAGTAATCGTCTTCATTCGGGTCCGGTAGCTTACAATGTGGCGACACCTTGAACACAACTTCCCAACCCTTTAGGTACTCTTTCTGGCATGGGTAAGGCAGATAATATACTTGTGTAGCTTGGGTAGCCGCAATGAAGAGATCGGCTCCGGCATAGACGGTTGATGGTTTAACTTCGACCAAACCAATGGAAGGCGTATGTTTTACCCCGTCCCGCGGATCGAACCATCGGCATTTGAACACAGGCAGACTTAGGGTCTCGCGCCCCTGGCGGAATTTAATCTCGTATATATTTTGTACCCTTTCGTAGTAGTCTACTGAATTTTTACCAGGGGTGTACACTCCGGTATTTATAGTTTTGGGATCAGGCCGACTGTTCTGGTGCTCCTCTGTATGGAAGCGATACCCATTCACATCATACTTTTTACATGTCATGACGGCAGGGTCAAAACCCATGGAAACCCATCTCAATTCATCATCCATAGATATGTTCGGATCTTTTCCCTACAAGTATAATTGAAATTGTTGCGTGCATTAGTTCGGTTAACTAATAAATGTTGAACTAGGTATTTAATAGGGGAGTGTGGAAAATTACTTTCTCCATGAACCAAGCAACAAAATTTTTACGTCCAGGGTTTCCATGACGGAGAAGAGTAAGTGCCTCCGCCTCAGTAGGAGGATTCATTCCCGTCCATTCCTCTTGAACGAAATCACTAAAAAAGAAAAGCGGTGTTAGACCGGGACTAAGTGAACATAGAACATGATGATGTGGAAGACATAAAGGAATGGTGTAGTGGTATTACCTCATCCACACTTCCTCAACTTCCTTGATGTCGTGCTAGATATAGAACATGAGGTCCTCCCACTCTTGTCGTGGCATGTTATAAGATTTCGAGGCCCCAGCCCTCCCACCTTGCGCGTTGAATAGATGGAGCCTGGGTTGATACTTGGGCTCTTCTATATTGTATCGAGGCACCTTGTTATGCAGATGGGGAACGTGGTCTGGATAGTATGATGTCCTGAGGTCTGACACCTCCTCTAGGATAACTGCCTCAGCTATGGAAGCTTCAATCTTAGCTTTGTTTCCACATTTCTGTCGGAGATGCTTGTTCTGTCTCTCAGGGCCGTACTGCCAGCGATTCTGCACAGGCCCCCCCCCAACAATACCTCGTTCGCGAGGTGCAGAATGAGATGTGTCATCAGAGTAAAGAAGCCTGGCGGAAGGATCTTCTCTAGCTTGACTATCAACTCCGGTGCCTTCTTATGCAATTTTTCAATCACGTCTTTACTTACTTCTTTAGCACAGAGCGTGCGGAAGAAATGGCTTAGCTCGGCAAGCACTCGCCAGACATGCTCGGGGACATAGCCTCGAACCATCACCGGCATTATCCGCTCAATCCATACATGGTAGTCATGACTCTTCAGGCCGGTCACTTTGGCCATTGAAAGATTGACTCCCTTACTTATATTTGATGCATAACCATCGGTGAACTTCAAAATTTGTTTCAGCCAGATAAGTACTTCCTTTTTCTGGCTTGAACTAGTTTTTTCGACCGCCTGTGGGAGGCTTCATGTTCAGACGTGGTCTATCACAAATTCTCGGTTGATTGGATCTAGCTCTAACGTTATCCTTCGTCTTATCAGGAATGTTGAGGATCGTGTGGAAAAGGGACTCTGCCACATTCTTTTCGGTGTGCATCACATCGATATTGTAAGGAAGTTTGAGGTCCTTGAAATAGGGAAGCTGCGAGAAGGGGGTAATGTGAGTCCAGTTGTGCGTCTCACCATATCCCTCGAAGCCTTTGGCTTTGGCTTTGCTTTTGCCTTTGCCTTTGACTTTAGGCTTGAGAGCTTTTAGCTGAGCAAGAACATCTGCTCCCGAAAATGTTGGAATCTCGGTTACTTCATGAACAACCCGACCTTTCATGAAGTTCTTCTTGTCTTCCCTGTCTGGATGGTCTGGAGGGAGGAACTGTTGATGCAGGTCAAAGGCTACATACTTGCCACCCTTACTCAGCCAACTCATTCGCAGAGCCTGCATGCACACTGCGCATGGCATCTTCCCACTTGTACACCATCTACAGAATAGAGCATAGCCGGGAAAGTCATGCATGCAATAGTGCAACCAAACTTTCATCAAGAAATTTCTCTGCAGATCCCGGTCGTATGTCAACCTCGGAAAGTACCAAGAATGGTGCAAAGCATCCACCAGCGGCTGCATAAACACACCCAATTGCTTCCCCGGGTATTCAGGCCCCGGAATGATGAGCGACAAGAACATGGTCTTCCGTTGCATTAGGGCACCGGGAGGAAGATTGAGCGGAATTACAAACACGGGCCAGCACTGTATGGATTGGACGACATACCATATGGATTCAACCCATCACCTGATATGGCTATTCTGACATTCCCAGCCTCGGCTGCTTCCTCGGGGTATTCTTCATCGAACGACTTCCATGCTTCCCCTTCCGATGGATGTACGATTTTTTTTGGATTGTACCTTATACCTTCCTTGTGCCACTTCATCATTTTGGCAGACTCCTTCGTGATGAAAAGGCGCTGCAGTCTTTTTATAAAATCAAGATACCGAAGAACCTTAACGGGGATGGTTAGCTGCTTTTTCTCACCATCCTCACCGACCACCTCAATGTACCGAGACGAACCGCACTTCCTACAGTACTTGTCATCCGCATACTCGTGCCTAAACAAAAGGCAATTCTTCGGGCAAACATCTATTTTCTCATAATCCATAGAGAGTGCCTTCATGATTTTCTTTGTATCGTACATGCTTTTCGGCAGTTCATGACCCTCAGGGAGGCTGTTAGCCCATACTCCCAGGAATGCTTCGAAGCATTTCTGGCTACAGCCGTACTCAGCCTTGACTGCAATCAGTTGCGAGATGGCATCCAGCTGAGATATTTTCGCACCCGCATAAAGAGGTTTCTTCGACGAGGCCAAGACCTCCAAGAAGGCCTTTGCGGTTGCCTCCGGCTCCTCCGGTTCATTCTCTGAAGGTGTCGCATTTGCCGTTTCTGCAACAATGACATCATCTAGCATGTCCCTGACCCCGTCGTCCTCATATCCATCGATGCGTTGTCGCATCACCTCCTCTCTACCACGGTCCTGCTCGGCTATGTTTATCGGCGGCATGTCAAAGTTTGGCATATATTCGTGCGTGCGAAGGTGCTCACTCATGTCCGTCTGATTTCTACGGTGACGTCTGGCACATCTTGCACAGGGGCATGGTGGGATAATTCTCATTGGACGATGGAATATCTCCTTCAAATACACATCGGTTTTCGCGATCCACTCTGATGTTACTCGATTCCGACGGATAAAACCACTGTAAATCCACTGATTATCTGCCGTCCTCTGCTTTTTTGCAAGCCACACAACATAATTAAGGATTCACTTAAATTAATCACATCAAATTTTCAGTTTCTACCGTGTTGAATCCACCTACATCTCTAATAGGTAAAGATGGGTCATAACCCCACTTGAGGATGTGTAGATTGAGTACGTTCTCCATTCTACCCCGTTCCGAGTCAAAATTTCGGCAGGACCTCCCCGCTGTTCTCCAGATACACGTCTCGGCAAATAGCCGAGAGAATGTGCTCCGGAGAACAATGGAGGCGCCGCCGAAATCCTATCTCAGAACGGGGTAGAACATGGAGAACATACCCAATCTACACATCCTCGGGCTGTCCGTGGAAAACGCTGGACAATCCGAAAGAGCCGCGGTGATAAATATGCAATTGAATGCATAATTATCGATGCAACCCTTTCGGACGGGAGACGCCTAGGTTACGCCAGTTGACTTGAGAATGAAATCTAGTGATATGAAAAAATGGAGCAGATGGACTTGTAGCTCACCCTCGGCTGTAGAGGAAGTAGTCGAACAGCAGAGGGGTGCTCACGGGGACCAACGCGTCGGACAACGGTCACTCCGATGAAATGCGACACCACAAACCCTGCAAATTCCATTGCGACAAAAAGTTAGAACATCACAACTCATAGAACATCACAATATCATCATCATCGTCTAACAATCATCGAATCATAAAAGAAACATCATCATCATCTAAAAATTATCGAAGCATAAAAAAACATCATCATCTATCATCAACATCATCATCTACCAATCATCTATCATCTATCATCTATCATCATCGTCATCATATCAAAATCATCAAAGCATAAAAAATCATCATTATCACTTCTCATCTAACAATCATCATCATCATCATCTCAAAAAAAATCCGTATGAACAAGTTATCTATCTAACTACCATCTATGTGTCTAACTATCACATTTAGCCCTCTTATCCTCTGCAAAATCATGAAAAAAATAGAAAAAATGTTCTTGGGAGGGAAGGGGGCCGGACCTAACGGAGAGGAGGTCGAGGCGGCGGCTGCTCCGGGGAGGGAGCGCGGCGACTCTGGGCAGGAGGCCCTCCCCTCACCACCGAGCGGCGGCGGCGTTGGGTGGGGATGAGGTTGAGTCGGGGCGGGGTGGCGGCGTTGGGCGGGGATGAGGTCGGGGCGGGGCGGCGGCCAGGGCGGGGACGAGGTCGAGCCGGGGCAGCGGCCGAGGCGGGGCGGCGGCGTTGGGCGGCGACGAGTTCGGGGCGGGGACGAGGTCGGGGCGGGGAGGGGCGTCGGCTGGGGCGTGGACGAGGTCGGGGCGGGGCGGGGCGTTGGCCGGGGCGGGGACGAGGTCGGGGCGGGGCGGAGGCGTTGGGCGGCGTTGGGTGGCGGCGGCTATCGGGGTCGAGAGAGAGGTTGGGGTCGGGGTGAGACAGAGAGGGAATGGGTGGAGGAGGATGAATAGCGAGTGGATAAGGTCACCCCTATGCCGACGGCCTGGCCGTCGGCATAGGCTGGGTCCACAAGTCAGTGAAGCGGGAGGAGTGGATAAGGTGGCCCTATGCCGACGGCCAGGCCATCGACATAGATAGGAGGCCTATGCCGACGGCCAGGCCATAGGCATAGATGGCAACCACATTTTTTTTAAGAAATAGTCCCACCTTGCCCAGGGACAAGCAATTTGACCTGTTTAAATAGTTCACTAATCCATACGTTATAAGCTCCGGTATTCATTAGACTTATATGAAGAAAACGGACAATTACGGTAAAACTTTCAATGCCCGGGCAGCCGGCCCGGTGCCCGGGCACTGAAGGTTTCACCGTGATAGTACGTTTTCCATGATAAATACCGGAGTTTTTAATAAATTCAATTATTACATTTTTTAGATTTTTAGTTTACCGTGTGTATGGGACCCGGTGCGACGCCAGTGACACGGCGGCAGCGACGCCCCATGAGGGTGGCACACCCTGGAGCCGCGTGCCCTGGGGGGTAGCAATGCCACCGGAGCGTCGCACTGGGCCCTCATACATGCGGGGTGGTGTGGTGGCATGTCTGAAGAGGTGGCACTCGTCTCCGGGGTGTGCCTTCCCTCACGGACGGTGCCATCACCGGCACCTGGAGGGGGGAAACGGACGCGTCGGGTCTACACGGATGGGATCTTGCTGTGGCTTTGGCCCGGATGTTGCTCCAAAGTGTTCCTATGGGCTGACCTAACACAACCGGGTGGAGAGTTCCATTGGTCAAAGCCCGTCCGAGCAAAGTCAAAGGGCTAGATCCCGTGGTCAAACGCTACAGGGTTAGGCGGGATGGGGGACCCTGGGGGGGTAGCAATGCCACCGGAGCGTCGCACCAGGCCCTCATACATGCCGTACGGTGTGGTGGCATGTCCGAAGAGGCGGCACGCATTTCCGGGGTGTGGCCCCCCTCACGGACGGCAATGACACGGTAGTAGACGTTTTGCGGTAACGATGTGGCGTGAATATAATTAAATACTCAGAGCGCGATAAAATCTTGAGTTTTTTACACGACGTGGGCACATGTGCTACAGGACTGATGGTAATTTTTCATAATTTATGGTGATGGAGAAGTATCTGAACACTTCCCTCTACGCGGATTGCTCTTCGCGTGTCTACGACTGTGCCCGGCGGCCTCCGGGGGCTAGCATGCCGCCAAATCTTGCGTAGGCGGCCTCTCACAAGTCCGGAAGTGTTGTGGCGGTTGCAAACGCCTGGCACGCGTCTCCGGGGTGTGGCCCCCCCTCACGGACGGCGCCGCCGCCGGCACGTGGAGGGAGGAAACGGACGCGTCGGGTCTACACAGATGGGATCTTGCTGCGGCTTTGGCCCGGATGTTGCTCCAAAGTGTACCTATGGGCTGACCTAACACAACTGGGTGGAGAGTTCCACTGGTCAAAGCCCGTCCGTGCAAAGTCAAAGGGCTAGATCCCGTGGTCAAACGCTACAGGGTTAGGCGGGACGGGGGCCCTGGGGCGTAGCAATGCCACCGGAGCGTCGCACCGGGCCCTCATACATGCGGGGTGGTGTGGTGACATGTCTGAAGAGGTGGCACGCGTCTCCGGGGTGTGCCCCCCCCCCTCACGCACGGCGCCGTCGCCGGCACCTGGAGGGGGAAACGGACGCGTCGGGTCTACACGGATGGAATCTTGCTGTGGCTTTGGCCCGGATGTTGCTCCAAAGTGTTCCTATGGGCTGACCTAACACAACCGGGTGGAGAGTTCCACTGGTCAAAGCCCGTCTGTGCAAATTCAAAGGGCTAGATCCCGTGGTCAAACGCTACAGGGTTAGGCGGGACGGGGGCCCTGGGGGTAGCAATGCCACCGGAGCGTCGCACCGGGACCTCATACATGCCGTACGGTGTGGTGGCATGTTCGGAGAGGCGGCACGCGTCTCCGGGGTGTGCTCCCCCTCACGGACGGCGCCGCCACCGGCACCTGGGGGGGGAAACAGACGCGTCGGGTCTACACGGAGGGGATCTTACTGTGGCTTTGGCACAGATGTTGCTCAATGTGTTCCTATGGGCTGACCTAACACAACCGGGTGGATAGTTCCACTTGTCAAAGCCCGTCCGTGCAAAGTCAAAAGGCTAGATCCGATGGTCAAATGCTATAGGGTTAGGTGGGACGGGGCCCTGTGGGGGGGGGGTAGCAATGCCACCGGAGCGTCGCACCGGGACCTCATACATGCCGTACGGTGTGGTGGCATGTCCGAAGAGGCGGCACGCGTCTCCGGGGTGTGGCCCCCCTCACGGACGGCGATGACATGGTAGTAGACGTTCTGCGGTAATGATGCGGCATGAATATTATTAAATACTCGGAGCGCCATAAAATCATGAGTTTTTTATATGACGTGGGCACATGTGCTATAGGACTGATGGTATTTTTTCATAATTTTTCGTGATCGAGAAGTATCTGAACACTTCCCTCTACGCGGATTGCTCTTCGTGTGTCTACGACCGTGGCCGGCGGCCTCCAGGAGCTAGCATGCTGCCAAATCTTGCATAGGAGGCCTCTCACAAGTATGGAAGTGTTGTGGCGGTTGCAAATGCCCGGCACGCGTCTCCGGGGTGTGCCCCCCCTCACGGACGGCGCCGCCGCCGGCACACGGCGGCAGCGACGCCCGTGAGGGGGGCACTCCCCGGAGCCGCGTGCCGGGTGCCTGCGCTTGCCACCATGCTTCCACAACCGTAGGAGGGCCCACCGCAACACCTGACGGCATTTCTACCCCCCAGGTACCCTGCCCCGTCTAACCCTGATACAGACGACCACCGGATCTAGCCTTTGACTTTCGCTGGACGTAGTTTGACCGGTGGACCTTTTCACCTGGTTGTCATAGCCCAGCCATAGCTACACCCCCCAACATAGTCCCGGCACAACCCACCCCAAGATTCCCTCCGCGTCGGCCCGACGTGGCCGTTTCCCCCCTCCGGGGCACGGCGGCATCGACGCCCGTGAGGGGGAGGGGGGCACACCCCGGAGCCGCGTGTCGGGTGCCTGCGCCTGCCACCACGTTTCCACAACCATAGGAGGGCCCACCGCAACACGTGGCGGCATTGCTACCCCCCACAGGTACCCCGTCCCGTCTAACCTCTCCGTGACACGACGGAAGCAAGGCCCGTGTGGGGGGCAATCGATATATGTTTTCTGTACATTTAAGTTAATGAAATTATTTTTGGAAAAAAATAAAAAGAGAAAATAAATAAAATATTAAAATATTATTAGAAATCTATGCCTACGGCAAAGCCGTCGGCATAGCTACGGCCACGGAACAGTAGAGCCCTTGATCGATGATGTGGCGTAGGGCGGGGATCGATGATGTGGCAAAATCGATGGGCCAGGCCTATGCCGACGGTAAGGCCGTCGGCATAGAAATGCCACCCCACGGGACCGGCGAGCGACGCAGATCGATGACGTGGCGGCGCCGCGGATCGATGATGTCGGCATAGCTATGCCGACGGCCACCGTTATCCCGTCGGCGTAGCCTGACGCCGTCAAACTGCCGTCGCCGCCCGGGTAGATGGGCCCACGTGATATGCCGACGGCCTATTCTATGCCAACGGCCGCCGTATGTATATTTGAAGCAACACCGACGGCTGATCTATGCCGACGGCCCCCGTCGGCATAGATGGACATACGCTGACGGCCTTTCTACGCCAACGGCTTTAGCTGGGCCATCGGGGTATGCCCATCTATGCCGACGGGGGCCGTCGGCATAGATTTGGCCGTCGGCAACACAAGTTTTTCTGGTAGCGAATACCATGTTAGGAATCGCAACTTAGTATTATCTCAAGGCCAAAGCCATCATATATACAAGTACAGGAGGGAGGGCAAAGGCCAAAATACAGAAAGCGAAAAGACATCATAAATATAAATATAACAATTCCATGGCTCATACATCATGATCTACAAGCACAATATTACCAGTTTACAGACCACCAAATCAAATACAATTGGCACATTAAACCAAACACCTCTCGGGTGCAATTTTTTGGAAAATGAACAAGCACCAAGATCGGTGGCAGTATGGTCGGATACCTTTGTTGGTGTGGGAAGGGATCTTCTCGTGGTTTTGGAGGTGGTCGAGGATGAAGCAACACCTAACTGAGCGCCGTGGGGGAGCACGCCATCGTCGTCCTCCCTCCGATGAAAGGAGGTTCCACCCATGATGGTCCGGTGCGGATGCAAGGCCGACGGGTAAGAGGAGGGTGTGAGGCAGAACCTATATCGGCGAAATCTCTCTCATGTCATCGCTGCCGACCTCCGTTTTACCGAGGAAATTGGGGAGGCGGGGGACAGGGGCGCTGGACTACGGAGGCCACGTCAGCTTTTCCTGACGTTCCGCATCCCGTGGCGCCTGGCAGGAAAGACGCGGCCACTGCTGTGATGCTCCTCGACGGTTGTGATGGCACCAGGTGATGAGGAGAGTGGACCGGGGAAGAGGAGAATGCACGGGAATAGCCAGCACCGTGGCTGCGCTCGTCCCTCTCATTTCTCTCCATGGCGGACCCCTTCCTATAGATCGGATGAGGCGAGCATAAGCGGCGGCGATTGTACTCGGGAGGGAGACGAGATTAGGGGCGAGGGGTTTGGGAGAGATTGGACTTGGGACGTGGGACGCAGTGTGATGACAGAAAGTTTTTTTCCTTCGATGGAAGGTATTGATTAAATATTGATCTTTTTTTCTCGAATACGCAAAAAGCGTATCATTTCATTGATAGAAGGAGAGAATTACATGTGGATGCCAAACGAAACCACATATTGGTGGATAGGTCATGTAGCGATCCGACCTCAGACGGTCAGATCTCTGTGCATAAGTGTCATCCGTCGATCGGTAATGCTGACACATAGTACTTGAAGGACTTATAACAAAGTGCAATCACACACTTATTACATCGAAATGTCTCAAAAGAGAACTTATTACAATAATATGGCTTAAGGCCAACTAAATAAGATAACAGCGGAAGCTTCGATGGTAAATGAGTCCATCAACTCCAACGGCATAGCTGAGTGCACGACAACGACCTAGCGCACCTTACTCTTCGTCTGAAAAGTCTGCAACAAAATACATTGCAGCCCGAAATGGGTCAGCACATGGAATATGCTGGCAAAATAACACTGTAGGGCAATGAACAAGATAAATGCTAACACTACATGCATATATGGCTGGTGGAGGCTCTATGGTTATCATGTTTTTGCGCAAAGCCAGTTTTTCCCTACTGCAAAGGAATATAGTTTATTTAACTACAAAGTTGGTTGATAAACATTGAGAATGGAAACCCCATCTCAATCCCAATTAAACAGTAATTAACAACCCAACAAAACTAATTAAGAGTGATGAGATCAAATCAATAATTGTATAACCACTCATCAACAGATGCAGCTTCCCAAATTGGGTAAAAGTGCAATCCGATAACACCTGGCATGGATACCCAGTCCTGAGTGAAAAAGATACCGCGAGCACGATCTTTTTCAATAAAATCATCGCGCAATAAATCAACTTTTTTTTCATTTTGGATTTTAAAACATATACGTAAAACACAATCTACTAAATTAATTCTTTGGTCTCAATTTCGCCTACTAGTATTTATAATACATAATTCAAGAACCAGATACTCAAGATGTCCATAACCGGGGACACGGCTAATCATGATTAGTTTGTACACTCTGCAGAGGTTTGCGCACTTTTCCCCACAAAACTCGATCTCCTCCGTTGAATTTCTCGCACTGCATGATGTTTGAGAAATAGATGACCGAGACACAGTCTTTCCGAAGAGGTCCCCTTAACCGATAGATAGGCCGGTACACCTACAATCCCCTACATCTGCTAGCCCATCATGGAAAGGATTCCCACAACTTACTCAACTATGCCAGAGCCCATAATGGCATGTGGCTGCACACGGAAGTTTCTAGCATGAATAATCCTATGATCCCTTTGAGCCTGGATGGCGAACTATAGGATGATCACACAGATTCCCCGGGATCTCCTTGGACAACACTGGATTCCCCAGGTGCCCACAAACAATCCACCCAGATGTGTATTAGAGTAGCCACCTTAAATAAACCCTTAGTTCAATAATAACCTCTCACATCTGTCATGAATCTCTCCAACCAAACCACATCTACGAGCATAGCATAGCAGTAATAGCATAACGCAGAAGTAACTCCCAGGGTTTGAAATAAAGGACAATAGGTTCTACCTCATCATCTACTTCCCAATACCCACATGTTAACAGATCCTACTCATGCAATGTTTGAGGGGCATAGCTAATGCATAAAAACTGGGTAATGAAGAAGTATGATCAAAGTGTTACTTGCCTTGCTGACGATCTGCAAACCCTAGAGAATCGTAGTAGCACGCTTCGCACTCCGGAAATTCTATCGCAAACAAATAATAGCATACATAAGCACTCAAGCATAGATGCAAGGGTAAAATTCAAAAGAAAAGATCACATCTGAAATTTCAACTGAAGAGCTTCGATTTGCAAAAAGAATCAATCAAATCGGAGCTATGAAACTCAAACTACAATCAAAAGAAGTTCGAATTTAAATCTGCTTGAAACCAAATTTTACATTGTCAAAATCATGTTCAAGTTGATTAACTGGAAAGAGGGGTTCAAGACAAAGATTTTGGCGTTGGTTTCACTAGATTTGGACGAACGGTTAAAAAGTTGCGAGGGTTTGAAGATCAGGAGCTAATCTGCGATAAAAATAATCATGGATAGGTCCTTGGCCGAAAATAAACAGAAAAATAAAAAACTAACGAACGGACGTTCGCTAACAGAACTACACGAACGAATTCGTTCGTTACAGAAGCTAATCTGAAAAACGTTCGCTAATTAATGAACAAATTAAAAAAACCGATCTAACCTAAACCGAAAAAAAGAAAACCGAGCGGGTTTTTGCGGTTTTTACCGGTTTACGAAAAAAACCGGCGACGAGATCCAAACGGCGGCGGCGTCGGGTGAGGCGGCGGTGGCGGCTCCGATGGCGGCGGGGCACGGCTCGGGTTTGTCTCAAAGCCTCAGATTGGTACCTGTGGGTTGCTAGTAGTGTTGATTACTCCTTGTAGTTGATGCTAGTTGGTTTATTTGGTGGAAGATCATATGTTCAGATCCTTTATGCATATTAATACCCCTCTGATTATGAACATGAATATGATTTGTGAGTAGTTACGTTTGTTCCTGAGGACATGGGAGAAGTCTTGCTATAAGTAGTCATGTGAATTTGGTATTCGTTCGATATTTTGATGAGATGTATGTTGTCTTTCCTCTAGTCGTGTTATGTGAACGTCGACTACATGACACTTCACCATTGTTTGGGCCTAGAGGAAGGCATTGGGAAGTAATAAGTAGATGATGGGTTGCTAGAGTGACAGAAGCTTAAACCCTAGTTTATGAGTTGCTTCGTAACGGGCTGATTTGGATCTATATGTTTCATGCTATGGTTAGGTTTACCTTAATACTTCTCTTGTAGTTGCGGATGCTTGCAATAGGGGTTAATCATAAGTGGGAAGCTTGTCCAAGAAAGGTCAGCACCCAAGCACCGGTCCACCCACATACCAAATTATCAAAGTAACGAACGCGAATCATATGAGCGTGATGAAAACTAGCTTGACGATAATTCCCATGTGTCCTCGGGAGCGCTTTTCTCTATATAAGAGTTTGTCCAGGCTTGTCCTTTGCTACAAAAAGGATTGGGCCATCTTGCTGCACCTTATTTACTTTCATTACTTGTTACCCGTTACAAATTACCTTATCACAAAACTATCTGTTACCGATAATTTCAGTGCTTGCAGAGAATATCTTACTGAAAACCGCTTGTCATTTCCTTCTGCTCCTCATTGGGTTCGACACTCTTACTTATCGAAAGGACTATGATAGATCCCCTATAGTTTTGGGTCATCAAGACTCTTTTCTGGCGCCGTTGCCGGGGAGTGAAGCTTCTTTGGTAAGGAAAAATTTATATAGTGTGTTGAAATTTACTGTCACTTGTTACTATGGAAAGTAATCCTTTGAGGGGCTTGTTCGGGGTATCTTCACCCCGACCAGTAGAGCAAAGAGTTGCTCCTCAACCTACTGAACCTACTGAAATTTTTTACTTTGAAATTCCTTCGGGTATGATAGAGAAACTGCTAGCTAATCCTTTTACAGGAGATGGAACATTACATCCCGATTTGCACCTAATCTATGTGGATGAAGTTTGTGGATTATTTAAGCTTGCAGGTATGCCCGAGGATGTTATCAAGAAGAAGGTCTTCCCTATATCTTTGAAGGGAGAGGCATTGACATGGTTTAGGCTATGTGATGATATGGGATCATGGAACTACAACCGATTGAAATTGGAATTTCATCAGAAGTTTTATCCTATGCATCTTGTTCATCGTGATCGTAATTATATATATAGTTTTTGGCCTCGCGAAGGAGAAAGCATCGCTCAAGCTTGGGGTAGGCTTAAGTCAATGTTATATTCATGCCCCAATCACGAGCTATCAAGAGAAATGATTATTCAAAAAATTTATGCTCGGCTTTCTCTCAATAATCGCTCCATGCTCGATACTTCTTGTACTGGCTCTTTTATGATGAAGACTATTGAATTCAAATGGGATTTATTGGAAAGAATTAAATGCAACTTTGAAGATTGGGATCTCGACGAAGGTAAGGAGTCAGGTATAACACTTAAGTTTGATTGTGTTAAATCTTTTATGGATACCGATGTTTTTCGTGAATTTAGCACTAAATATGGACTTGACTCTGAGATAGTAGCTTCTTTCTGTGAATCCTTTGCTACTCATGTTGATCTCCCTAAGGAGAAGTGGTTTAAATATAATCCTCCCATTGACATAAAAGTAGTTGCACCTATTAAAGTTGAAGAAAAGACTATCACTTATAATGATCCGGTCGTTCCTACTGCTTATATTGAGAAACCACCTTTCCCTGTTAGAATAAAGGATCATGCTAAAGCTTCAACTGTAGTCAAAAAAAGTAATATTAGGACACCCAAACCCCCTGAGCAAATTAAAGTTGAACCTAGTATTGCTATGGTTAAAGATCTCTTGGCGGATAATATTGATGGGCATGTTATTTACTTCTGCAATGAAGCTGCTAGAATTGCTAGACCTGATGCTAAAAATAAACATAGACCTGTTGTAGGCATGCCTGTTATTTCTGTTAAGATAGGAGATCACTGTTATCATGGCTTATGTGATATGGGTGCTAGTGCGACAAAGAAAATATGCATGATATTGCACCTGCTGAGTTAGAGGAAATTGATGTTACAATTAAGCTTGCCAATAGAGACACTATTTCACCAGTTGGGATTGTTAGAGATGTTGAAGTCTTGTGTGGGAAAGTTAAATATCCTGCTGATTTTCTTGTTCTTGGATCCCCACAAGATAGCTTTTGTCCCATCATATTTGGTAGACCCTTCTTGAATATTGTTAATGCTAGGATAGACTGCGAAAAGGATGTTGTTACTATTGGTCTGGGGGATATGTCTCATGAGTTTAACTTTGCTAAATTTCGTAGACAACCCCGTGATGAGGAATTGCCTAGTAAAGATCAAATTATTGGTCCTGCTTCTATTGACGTGCCTCCTAGTGACCCTTTAGAACAGTATTTGCTAGACCATGAAAATGATATGTTTATGAATGAAAGAAGGGCAATAGATGAAGTATTCTTTAAACAGGGACCTATTTTGAAACACAACTTGCCTGTTGAAATCCTAGGGGATCCTCCTCCACCTAAGGGTGATCCCGTGTTTGAGCTTAAACCTTTACCTGATACTCTTAAATATGCTTACCTTGATGAAAAGAAGATATATCCTGTTATTATTAGTGCTAACCTTTCAGAGCATGAAGAAAATAAATTATTGAAAACTCTGAAGAAGCACTGTGCTGCTATTGGATATACTCTCGATGATCTTAAGGGCATTAGTCCCACTTTATGCCAACACAAAATAAAATTGGAGAAAGACGCTAAACTAGTTGTTGATCACCAACGACGGTTAAATCCTAAGATGAAAGAAGTGGTAAGGAAAGAAATACTAAAGCTTCTGGAGGCAGGTATAATTTATCCCGTTGCTGATAGTCAGGGGGTAATTCCTGTCCATTGTGTCCCCAAGAAGGGAGGTATTACTGTTGTTCCTAATGATAAAGATGAATTGATCCCACAAAGAGTTATTACAGGTTATAGAATGGTAATTGATTTCCGCAAATTAAATAAAGCTACTAAAAAGGATCATTCCCCTTTACCTTTTATTGATCAAATGCTAGAAAGATTATCCAAACATACACATTTTTGCTTTCTAGATGGTTATTCTGGTTTCTCTCAAATACCTGTGTCAAAAGAGGTATGCCTTTTGGTTTATGTAATGCACCTGCAAGCGGCGGCGGCGGCGGCTGTGTCTGCTGCTGCTGTTGCGAAGGCGGCGGGTGGCGGTGGTGAGGAGGGAGGGGGGCCGGGGCTCGGCTTTTAAAGCCTCGGGGGGGGGGGGGGGGGCGGCGGCTTGCGCAAGGGGGCGGCAGCGCGGAGTCCGGCTCGGACTCCTGTTGGAGTCCGGCGGCGGCATGGCGGGGAAGACGAGGCGCGCGCGAGCCGGCTCGGCTCGCCTTCGGCCCAGTCGGGAGAAAAGATTTTTTTTAATCCGCCGAGGAAAAATCCTAATAAAATATAAAAAAATTCTAAAAAAATGCCAAAACAATTTTCACCGTCTAAATGAAATATTTAGAACAAAGTGAACCTTTTTCTGGCATAAAAATGCAATTTTAAAAAATGCATATTTTTCTAATTCAAATAAAATAGCAATAAAGTCCAAATAAAATATTTATTTGATTTTAACATTTTTCCTCCAATATTCCTCTTTCTTATTTTGGAGAAGT
The DNA here is from genome assembly GCF_018294505.1 of Triticum aestivum. Lineage (NCBI taxonomy): Eukaryota > Viridiplantae > Streptophyta > Magnoliopsida > Poales > Poaceae > Triticum > Triticum aestivum. The sequence continues at coordinate 382,524,997 of NC_057802.1, read as the reverse complement.
CGTTTTATCTCCTCTCATTTATTTTAATATTGGAAATATTTCGGAGAGAAAAATTATTAAAATCAAAATGATCCTCTTTTCAAATTTGAGAAAATTCAAATATGAAAATAAATGAAATCCCCAACTCTCTCCATGGGTCCTTTAGTTGCTTAAGATTTCTAGGATCACAAACAAAATGCAAATAAAATATGATATGCATATGATGACGCATGTATAACATCCAAATTGAAAATTGGGATGGTACAGTTCACCAGTTCATTACAAGAGGAGAGGAATGTTCAAGGCGGTTCAAAAATGAATACACGTAGCCCTTTTGCACCTGCCATCGCCCAAAACCTGGCCTCGGCAAGGGCGGCTTGAGTGGCCTCGGCAATGGAGGGCTGTGCATGGTCGAAGGTGCAAGCGTTCCTGTGCTTCCAAAGGGTCCAGGCCACGATGATCCCGAGCGAGGCAGTGCCCTTGCGAAGGGAGGGCGGGGCAGACGTAGTGGCCTCCTGCCACCAGTCGAAGAAAGACTCATGCCCGATGGGCATGGTAGCAGTGAGTCTAAGCTTGGAGAAGACGTCATGCTAGACCGTGCGGGAGAAAGGACAGCCGATCAGTAGATGTTGCATAGATTCAGTGGCCTGATCGTAGAGCACACACGCAGAGGTATGCGGAAGACCATGGCGCGCGAGTCTCTCGTTTCTCCAGCACCGATCTTGCAGGGTGAGCCACATGAAGAACTTTACGCTGAGAGGGGCCCAAGTTTTCTAGGTGAGAGAACCTTGCGAGGATTTGGTTGCGCCCAGGAAGAGTGCCTCATAACAAGACTTGGCAGAGTAGAGGCCATTGGCGGTCCAGCGCCATCGAAGCTTGTTGGGGCGGTTAGCAAGAGCGATCGGGCGCACGCGCCGCCAGAGCTCGATGTATTGCACCGTGGCAAGAGGTCCTAGAGCACCCGCAATGTCTTGGACCCAAGATCTGCCCGCAAGGCCGTCAGCCACCATGCGAGTCCTGCGGCGTCGATTTGGCACCATGGCGTAGATGGCGGGCGCGATTTCGGCCACGGATTGCCCCTGAATCCAGTGATCCGTCTAGAATTTGCACGAGCGGCCATCGCCGAGCTCCCACTCTGTTGAGGCGCAGAAGATGGCCAGGGCCTCGGGGTCGGAGGGAATAGATAGATGGCTCCAGAGACGCAGCTGATCTGTGCGCTGAAGCCAGAGCCAGTGGGTGCGGAGGGAGATCCCAGTTTGTCGCAGGTCCCGGACACCCAATCCACCAAGTTCAAGGGACATGCAAACGCGGTGCCAATTGACTGCGTAGTGGCCCGCAGCAGAATCTTTTCTCCCGTGCCATAGGAACTCGCGGATGACCCGATTGACCAATTTGAGAACATGGGCATTGAGGATGATAGCCGCGAGGAGATGCCCGGGCATAACGCACAACACGTGCCGCACCAGGGCGAGCCGCTCGCCTCGGGCCAACAGAGATGCTCGCCGGGTGGATAGCTTCTTGCGGATCCGGTCCACGAGCGGGAGAATATGGGAAGAATGGATTCTACAGATCGACAACGGTAGCCCAAGATAGATGATTGGAAACGGCTTGACGGGGCATTGCAGCTCATGCGCGACGGTCATCTCATGCGCAGGAGAGCATTGGATAGGAGTAGCAGAGCACTTGCCAAAGTTCGTGTGGAGGCTGGAGGCGCCACCGAACACACGCAGAAGCTCCCGGAGCGCGGTGAGGTCTTGTCTATCCGGGTGGCAGAAGATCACCACATTGTTCGCGTATAGAGAGACGCTGGAGGCCATGTGGGTGGGGGTAAGCCGATGCAGAATCCCAGCTTAGATCACACGCAGGATGAGGGAGTTTAGCACGTCCATGACGATAGTAAACAACATGGGCGACACCGGGTCGCCCTGACGTGGATTATCGGGGGACCCGGCGATCCGTTGATGAGGACACGAGTGGTCGCGGTAGACAGCAGAATTGCGATCCACTCGCACCAACATGGACCGAAACCGCGGTGGCACAGGACTTGGAGCAGGAAAGGCCATGAGACCGAGTCGAAAGCCCGGGCGATGTCGAGTTTGAGGAGCACACGAGCGAGCTTGCGGCTGTGGAGGTGCTTAGCTATCTATTGGACCAGGAGAAAGTTGTCATGTATGCATCTGCCGGCGATGAATGCACTTTGGTTGACGGAGACAAGTTCGGGGAGCCTCGGAGCGAGCCGCAGAGAAAGAACCTTGGCGAATAGCTTAGCCAAGAGGTGAATAAGGCTGATCGGCCTATAGTCGGTGAGGAAGGAGGCGTCTTGCTTTTTGGGTAGCAATGTGATCAGCGCCTCGTTGAGCTTCCCAAAACCTCTGCCATTGAGCGCATACAGCTTGTCAAAGGCCTCGCATATGTCCTTCTTGATCACCGGCCACGCGGAGCACAGGAACTCGGCGGTAAATCCGTCTGGCCCAGGCGCTTTCCCATGAGGCAACAACTTGATCGCTGTCCAGATTTCGTCTTTAGAGAAAGGTATGTCGAGCCCAGAGAGGTCAGATGCGCTGATGTCTAGCATGTTAAGATCCAGCGTGAAATCGCGGTAGTTCATAGAGCCAAGCAGACGCGAGAAGTGAGCATAGGCCACCTCGGCCATGGCCGCGTCGTCGGAGAGGAGCTGCCCATCTTGCTGCAGCTCGAGAATCATGTTCTTGTGCAAGCGTCGGGAGGCATGGATTCTGAGGAAGGCCGAGCTGGTCTCGCCATTGCGCAGCCAGGAGAATCTAGATCGCTGGCGCGAGATCGTCCGCTCGAGCGATGCGAGACCAAGGTAGGTGCACTTGAGACGGCGGCGAAGCCAAGTCTCAGTGATGGAGAGAGGGCGCCGGTCCTGAGCCTCATCAAGGCGTGATGTCTACTACACAACCTTCTTGTTGTAGACGTTGTTGGGCCTCCAAGTGCAGAGGTTTGTAGGACAGTAGCAAATTTCCCTCAAGTGGATGACCTAAGGTTTATCAATCCATGGGAGGCGTAGGATGAAGATGGTCTCTCTCAAACAACCCTGCAACCAAATAACAAAGAGTCTCTTGTGTCCCCAACACACCCAATACAATGGTAAATTGTATAGATGCACTAGTTCGGCGAAGAGATGGTGATACAAGTGCAATATAGATAGTAGATATAGGTTTTTGTAATCTGAAAATATAAAAACAGCAAGGTAACTAATGATAAAAGTGAGCGTAAACGGTATTGCAATATGTTGAAACAAGGCCTAGGGTTCATACTTTCACTAGTGCAAGTTCTCTCAACAATAATAACATAATTGGATCATATAACTATCCCTCAACAAGCAACAAAGAGTCACTCCAAAGCCACTAATAGCGGAGAACAAACGAAGAGAATATGGTAGGGTACGAAACCACCTCAAAGTTATCCTTTCTGATCGATCTATTCAAGAGTCCATAGTAAAATAACACGAAGCTATTCTTTCCGTTCGATCTATCATAGAGTTCGTACTAGAATAACACCTTAAGACACAAATCAACCAAAACCCTAATGTCGCCTAGAGACTCCAATGTCACCTCAAGTATCCGTGGGTATGATTATACGATATGCATCACACAATCTCAGATTCATCTATTCAAACCAACACAAAGTACTTCAAAGAGTGCCCCAAAGTTTCTACCGGAGAGTCAAGACGAAAACGTGTGCCAACCCCTATGCATAAGTTCACGAGGTCACGGAACCCGCATGTTGATCACCAAAACATACATCAAGTGAATCACGTGATATCCCATTGTCACCACAGATAAGCACATGCAAGACATACATCAAGTGTTCTCAAATCCTTAAAGACTCAATCCGATAAGATAACTTCAAAGGGAAAACTCAATCCATTACAAGAGAGTAGAGGGGGAGAAACATCATAAGATCCAACTATAATAGCAAAGCTAACAATACATCAAGATCGTGCCAAATCAAGAACACGAGAGAGAGAGAGAGAGATCAAACACATAGCTACTGGTACATACCCTCAGCCCCGAGGGTGAACTACTCCCTCCTCGTCATCGAGAGCGCCGGGATGATGAAGATGGCCACCGGTGAGGGATCCCCCTCCGGCAGGGTGCCGGAATAGGGTCCCGATTGGTTTTTGGTGGCTACAGAGGCTTGCGGCGGCGGAACTCCCGATCTATTCTGCTCCTCGATGTTTTTAGGGTATATGGATATATATAGGCGAAAGAAGTCGGTTAGGGGAGCCACGAGGGGCCCACGAGGGTGGGAGTGCGCCCAGGGGGCAGGCGCGCCTCCCTGCCTCGTGGCCACCTTGAAGCTTCCCTGACTTCAACTCCAAGTCTCCTGGATCACGTTCGTTCCAAAAATCACGCTCCCGAAGGTTTCATTCCGTTTGGACTCCGTTTGATATTCCTTTTCTATGAAACACTGAAACAAGGGAAAAACAGAAACTGGCACTGGGCTCTGGGTTAATAGGTTAGTCCCAAAAATAATATAAAAGTGCATAGTAAAGCCCATTAAACATCCAAGATGGATAATATAATAGCATGAATACTTCATAAATTATAGATACGTTGGAGACGTATCAGCATCCCCAAGCTTAATTCCTGCTCATCCTCGAGTAGGTAAATGATAAAAGAAATAATTTATGAAGTGTGAATGCTAGCAGGTGCATAAGTTTGATCAATGATAATTTCAATCACCTTTTCTAGCATCATTATATATCATAACAATAGCTCATCTCATAAAGCTTCTCATGATCAAGTAACAAGCTATTCACATATTAAAGTATAGATCATAAACTTTCTTGAAAACTAACAAACCGTGTTATTAGTCATCAAACAATTACAATTCATCTTGTTTTTAGGAAGATTCTATGTCAGAGCTTTTGATTTAGCAAACTCCACATACTCAACTATCATTTAGTCTTTCACAATTGCTAACACTCACGCAATTTTTATGGGTTCAAAGTTTTAATCAGACACAGAGAAAGATAGGGGCTTATAGACACAGAGAAAGATCGTATAAAGCTTATTTTCTCCACACTAAAAGATCATACATATTTAGAGAGCAATTTTTATTGCATGCACCGATGACAACTTACTTGAAGGATCTTACTCAATCCATAGGTAGGTATGGTGGACTCTCATGGCAATACTGGTTTAAGGGATGTTTGGAAGCACAAGTAGTATTTCTACTTGGTGCAAATAATTTGGCTAGCATGAGGGGGAAAGGCAAGCTCAACGTGTCGGGCGATCCATGACAATATACTTTATTTCAGATATAAGAAAACATAACCCATTATGTTGTCTTCCTTGTCCAACATCAACCTTTTAGCATGTCATATTTTAATGAGTTCTCACAATCATAAAAGATGTCCAAGATAGTATATTTATATGTCAAATCTCTCTTCCCTCAATATTCTTTCATGAATTGTTCAAGTGACCAATACAATGTTTGCTAACCTTCAATAAATTTACCACCTCTACTTCTTATATGTAAAGTCATTACTCCCCATGGGATAAGCATATGAAACATATATAATTTCAGTTTATGATATTCAAATCATTCAACTATTTACTCATAGTATATAAGTGAAGCACGTGAGTAAATGACAAACTACTCCAAAAAATATAAGTGAAGATCAATGAGTAGTCAAACAATTATGTAGCTGTGTGAAGACTCTCTCATTTAAGAATTTCAGATCTTGGTATTTTATTCATACAGCAAGCAAAACAAAAGAAAATAAAATAACGCTCCAAGAAAAACACATATCATGTGGTGAATAAAAATATAGCTCCAAGTAAAGTTACCGATGAACGAAGACGAAAGAGGGGATGCCATCCGGGGCATCCCCAAGCTTAGGCTCTTGGTTGTCCTTGAATATTACCTTGGGGTGCCTTGGGCATCCCCAAGCTTAGGCTCTTGCCACTCCTTATTCCATAGTCCATCGAATCTTTACCCAAAACTTGAAAACTTCACAACACAAAACTTAACAGAAGATCTCGTGAGCTCCGTTAGCGAAAGAAAAGAAAACACCACTTCAAGGTACTGTAATGAACTCATTCTTTATTTGTATTGGTGTTAAATCTATTGTATTCCAACTTCTCTATGGTTTATAAACTATTTTACTAGCCATAGATTCATCAAAATAAGCAAACAACACATGAAAAACAGCATCTGTCAAAAACAGAACAGTCTGTAGTAATCTGTAACTAACACAAACTTCTGGAACTCAAAAAATTCTACCAAAATAGGAAGACCTAGATAATTTTATTATTGATATGCTGCAATTGGAATCAGTATTTTATCACGTTCTGGTGATTTTAAACAATTGTTTTTGTGAATAGAAAGTTTCTGGAATTTTCAGCAAGATCAAATAACTATCATCCTAGAAGATCCTATAGGTCTTACTTGGCACAAACATTAATTAAAACATAAAACCACATCTAAACAGAAGCTATATGAATTATTTATTACTAAACAGGAGCAAAAACAAAGAACAAAAATAAAATTGGGTTGCCTCCCAACAAGCGCTAACGTTTAATGCCCCTAGCTAGGCATGACAATTTCAATGATGCTCACATAAAAGGTAAGAATTGAAACATAAAGAGAGCATCATGAAGAATATGACTAGCACATTTAAGGCTACCCCACTTCCTATGCATAGGGATTTTGTGAGCAAACAACTTATGGGAACAAGAATCAACTTGCATAGGAAGGTAAAACAAGCATAACTTCAAGATTTTAAGCACATAGAGAGGAAACTTGATATTATTGCAATTCCTACAAGCGTATATTCCTCCCTCATAATAATTTTCAGTAGCATCATAAATGAATTCAACAATATAACCATCACATAAAGTATTCTTTTCATGATCTACTTGCATAGAAATTTTATTACTCTTCACATAAGCAAAATTCTTCTCATTCGGAATAGTGGGAGTATCATAAGAAACTTGAATACTATAAATTGTTTCCACATTAAAAGAGTAATGTTCAGAAAAAGGGTAATCATAATCATGACAAGTTTTATAAATATAATCATCACTACTTTTTTTATAGCATAAGTTTCATCACAATAATCATCATAAGTAGGAGGCATGCTATCATCATGATAAATTTGCTCATCAAAATTTGGGGGACAAAAAATATCATCCTCATCAAACATAGCTTCCCCAAGCTTGTGGATCTGCATATCATTAGCATCATGGATATTCAAAGAATTTGTACTAACAACATTGCAATCATGCTCATCATTCAAATATTTAGTGCCAAATATTCTAATGCATTCTTCTTCTAGCACTTGAGCACAATTATCGGAATCCTTATTTTCACGAAAGACATTAAAAAGATGAAGCATATGAGGAAACCTTAATTCCATTTTTTGTAGTTTTCTTTTATAAACTAAACTAGTGATAAAACAAGAAACTAAAAGATTTGATTGCAAGATCTAAAGATATACCTTCAAGCACTCACCTCCCCGACAACGGCGCCAGAAAAGAGCTTGATGTCTACTACACAACCTTCTTCTTGTAGACGTTGTTGGGCCTCCAAGTGCAGAAGTTTGTAGGACAGTATCAAATTTCCCTCAAGTGGATGACCTACGGTTTATCAATCTGTGGGAGGCGTAGGATGAAGATGGTCTCTCTCAAACAACCCTGCAACCAAATAACAAAGAGTCTCTTGTGTCCCCAACACACCCAATACAATGGTAAATTGTATAGGTGCACTAGTTCGGCGAAGAGATGGTGATACAAGTGCAATATAGATAGTAGATATAGGTTTTTGTAATCTGAAAATATAAAAACAGCAAGGTAACTCATGATAAAAGTGAGCGTAAACGGTATTGCAATGTGTTGAAACAAGGCCTAGGGTTCATACTTTCACTAGTTCAAGTTCTCTCAACAATAATAACATAATTGGATCATATAACATTCCCTCAACAAGCAACAAAGAGTCACTCCAAAGCCACTAATAGCGGAGAACAAACAAAGAGATTATGGTAGTACGAAACCACCTCAAAGTTATCCTTTCTGATCGATCTATTCAAGAGTCCGTAGTAAAATAACACGAAGCTATTCTTTCCGTTCGATCTATCATAGAGTTTGTACTAGAATAACACCTTAAGACACAAATCAACCAAAACCCTAATGTCACCTAGATACTCCAATGTCACCTCAAGTATCCGTGGGTATGATTATACGATATGCATCACACAATCTCAGATTCATCTATTCAAACCAACACAAAGTACTTCAAAGAGTGCCCCAAAGTTTCTACCGGAGAGTCAACACGAAAACGTGTGCCAACCCCTATGCATAAGTTCACGAGGTCACGGAACCCGCAAGTTGATCACCAAAACATACATCAAGTGAATCACATGATATACCATTGTCACCACACATAAGCACACGCAAGACATACATCAAGTGTTCTCAAATCCTTAAAGACTCAATCCGATAAGATAACCCCAAAGGGAAAACTCAATCCATTACAAGAGAGTAGAGGGGGAGAAACATCATAAGATCCAACTATAATAGCAAAGCTCGCGATACATCAAGATGGTGCCAAATCAAGAACACGAGAGAGAGAGAGAGAGAGATCAAACACATAGCTACCGGTACATACCCTCAGCCCCGAGGGTGAACTACTCCCTCCTCGTCATCGAGAGCGCTGGGATGATGAAGATGGCCACCGGTTTGGGATCCCCCCTCCGGCAGGGTGCCGAAACAGGGTCCCGATTGGTTTTTGGTGGCTATAGAGGCTTGTGGCGGCGGAACTCCCGATCTATTCTACTCCCCGATGTTTTTAGGGTATATTGATATATATAGGCGAAAGAAGTCGGTCAGGGGAGCCACGAGGGGCCCACTAGGGTGGGGGCGTGCCCAGGGGGCAGGCGCGCCTCCCTGCCAAGTGGCCACCTCGAAGCTTCCCTGACTTCAACTCCAAGTCTCCTGGATCACGTTCGTTCCAAAAATCACGCTCCCGAAGGTTTCATTCCGTTTGGACTCCGTTTGATATTCCTTTTCTGCGAAACACTGAAAAAAGGGAAAAAACAGAAACTGGCACTGGGCTCTGGGTTAATAGGTTAGTCCCAAAAATAATATAAAAGTGCATAGTAAAGCCCATTAAACATCCAAGATGGATAATATAATAGCATGAATACTTCATAAATTATAGATACGTTGGAGACGTATCAAGGTGCACGATGAGCTCGCGTGCGACGGTGATCTGAAGCGAGATGCCCGAAAGGCGCTTGGTTCCCCAGCTTCGCAGGTGGCGAGCAGTGGCCTTAAGGCGGGCATAGATGCGTCTGAATGGGTCTGGGTCAGGGGGAATGGAGTTCCAAGCGTTGCCAACCATGTCGAGGTAGCCATCAAGCTTCGGCCAAAAACGCTCAAAGTGGAAGCGTTTGGCAATGTTGCTGTGAGCCGCGCCGTCGATGAAGAGGGGACAATGGTCCATGGCCACCGAGGAGAGACGGTGGAGGAGACAGGTGGGCTGCATCACGTCCCAGCTGGAGGTGCAGAGAACGCGATCGTTTTGGACCAACGTGGGGTTGTCTTGCTCGTTAGACCAAGTGTATCGGCGGCCATGAAGATAGATGTCACGAAGCTCCAAATCAGAGATGAAGCGACGGAAACGGCTCATGGTCCTATGGTTGAGACGATTATTATTCTTGTCCGCTACGTAAGTGATCATGTTGAAGTCGCCTCCAAGAAGCTAGGGGCCCGCGCAGGTGTCACGGAAATCTTGCAGCTCTCTAAGGAAAGCAATCTTCACAGCATCCCCCTGGGGGCATAAACCGTAGTCAACCACCAATGTTGATCGCCCGCAAGGGGGAAGTGAGTGCTGAGACATGGTGGTTGCTGATGGTCGGCCTAGATAGCGAAATCAGCTCACTGCACTAGGCAAGGAGAATGCCACCGCGGGTGCCGTCGGCAGGGAGGAAGAAGAAGTCCAGAAAGGATGCACCAAGAGTCTCGAGTACCAGGGAGATCGAAACATCTGCAAGCTTAGTCTCTTGGAGACAGACGATGTGCGGGGCAGCCAAGGAGATGACGCTATAGATTGCCGAACGCTTCGCACGGGAATTAAGACCTCAAACATTCCAGAAGATGATTTTTAGGTTTTGATCCATAAGAAGATGGAAGGGGCGTGGGGCTTGGGACACGGCCAAGATCAAATCTCCACGAGGCGTGGGCCACCGGTGCGCTGCGGCGAGCCTTCACAGGGAGCGGAGGGGATGCGCCAACTGTAGAAGTCCGCGAAGGCCTGGATGATATCCTCCGCCAGTGGCCGCACGAACAAGGCAGCAGACTTGGCGAGGGTGGCCTCATCCACCGGGTCGTCATCCTGTAGCAAACCCAGACGGCAAAGGAGGACGCGCTTCGCCTTCATCTCAGAGTCCAAACCTCGGTCAGCCTTGGTGATCCTACCACTATGGTGTGGCGTAAAGTTGGGGGGCACCTCGTTGCACCGCCTACGCGGTGCAGGAGAAGGAAGGACGCGATCGATCTCAGCCTGCACGGAGCCGATAAAAACTTCTAAGCTAGAAGCAGCAGACCAAGCAGGCGGGGAGAGCAGCTGCATGGGCGTGCATGGGGGGGCAATGCATGGGTGCCAGGAGGCATGCATGGAGTGGCAGAGGCTGATGCGGTCGGCCTGGCCTCGGGGTCTGAAGCACACGGGCCCATGTCCAAGGCAGCACCAGGGTTGTCGGTTTGGGTGGGGGTCGTCCTTGGAAGGCGCGAGGATCAGGTCAGTAGCAGGGGATTCGCAAGGCCGAGCATTAGCTGGCGAGGCGGATAAAGGTGGGGGCGAGGGGCCCACCGGCAGCATGCTACCCCCGGGCGAGCTGAGGGCCCGCGGAAGGCTGGCAAAGTCAGGGAGTTGGGCGTTGTCGCGGAGTGGAGCAACGCGCTCGACAATTGGCTCGTTGGAGCTCGCGAACGGGGCAGCATCGCAGGAGAGCGTGCAGAGGCGGCCAACTGGCGACGGAGGGGCTTGAATGACGGTCAAGACGGTCGCGCCTTCGTCAGCAGGGGCGTCAAAAGCCTGAGCAGCGGCACTTTCCAGAAGCGCGGGCTGGGCCACGACCGGATCCCAAGCATCCCAGGCAGGCGCTGCGGAATCACGTGGCAGATCCTGGGCGGGCCCAGTCATAGCGAGGGTGCGAGGTGGCCCCAAGGTGCAGCCAAGATGGAACCCTGGGGGCCGCTGCAAAGACTGGGGGGTGGGGGCCCAGGATGCCTTGCCACTCGCGGCAGGGCCACGGTGCGCGGCCGCGCCGGCGACCATGGTCACCACGTCTCGAGGACCAACGGCGAGACGCGTCGGGTCTACGCTCAGGGAACTAGTGAATGCGTAGCCAGGGATCAGGCATGGGAGGAGAGCCAGGGGCGTCATCATTGTCGGCAGCTGGAGGGGAAGGCGGTGGGGGCATGGGGCGGCGGTAGTCGACGGAGCTGATGACATGGATCTCGATGGGGAACCGCGTTAGTCCAAGCGCGAGGCGCTCCGCCCGTGCCGGGTCCGCCTCGTCATCCACGACATCAGGCTCCGGCACGAGCAGCTACGACAAGCATGGGATGCCATCAGGGTTGGTGGTCCAGGCTGTGAGGCGAAAGACCGACATGTCGGACGCGTCCCTGGTCTCCGGGGCGAGGTTCTCGACGCGGCAGAACGGCGACAGGAGGAACTCAGCAGAGGACCGGTGCCATGCATTGTCGGGGATGCCGGTGATCTCGATGGAGACGAGGAAGCACGCCTTCACCGGGACAGCATCGCGGGAGTGGCTCCAAGGAGTGAAGAGCAGGCGAAAGCCACCGGTGCGCAGACCACCAACGGCGACACGCGCGCGAAGCGGCGGAGGAAAACTTGATGAGGAAATCGTCATAGGCGTGGAGGTGGACGGAGAACTTGTGCGCAGCCAGACCATAAGATGCACGGAGAGCGTCAAAGACGACCTCGCGGGTGATGCCGAGGCGGCGGCCGGCCATCGAAGTGAGCAACGCCCGCTCAAGATCCAGCTCCGCCGCCACCAGCTCCGCGGACCGAGGCAGGTAGCAGATGGCGCTGGCAGGGCGACGCGCAGGGTGACCCAAAGGCGGGTTGTCCGCCGCAGAGGTAGAGCCGGCCGGTGATGCGGAGGCAGTACGTGGCCTGGAAGATGTAGGCACGGAACCGCCAGAGTGCGACGGCCCAGCGTTGGCCGACACGGAGGACATGGGGCGGCCGAACGAGCCAGAGGAGGCGGGACGCGCAGGGGGCGAGGCGGATTCCGCCGGGCCAGAGCCAGAGGCAGAACCACGGCGGTGCAGTAGAGGGGGGAGGCACCCTGGGATGAGGCGGAGGAGGCGGCGGAGCACAGGGGGCAGCCGCGCGCCTTGTGCTCGAAGAAACAGCAGTGACTGCATCGGATGTCCCTACGGCACTCCGAGTGCGGGTGGCCGGGGCTGAGGCACCTGGGGCACTTGCCCTCCCAGAGCCACGACGGTGGCTGGCGAGGGGCATCACCAGGCCCGCGACGAGGACGCCGCGGCCGGGAGGGGCGGTGACGCTTCCGACCACGGGCGAGGAGCCGGTCGTCCTGGGCGCCGTCCATGGACACCCGGCAGATCTCGGAGCACAGGGAAGCGCGCAGCCTGTCGGATTTTGGGTTCCGGAAAAACCCTTGAGGTTGGAACACTAGGTGCGCACGAAGATCTCTCCTCCCTCTAGCTCGCACGCATCAAGATCTCACGGCCTAGCTCGAAGAACCCAAAGAACAAAGAGACACAAGATTTATACTAGTTCGGGCCACCGTTGTGGTGTAATACCCTACTTCGGTGTGGTGTGGTGGATTGCCTCTTGGGCTAAGGATGATTGGTTACAAGGGAAGAACAGCCTCCTGAGGAGAGGTGCTCTTGTGCTTGGTGAACTTGTGTGGCTGAGGATGATCTGAATCCGTTGCCTCCTACTGTGGTGGCTAGTCCTATTTATAGAGGCCCTGGTCCTCTTCCCAAATATTGAGTGGGAAGGGATCCCACAACGGTCAGTTTGAAGGGGGACAACTAGTACAAGCTATCCTGACTAAAGGTGATCTTCGCCTGCCAAAGGCTCTGGTGGTGACGCCGTCTTGGGCTCCACGATGACCTCCGTCATGCCGTCCTGCTGGTCTTGGTATCGTTGCACCGATATGGAAACCTTTGCCTGATGCCTCGAGACTCCTCGCCTGCGCTTGCCTCTTTAGCACCAAAGAGGAAACGAGGACACTGTGCGCGCTGGCACCCGCCTGGCCTTGGTCATCGTGGCTTATGTCATAGGAACCTCGCGAGGTTCCCCTTGCCTTGATCTCTCCGCCCCTCGCGAGCCAACCTGGTGAGGCTGCCCCCGAGGGGGTCTTGCATCGTCCGCCTCGCGAGGCTTGGCCCCTCGCGAGGGTCTTGAGTGTTTGCTGGTGAAGATGGGCCATACAGGGCCACTGGTGGAGATGGGATGTACAGGTGGTGGAGCCACGCCATGGGCCGCTGGCAGGCAAGTCTGGGTACCCCCGTTTCTAGAACGCCGACAGTAGCCCCTGGGCCCAAGGCGCGCTTGGACTTGGCTTCGAGGCGAAGCCAAGGGGAAAGTGCAGAGCGCCACAGGCCCCAACAGCCTGTGGCCTTGGTCGACGCGTGGTGATTGATTGGACGTCGGCGTCTCCGCTTCCCCATGCTGCCTCGACAACTGCCCTACTGACAAAAGACTGGCGCGGGCAACACTTGCCTTCATTGCTTCCTTTCGCCTTGCTCCAGATCCCCTTTCTTGCTCCTTGCTTCTGAAATCTCCAGATCTGCCTCAATCCTCTTCCATTCAGCGACCAATGGCGCCCCGCAAGGTCAAGGCTGCTTCGTCATCTGCCTGGTACGAGCCGGCTCTGGACGCGCCCAATGTCTCGGAGAAGAACCTCGCCGCCACGCGCCCGCTGACCGCGGGGGAGAGCAACGAGAAGGGGAAGACCGAGCTCCGGGCTGGCTCCACCGAGCCGGAGGCTCAGGGGAGCACCTTCTACCCCTTCTTCATGAGCAGCGTCGTCGTGGGCCTGGTTCCCCCCTTCTCCGACTTCTTCTATGTCGTCCTCCATCATTACAGATTGCAGGCCCTTCATCTCCATCCCAACTCCGTTCTTCTCTTGTCGATCTTTGCCTTCTACTATGAGGTGTATGTCGGGGTGATGCCGTCCGTGGCTCTGCTGTGCCACTTCTTCTTCCTCCGAATCAACGACGGTCATACCTTTGGGTGCGCCAACTTCATCGCGGCCGGCAAGGCCAAGACGATCTCGAAGGCTGGGAAGAAGGCCGACGACTTCAGGGGCAAGTGGTCATGATGGATGCCAAGTGCGTCCACCCATGGTTGACACTGCCGACGGAGATGCCCCAGTCCGGCAAAGGGTGGTCTTGCATGAAGCTTACTGACGACCGGGCAAAGCTGGTGCTGGAGAAGATGACTGCCAACCTGAAGCCGGGCAACGCGAAGGCGGCAAAGCTGACGGGGGCCATGCTCCTTGGGGAGTTCTTGATGCTGCGCGTGGCTCCGCTCCAAGCGCGCTCGCGCCCCTTGTGGACGCTTGAGGGCACAGAAGATAAGCTCCGCTTGAGTCCGGAGGCCTTGCCTGAGGAAGGGCTGGCTGTGGCTCTCCGCCTCCTGGTCGGGGACGACCAGGAGTACCCGCCGAGTGCCTTCGTTCCTTTGTTCCTTCGCGAGGACGGGGCGTAGGCCGCGGCCGCCATGCCCACCTTTGACGGGCGCGGGCTGGTGCCGCCGGCACCCCTGGTGTCCCGGTGGCGACGACGCCGGTGGACGTGTCTTCTGGTGATTCCCGCGGGGAGGGGGAAGAGGAAGAAGACGAGGAGCGCGACTCGAAGGTGACCCCCGAGGGGATGGGGGAGACCTTCCCCCTGCGTGAGGCCGACATCCTCCGCACCTTGCCTGACAATGACGACAAAACTGATGTCCTTCTGGAGAGGGAGGAGCCGCCCGTGGCTGGGGGCTCCTCGAGGCCCAAGGCCAGCCCCCAGAGGAGGCCACCGGCCGAGGTTCCGACGAGGGGCGGGTCGGCGCTGATCTCCCGAGATGATGCTTCCGCTCCGACACCGCCTGGAGCTGCTTCCAGCCCATCCGCTGCCCCTTCTTCTGCTCCTGGAGCCCGCGCACCCACGCCTCTGGCTGCGAGGCTCTCAGGCTTCAAGCTTAACAAGCGAAGGGACTACACCGCGGTGGACCAGTAAGTGTTCTTGCCCCGCCTTGTTCTTGCTTATGTTGCTGATCCTTGACGCCGCTCCGTTGTGCAATTAGGCCGACGCCCATGGCAAAGAAGAGGAAGGAGGAAGTGGTGCTGCTCGGGACTAATCTGCCTGTCGCGGCTGCATCTCCCTCCGTGGAGAAGGGCAGCATCGGCGCTCACACCTCTCCGGCTCGATCGTCCTCGCGAGGCCTGGGGAGCATCCTCGGGAGGAGTCAGCCCCCGTGGCCCCGCTAGCTCCGGGGGCGCCGGTGTCTGGCTCGGCTGCTGGGGTCCGCAAAGCTCAGGAGCCCCCAGCCTCCCAAGCTATGATGACGATGTTGCCTCCTCCTTCTCCTACTGCACCGCTGGTTCCAGATCCTTCCGCCTCCCCTGACGTTTTGGAGCACGCTCTTTCTGAGATGACCCGGCTACGAGAAGATCTTTAGGGCGCCGACCCCCACTTGGTAGCCGGGCGCTTGGAGCTGGTCTCCGGCTGGCTTCACTCGGACGTGTCCATTCGGGTGGTGCTAAGCCAGGCCGCAGCGACCTCCGAGAAGGACAAGCAGGCCGCCGCCCAAGCCGCGGCTGCTTGCGAGGTGGCGCTGAAGGATGTCGAGGCCGCCCAGGATCGCTGCCGGGTGCTGGAGGCCGAACTGAAGACTCTGCGCAACGAGCATGCGGAAGAAGCTTGTGGCCGCAAGGCGGAGGAGGAGAAGATGAAGGCCCGTGAGGACGCCGTCAGGGGTCACGACGCCGAGCTGGAGCAGTTGGGGAAGGCGCAGGCCGCAGAGCGAGGCCGGCTGGAGAAGCTGAAGCAGGAGATGGAAGCGGACAAAGCCGATCTTGACTCCAAGGCGAAGGTCCTGGCTGAGGACCGCAGGGCCTTCAAGCTCCTCGAGGAGAGGTCCCGCGTGGCGCTGCGGGCACTTTACGAGAAGGGCTTGGAGGAGCCGCTGGCTACCAACAACAAGGGCCCCGCCTAGCTGCTTCCTTATCTGGTCGAGGCGCTTGAAGAAGTCCTGAGCGGTATCGGCCCCATGGCAGAGGGAGAAGCCCGCGTTCTTTCCTCAGCCGCGTTGATGCGCGTCTTCGGCCATCTGCATCTTTGCGATCCTGCTGCCTGCCTCGACGAGCTGCTGGAGCCTGTGGACGACGAGCATTGCGTAGCCGCTGACGCAGCCGTGAAGGGTCAGGTGGAGGCCCTACTGGAGAAGTTCTGTGCCTTCGCTCCCGCGCCCTCGACCGACGGTGCTGCTGATCCTGCAACTCCGGCAGGCGGTGCAGATGAAGGCGACGCCACCAAGGAAGAAGCATCCCCTGCGGGCGACGGCGGTGTCTAGGGATGACGGAATGACTTGCTAGCGGATCCTTTCCTGTTTAACTCCCGCGACATGCACCATGCCTCGTGGAGGCGTTTAAACTTGCGTTTGGTATTGGGAGAACAATATGTCTTGTAATATTTGTTTGAGATTTTGCGATTTCCTTCCCATTTGCTTTTCGTTCTACGTCGGCAGGGCCCGACCCCACGCATACCTCAGCCACCGTTGGGTCATCCGGATCACCAAGTCGAGACCAAGGAGTGAGGGGCTACATGGCCAGTTAGGCTCCTGAGTCGCGATGCTCAGGAGTCCCCCTTGACGTGCAAACAACTTACGGTAAGGAGACGCAGGAATAGGTCCAGTGTTCTACGTCGGCAGGGCCCGGCCCCGCGCAACCGCCGTTGGGTCGTCTGGATCACTAGAACGAGACCAAGGAGTGAGGGGCTACGTGGCCAGTTAGGCTCCTGAGTCGTGATGCTCAGGAGTCCCCCTTGACGCTCAAACGACCTTCATACCTTTTTCTTTGCCGAGGCTCCGCTCGAGAGGGCGCGCGACGACCAGGTCCGGGGGGCAGGGCGGCGTATGCTTGGGTGTGACCCAAGGGCAGCCCCCGTGCCCAGCCCCCTCGCGCAACTCTCCCGAGGGGAGGTGTTGCGATGAGGCCAGACACTGAGCTCAAGGGCTCCCTGAGGTTGATACGGCCAAGGGGCTGCCCTCAGTTGTTTATCACCAGCACGGAGCATAGCGCTTCCGCACTTGCACGGGCATAACCGCTCCTCGGTAGTGTCGACTGCCAGCACGGAGCATGGTGCTTCCACTGGTGCGTGGGTGAGGGCTCCTGATGTATACTACACAACCTTCTTCGTGTAGACGTTGTTGGGCCTCCAAGTGCAGAGGTTTGTAGTACAGTAGCAAATTTCCCTCAAGTGGATGAACTAAGGTTTATCAATCCGTGGGAGGCGTAGGATGAAGATGGTCTCTCTCAAGCAACCCTGCAACCAAATAAGAAAGAGTCTCTTGTGTCCCCAACACACCCAATACAATGGTAAATTGTATAGGTGCACTAGTTCGGCGAAGATATGGTGATACAAGTGCAATATGGATAGTGGATATAGGTTTTTGTAATCTGAAAATATAAAAACGGCAAGGTAACAAGTGGTAAAAGTGAGCACAAATGGTATTGCAATGCTAGGAAACAAGGCCTAGGGTTCATACTTTCACTAGTGCAAGTTCTCTCAACAATTATAACATAGTTGGATCATATAACTATCCCTCAACATGCAACAAAGAGTCACTCCAAAGTCACTAATAGCGGAGAACAAACAAAGAGATTATGGTAGGGTACGAAACCACCTCAAAGTTATTCTTTCAGATCGATCTATTCAAGAGTCCGTAGTAAAATAACACGAAGCTATTCTTTCCGTTCGATCTATGTCGGAGTAAATGGCCACGGGTAGCCTAACCGACTGCCCCTGGCTCTTCCAAAAAATTATCAGGCCTTTGGGCCTTCAAGCATTTCAAGCATTGGGCCGCCTTCCCTGGCCGGCTACCTTTGAAGCCGACTCTCAGAAGACGACCCAGCCTCAGCAACCTCCCCTCCAAGATAACCATGGGATAGCCGACTCCAGGGAGCCAGCCATAGAGGATACCGACTCCCTAGAGCCGGCCATGAAGAACGTCGACTTCCCAGAGCCGGCCACGAAGAGCGCCGACTCCAAGAAGCCGGCCAAGACCGCAACCACCAAAACTACACCCACATAACGGTGACAAGACAGGATGTGGCCACAGTGCGGCCCACTACCCCGAAGCCCGAGGCAGGCATGGCCACAGGAAGCCGTACGGGACGGCCATCTCCCGTCCGGCCCGGCACTGTAGCCATGCTAGCCTCAACGTCACACACGACAGACGCCAGTACGGCCCACGGGCGGCGGGCCCCTTTAGCCAGAGAGAGGCGCGAAGGCGGCCCGACCACCCCCAGTCGGCCAAGGGTGTAGCCGGCCCCCAGAAGCCGGCTACCCCCTTCCTCGAAGCATGCGCCACATTAAGGAGACAAGACGAGGTAAGGCTACAGTGAGAGCCCTCGAGGCGGCACACTGTAGCCACGCTTACCTCGACGAAGCCCTCGTCATCAAGGATGAGGCTACAGTAAGCAGCCGCCGACAAGACCCTAGGCGGTGGGGCCGGCCTGTCGACCAAGAGGCCGGCAGCCGGCGGGACCCCCCAGTCGGCGGGCCCCAACGGCCGGCGGAGAAGCCGGCGAGCATAGACACTGACGGCTGGGACCAGCGCCCAGCCGGATTACAATTGTACCCCCGGGGGTAGGCCTATATAAACCCCCCGGGGCACCCATGCAAAGGGTTGGCTTCTTAGCATTACACACACACCATAGAGAGAGGGAAGCTAGAGCTAGCATTGCTCTTCTTCTCCCTTGAACCGAACAGCTCTAGGAGCATTTGTAGCTACTCTTTCTGATCTAGTGATCATGCGGAGACCCCGCAGAGCAGGACTAGGGGTGTTATCTCCTCGGAGAGCCCCGAACCTGGGTAAGATTCGCCGGCGTGCATGTCTTCGCCTCATCCCGTTTCTAGGCACCGGCGACGTCTTACTGGCACCCACTATGATAAGACACCCGTTGGCATATGTCGCACCTACCACCCGACATTTCGCGCCTACCGTGGGGCCAGGTGCACCGTCGTCCGGAGACCTGTTCTGGACGGGAACCCTCTTCCTCCCCCGCGAGCGCAGCCAGCCTGCTGCGCCCGATGGCGTTTGCCTCGACACGCTGCAAGGCGTCGACGACGCCTGCGCGGCGAGCTGCCTCGCCGATCTTCTCGGCGAGACTCGCATCTCCGACGAGCCCGCGTTCGACGCGGGCACGGACTACCCCGAGAGCCGCCTCGTCAGCCTCCTCGACCAGCTCCACGTCTCTAGCGAGCCTGCTGCAGATGGGGAGTCGGTCGGCTCCACCGATCCGATGCTCGTCGACTCCGACACGGCATCGCTCGATGCCTACCCCTCCGACGTGGTGGTCTTCGACGATCCTCTCCCTCGAGCTGACAGTGGCATCAGCGCTGTCACCGAAGTGTTGGTCATCAGCCACGTCGCCAACTCGGGCGAGAACGCCCACGACGCCCTGCAAGTGGCGATGCACGACCTCTCCGTCCCCATCCCGGCCGACGCCGACGCCCAGACCCTGGAGGCACGCCGCCTCGCCCTCATCGCGGAAGGCCAGAAGATAGCCTCCATGAGACGCCTCACCGAGGCCCACCAGCGCGAAGTCGATCGCGCTGCCTTCGGTACGCCGCCGCCTAGCGGACCGAGCCGAGCCGGCTTCGTCCAGAAGCGCGGTGCGGCTATTGCCAGCATGCTGGGGGTAGATCACCCCGTCTACGCCACCCCACTCGAGAATCTGCGAGCCGCTCAGGCGGCCGCCGAAGAGCTAAACGGGCTGGGAGCCGACGAGCTCCCCTACATGACAAGACGGATCCAGCAGCTGATCGACGCGGCTGCAGAACGGCATGAAGCCAGCGCCCGCGCTGATAGTCATCCCCCGTGCCGAGAGCACGCTGCGACGTCCCGCTCGCCGACTGCGAGCGGCGCCCGCCAGAAGAAAGACAAGGAGCCGGCTGCTAGCCGCAGCCGGACTCGTATCACCATCGAGCGCGATGCGGAAGGCCGCCCTCAAGCGGTGGAGCACCAAGGAAACCTGCCTCCTCCCCCGCCTCGAAGAGAAAGACGTCTCACCCCGCCGCCCGTCACGCACCCGACTCTTGGTGACCGACTCGGCCGCCGAGAAGGAGTCGGCGAGAACGACGCCCGCCACCGGATCGACCGCCTCACTCGATCCTTGGCGTTAGAAGAAGAAGACGATGTCGGCCCGCCATGCTTTGGCCCCCGCATCCGCGACGAGCCCTTCCCCAAAGGGTTCTCGCTCCCCAGAGACAGCCCAAGTACAATGGCTCCGTGAAGCCGGAAGATTGGCTCATCGACTACTCCACTACCGTCAGCATAGCCAACGGCAATCGGCACGTGGCCGTAAAGTATGTCCCCCTCATGCTGCAAGGCACGGCGCGCACATGGCTCAACAGGCTCAAGCCCTACAGCATCAACAGCTGGCTGGACTTCACGGAAGTCTTCGTTCGCAACTTCACCAGCACGTACAAGCAGCCTCCCAAGCCTCGCCAGCTCTCTCTGTGCGTCCAAGGACCCAATGAGTCGACCCGCGACTACCTCACGCGGTGGGCCGAGCTCCGCAACTCCTGCGAGGGGGTGCACGAGGTTCAGGCCATCGAGTACTTCACCGCCGGGTGCCGAGAGGGCACCCTCCTCAAGCACCGACTCCTCTGCGACGAGCCGGCTACCCTCGACGAACTGCTGGTCATCGCGGACAAGTACGCCACGGCCGACTCCTCGATGAAGACCGAGCTCCGAGTGGATGCCTTTGGGAAGGTGATCGCCCCGGCTCCAAAGACGCAGGCTGGCGACTCCAATCGGCGCCCCTACCAGAACGATCACAAGCGCAAGGCCCCCATGCCGACTTCCACCAGTCGGCAGGTAGCCACAATTGAAGATGAGCAGCCCAAAGAACGGCCCGCTCCCAAGAAGAAGGGTGGCAGGCCGGCTTGGCAGCCGGCTTTCTCTTACGAGCAGACTCTCGACGCCCCCTGCAAGTTCCACAGCAGCGCGAAGCCGTCCAACCACACAACCCGAAAATGCCACTGGCTCACGCGAATCTCCAAGGGCGAAGGGTTGCTGCCGCCTCCGCCTCCCGGCCCGCCGCCTCCAGCCCCCCAGCAGCCGGCGGCTCAGCCGGCAGTCGGAGCCATCCAAGACAAGTTCCCTGAAGAGCATGCCGCCTACGTCGTCTTCACCAGCCAAGCCGATGATAAGCGTAGTCGGAGCCGACAGCATCCAGAGGTCAATGCAGTCGCCTCTAGCGCTCCCGAGTTCATGCACTGGTCAGAGAAGCCAATCAGCTGGAGCCAGGCCGACCACCCAGAGGTGATGCCATCTCCTGGCTCCTATGCACTGGTCTTGGATGTTACGCTCGCGACGGAGAGGCGAGCTGCCCGATTCTCCCGCGTCCTGATAGATGGCGGAAGCAGTATCAATATACTGTACCGCGATACCATGGAGAAACTGAACATCAAGGCGAAGCAGCTCATGCCGAGCCGAACCGTGTTCCATGGTATCGTCCCCGGCTTGTCTTGCTCCCCAATCGGCAAGATTAAAATGGATGTTCTCTTCGGAGACAAAGATCATTTCCGCCGAGAAGCGATCTGGTTCGAGGTAGTGGATCTGGAGAGCCCCTATCATGCCTTGCTTGGCCGACCTGCTCTGGCCAAGTTCATGGCTGTGCCCCACTACGCCTACCTGAAGATGAAGATGCTGAGCTCGAAGGGGATCATCGCGGTAGCCGGCGATTACAAGAAGTCCATCGAGTGTGCCATGGCCAGTAGCCGGCTGGCCGAGTCCCTTGTGGTGGCAGAAGAGAAGAAGATGCTGGAGCGGGTTGTGGCCATGGCCGGCAAGCAGCCGGCCCTGTCCCCCAACCCAAAAGACTATGATGCGCAGGGCTCCTTTCAGCCTACCAAAGAGACGAAGAAGATACCTCTGGACCCGGAGAATCCGGAGAGGTTCGCTGTCATTGGGGCGAACTTGGACAGTAAATAGGAAGGCGAGCTCGTCGACTTCCTCTGTGAGAATCGAGACATTTTTGCATGGTCCCCAAAGGACATGCCGGGTGTCCCGAAGGATTTCGCCGAGCACAAATTACATGTCCGAGCCGACGCGAAGCCGGTCAAGCAACCCCTCCGCCGACTGTCAGAAGAGAAGAGAAGAATTGTGGGAGAAGAGATAGCCCGGCTCCTTGCCGCTGGCTTTATCATGGAAGTGTTTTTTCCAGAATGGCTTGCCAACCCAGTTCTGGTTCTGAAGAAGAATAACAAGTGGCGCATGTGCATAGACTACACTAGCCTCAACAAGGCCTGCCCAAAGGATCCGTTTGCTTTGCCACGGATTGACCAAGTGATAGACTCCACAGCCGGATGCGAGCTGTTGAGTTTTTTGGATGCCTACTCCGGGTACCATCAGATCAAGTTGGACCCAGCAGACCTCCTGAAGACTGCCTTCATCACACCATTTGGAGCTTTCTGCTACCTGACTATGACATTCGGCTTGAGGAATGCCGGTGCCACTTTTCAGCGTTGCATGCAAAAATGCCTCTTGAAACAACTCGGCAGAAATGCCCACGTCTATGTAGACGACATTGTGGTGAAGACAGAGAAGCGCGGCACCCTGCTGGAAGACCTGAAAGAAACATTTGCCAACTTGCGCCGATTCCAAATCAAGCTCAACCCCGAGAAGTGCGTGTTCGAAGTACCAGCCGGCCAGCTGCTAGGCTTCCTGGTCTCTGAACGCGGCATCGAGTGCAACCCTGTGAAGATCAAGGCCATCAAGAGGATGGAGATTCCCACCAAACTGCGAGATGTGCAGAAGTTCACCGGGTGCTTGGCCTCCCTGAATCGCTTCATCAGCCGACTAGGAGAGAAGGCTCTCCCCCTGTACCGACTCATGAAGAAGTCCACTCACTTCGATTGGAATGACCAAGCCGACCAAGCCTTCCATGAGTTGAAGAAAATGCTGACCACTCCGCCTGTCCTGGCAGCGCCGACTGAGAAGGAGCCCATGCTCCTCTACATTGCCGCGACCAGCCGAGTGGTCAGTACAGTTGTTGTGGTCCAGCGCCCAGAAGAAGGCCGAGCCCAGCTAGTCCAGAGGTCGGTGTACTATCTCAGCGAAGTGCTATCCAGCTCGAAGCAAAACTACCCGCACTACCAGAATATGTGCTATGGGGTGTACTTCGCTGCCAAGAAACTGAAGCCCTACTTCCAAGATCATCCCATCACGGTCGTGTGCACCGCCCCGCTTGCCGAGATCATAGGCTGCCGGGATGCATCCGGCCGGGTGGCCAAATGGGCCATTGCATTGGCGCCCTACACGATCTTCTACCAACCCCGCACCGCCATCAAGTCCCAAGCGTTGGCCGACTTCCTCGTCGACTGGGCCGAGACCCAGTACCTACCGCCGGCTCCCGACTCTACCCATTGGCGGATGCACTTTGACGGGTCCAAGATGCACACCGGCTTGGGAGCCGGCATCGTCCTCACCTCTCCCAAAGGCGACAAGCTCAAGTACACGCTGCAGATCCACTTCGCCGCCTCCAACAACGTGGCCGAGTACGAGGCGCTCGTACATGGGCTCCGGCTAGCCAAAGAACTTGGCATATGCCAGATCGTATGTTACGGCGACTCAGACTTGGTGGTCCAGCAGTCGTCTGGCGACTGGGATGCCAAGGACGCAAACATGGCGAGCTATCGATTCCTCGTCCAGCAGATCAGCGGGTACTTCGAAGGGTGCGAGTTCCTTCACGTGCCAAGGGCCGACAACGACCAAGCAGATGCCCTAGCACGGATCGGCTCCACTCGACAAGCCATACCGACTGGCGTCTCCCTCCAGCGCCTCCTCAAGCCGTCCATCAAGCCGTCTCTAGAGTCGGACTCTATCTTCGTGCCGCCTGTGCCAGATGCAGCCGGATCCCACTGGAGAAGCCCCGCAGGCGGCACGGGGACTTCGATAACTGGCCCGGGGACTGCCGTAGTCGCACCTGGCCCGGGGACTTCAGAACCCGGCCCGGGGACTGCAGCAGTCGGCCCGGGGACTGCAGCAACGCAAGAAGCGGTGGCCGACTCCAACTCCACGCCACCCAACCCACCCACCCGAGTCATGGTGGCTACGCTAACAGAAGAAGAAGTCACAGCTCCATCATGGGCCCAGCCCATCCTCAAGTTCCTAGTCAGCAGAGAGCTGCCGGCTGATGAGATCTCAGCAAGACTAGTGCAACGACGAGCTGGAGCATATGCAATAATCAACAGAGAGCTTGTGAAGCGCAGTGTCACTGGAGTCTTCCAGCGCTGTGTCGAGCCAAAAAAGGATTGGCAATCCTCAAGGATATCCACCAAGGCGAATGCGGCCACCACGCAGCCTCAAGATCACTTGTGGCCAAGGCTTTCCGCCACGGTTTCTTCTGGCCGACTGCCTTGGAAGATGCCAAAGAGATAGTCAAGAGCTGCAGAGGATGCCAAGTTTTCAGTTCCAAGCAACATCTGCCGGCTTCTGCACTCAAGACCATTCCCCTCACCTGGCCCTTTGCCGTCTGGGGACTGGACATGGTGGGCCCTTTCAAGACAGCCCGCGGCGGCTTGACACACCTACTTGTCGCTGTGGACAAGTTCACAAAGTGGATCGAAGCGAAGCCGATCAAGAAGCTGAACGGGCCAACTGCCGTAACATTCATCACCGACATCACCACTCGGTACGGCGTGCCGCACAGCATCATCACCGACAACGGCACAAACTTTGCCAAAGGCGCACTGGCACGTTTCTGCGCGACGCAGGGCATCCGACTGGACTTAGCGTCCGTTGCCCACCCGCAGTCAAACGGCCAGGTCGAGTGAGCAAATGGACTCATCCTCTCTGGCATCAAGCCCCGACTGGTTGTGCCACTGGAGCGATCGGCTGGTTGCTGGCTCGATGAGCTGCCGGCTGTCCTCTGGAGTCTGCGCCCTACACCCAACAAGTCAACCGGATTCACTCCATTCTTCCTTGTATATGGTGCCGAGGCTGTCATCCCAACAGACATCGAGTTCGACTCGCCTCGGATCACCATGTACACGGAGGCGGAGGCCAAGGAAGCAAGAGAAGACGGCGTCGACCTACTAGAAGAAGGCCGGCTGTTAGCACTCAGCCGGTCTGCCATCTACCAGCAAGGGCTGCGCCGCTACCACAACCGCAAGGTCAAGCCAAGATCCTTCCAAGAGGGCGACCTTGTGCTTCGGCTGATCCAGCGAACAGCCGGCTAGCACAAGCTCTCGGCCCCTTGGGAAGGCCACTTCGTCGTAACATGCTACCCTTTTGTATTAAGTACGAACCAACAGGCTCCCCGAGGAGCACTCGGGAACTGCCTTTATTCATCTATGAATGACGAGTGTCATATCCATGAATGTATTATTACATTTGATTTCTTGTCTGGCACCGGGTTCGACTAGTCGGCCCGGGGACTGGCCGCCTTGAGCTATATTAAAAGTTCTACCTGAAGTCAGACAAGTAGTGTGCCGGCTCCCGAGTCTCCTCTTGTTGAAAGTCGCAGCTCGAAGAACCGACTGTCCGACTAACAAGAGCCAAGGCAGAAAGGATGCCCACACGAAAAACGGCTAAGGACTAACGAACTTATATAGCAAAAAGACGGCCTCCAACCACGCTTGCCGGCTGTCAGAACAGCCGGCTAGCCGGCTTCCTAAACACTTAGCTCTAATCCAACAAAGCTAGAGTACTTGCCTTCCCAATTGGCCAAGCACTTTTCCAGCTACAGATTGCAGAGCAACTGTCCGACTGGGGAGGCGGCAACCAAGGGAGGGCGGCAAAGGAAACAGCAAAAGGATGAAAAGCAAAGAACGAGGAAAAGCCAAACGCATGCATAAGTCATATGTACATATAAAGCCCCCAACAGGCTGACAATCGACATAGTTCGAATACACCCCCAGTGGGTGGAATTGTGCAAACTTAAATGAATATTGTTCCAAAAGTGACAAGACAGGAAAACAAAAGATAGCAGACTAGACTAAGGCGCAGTGCGGGAGCCAGGCTGGTCGGTGGAGATGGCGTCGCCGGTTGAAGGAGTGGCCGGCTGGCGGGCCTCGGCTGGGTCACCACCGGGGGCAGGCGACGCATCCGCGTGTGACGTGGTGCTGGAGGCGCGGTCAGCCTGAGGCCGGTCGGCCGCTCCACCATCCGGCTCAGCGTCTTCACCCTCCTCCTCCTCCTCGCCCTCGTCGCTGGAGTCGATCTCCTCCGCCGAGTCTTCACCGTCTGCCGGGTTCAGCCCAAACCACTCCTCCGGCTGGGCGACGCCGTTGTCATCCACCTCAGGGGCGAAGACACTGGTGTCGGTGTAGTCGGCGATCGCCGAAGCCCGCCAGATGATAGTCGGTCGCGCTGGCTCCAGCTCCGTGTCGGCTTGTTGCTGCCAGGTAGCTAGCTGGTCCAGACTCAGGCCCGGGTACCAGGCCTTGACGAACTCCAGCGCCCGCCTGGCGCCGGACCGAGCTGCCGAGGCCTTCCAGGCTTCGAAGCGGCCGACCGCCACCTCCAGCCAGTCGGCAGTCCGACTGGGGGTGCGGGGAACCACTTCGCCGGGCCAGAGGGCGGCCAATACTTGCGCCCCAGCACGCTGAAGCCGGCGGAGTAGTCGGTGAGCCGGCTGGAGACGGGTCTGGATCGCCAACAGCTGCTCCTCCAGCGAACGGCCAGCGCTTGGTGAAATCTCGAAGCCAGCCTGCCTTCGCGCTTGGCGGCGGGTCTCGATGAGCTGGTTGGCGGCGGTAGAGTAGCCAGGGAAGTACTCTGTGTAAGAAAGAAAGTGAAAGAAGAGAAAACACCAAATCAGAAAACGAGCCAAAAGCGGCAGAAGGCAAGAAAGGACGAAGAAGTAGGCGGCTTACCGTCAACCAGATCTTCGATCTGACCATAGCCAGTGATCAGAGTCTGCCTAGCTTCAGCCCAGCCAGCTGCTTCTGTCTCGTACTCGGCCTGGAGGGCGGCTTCGCGGTCCTGCACCGCCTTCAGAGCCGCCTTGTGGCCCTCTTCCTGGTCGGCCAACTTCTTGGCCAGGCGGTCGCGTTCCTGCACCAAGGCGGCGAGCTCGGCCTCCTTGGCACGAAGGGCAGTCTGAGACTCTCCCAGCTGTGCCCTCAGACCGGCGTTGGCCGCTGCAGAGATGGCAGAAAAAGAAGAAACAATAAGACGAAGTCGTCAAGGAAGATCCGACCCGACTGCTCAGCAGTCGGCCCGAATCTCGGGGACTACACCCAGTGGGTGCGCTGACGCGCCCACACGTGAGATAAAGAACAAAGCACTTACCCCGGCTCTCAGTAAGGTCGGCGGTCTTCTGGGTTAGCTCCCGAGCCTGGGAGTTGAAGGCGGCCGCACGAAGATTGTGGTAGTCCTGCAAGATAGACAGAAGATCGAAGTAAGAACAAGAATAGCAAAGCCAAATCCACTAAGAAGTTCCAAGCCGCCTGCTCAGCAGCCGACTCGGAACTCGGGGACTACACCCAGTGGGTGCGCTGACGCGCCGCCACGGAAGAAACCAAGATCAAGAAGAAACCAAGATCAAGAAGAAGCAAGATAAGAAGCCTAACCCGGATGGCCGCTCGCGTCGCAAGGAATTCGTCGGTGTACTGCCTCAGCGCCGTAGCCTGGGCTTGGAGTCGGGTCCGGACGTCCTGCGCGGCCACGTTCATCACAGCCGTCCCTCCGCCCGGCGTCCACCCTGAGGTGGCGCTAGCCACCTCCACATCCTGGGCCGACGAGCTGGAGCCCGCGAACGGCTGCGGCTCCGACGCCGCCTTCTGTGGCTCTGACGCAGCCTTCCCCGCGCGCCGGCTCGGCGACATCCGGACCGCCAGCTCATTCCTCGCGGCCGGCTCGCCCCCCGCCGACTGCGCAGGCGGCAGATCAGGCCGGCCGCCTTGAGCCGCCCCAGTCGGCGGAGTCGGCACCGGCGCCCTCTCCAGGATGACGACGTCGTCATCCCTCTCCAACCCCGGCTGGTCGCCGCCGGCCTCTCCCGGCGGGGGCTCCGGGGCCCCGGGCGCTGCGACGCGCAGTGGGGTGACCAACAGGGCCCCCTCCGCCGTCGCCGCAGCTGCAGCCTCCGCTTGGGCCCTGGCTACGGCGTCGGCGCGCGCCTTCGCCGCCTCCTCCTCCTGCGCCGCCTAGGCGGCGGCCGCCTTCCGTGCCTCCGCCTCCCGCGCGTTCCGTTCCGTCGCCGCCTGAAGGTCGGCTCGGGGGTCCACGCGACGAGTGGTGCTCCCAGACCCCCTTGCCGACTCAACGACAGAGGCGGCGGCCGCCCGCTCGAGCGACAATGGAGCTCTGGTCGTTTGAAGAAAAAGACAAGGATTCAGGAACCACCAGAGAAAAGAAAGAAAAAAGAGTACACAAAAGAGTGTGAACTTACGCCGATACCGTCTGCGGTTGCTTCACCGTCTTGCGGAAGCGAGCCGCCTTCGCGGCCGCCTCCTCCCGCCTGGTCGCCGCCGCCCCGCCCCTGGGCTTCTTCGTCCGACTGCCGAACAAACCTTGTGCGGCGCGACGCTTTTGCCTGCCGCCCCGAGCAAGCGGTGCCGCGGAGGAACCCGCGCCGCGGCCAGATGCCGGTTGACGGCGCAGGACGACTTCGGCCTCGTCGTCGTCCGGCCAGTCGTCGAAGGTGACTCCATGCCCGGAGCCGCCTGCTTCGCCGCCGACTTGGCCACCACCCGGCTCGGTGTTGTCGTCCATAGCGGCCACCCCCAAGTCAGGGTCCTCCAGGTCGTGCTGCGTCCGGTCGGGGACGAATCGGCGCTCCGCGTCCGACCCGCCGGCAGGCCGAAGAAGAGGGCTCTGTCGAAGACAAGCCGACTAGTCAGAGTCGGCCAAAGGAACTCAGCGACAAAGCTGAGAGAAAAAGAAGAGACAAGGAGAACGTACCGTGGGCGGCGGATTGGCTCGGCTATATGGCTCCTTGCCGAAGTGCCACTCTTCGGAGAGTTTGCAGTTCACGAGGTAGTTCACCATATAGGCCACCTCCTCGTGCGGCATGTCCTTGGTACACATACAGCTTGGATCGAGCTGGCCGCTCATCTGACAGATCAGATGAGGGCGGCTCTGGAGCGGGAGTACCCGGCGCGTGACGAAGGCGGCCAGCAGGTCGGGCCCCGACAAGCCCTCCGACTGGATCATCACCCGCACTCGGGCGATGGCTGCGTTTCCAGCCGGCGTCAGCGTCACGGCCCGGTATGACCACTGGGGCCGCCTGCCCGCCGGTGGGCCAGCTACGTAAGTCGGCAGGTTGACGTAGTCGCCCTGCGGGGCGATGTCCCTGACGTAGAAGTACGACTTTTGCCATAACTTCACCGACTGGATCAGTGGGATGACGGGGAAGGGCTTGTCGGCGGCCACCCTCTGCATCGCGATGAAGGCGCCAGTCTGAGCCGGCACGCCCAGCATGCGCGTGCCCAGCTTGGACTGGAAGAACTCCCCCCAGAGCTCGAGGGTGGGGAGGACGCCGAGGTAGCCTTCGCACAGGGTGACGAAGGCCGACAGCAGCACCACCGCGTTCGGGGTGAGGTGGTGCGGCTGGAGCTGGTAGAACTCGAGCCAGGAGCGGAAGAAGGTGCTCACGGGCAGGCCGATGCCACGCAAGAAATGCGAGCGGAAGACCACCCGCTCGCCCTCCCCCGGCTCCGGCGTATTCTCCTTCGCCGGCGCGAGACGGACCTCCACCTTGTCCGCGCCGGGCAGCCGCCGCCTCTTGCGGAGGAATTCGACGTGATCCTCGTGGACGTTGGAGCCGTCCCAGTCCCCGCCATACTGCTCCATGGCGGGGGGCATGGCGAAAACAAGCGCGGCAGCGGAGGTATGAGTAGTGGAGGAGCGCGGCGGCGAGGCGCTGTTGCAAGAAACGGCAGGAGGAAGAAGATGGTGGAAAGAGGGGGAGCGTGCGAGAGCCTGCCGCTCTCCCCCCTCCCCCTACTTATAGCTTCGCGAGGTGAAGCCGAGGAGGCCGGACGTGGGGTGAGACATGGGATTAACTACACCCACTCCCCCCACCTCCCGCGATTATTACGCCCTAAAGGCGTGCCGAAACTGCCGCGGGGAGACGTGCGGGCGGTTTCGGGCTGCAGAGAATCCACGCCTGGGCACGGGCGTGGACGTGGCGGGCCCCCGCCCTGCGGTGACGTCCTGTCGCGCGCGTGGGCTGGCAGGCTTTTTGGCCGAGAGAGGCCACGTGGTTCGCACGCGGCAAGTGGCCGGCCCGCGGCCCGGTGCACGCGCTGGCGAGCTCCCGCCCTCCGACTCCAGAATTTTTGGCCAAGACGGCGCGCCTAACCAAGGCCGGCTCCCAGCTGCCAGCTTGTCGAGATAGGAAGCTGACCGAGCTTCTCGACTCCTACCCAACCTCGAAGCCCAATCAGCTTCGGGGACTACTGTCGGAGTAAATGGCCACGGGTAGCCTAACCGACTGCCCCTGGCTCTTCCAAAAAATTATCAGGCCTTTGGGCCTTCAAGCATTTCAAGCATTGGGCCGACTTCCCTGGCCGGCTACCTTTCAAGCCGACTCTCAGAAGACGACCCAGCCTCAGCAACCTCCCCTCCAAGATAACCAAGGGATAGCTGACTCCAGGGAGCCGGCCATAGAGGATACCGACTCCCTAGAGCCGGCCATGAAGAACGCCGACTTCCCAGAGCCGGCCACGAAGAGCGCCGACTCCAAGAAGCCGGCCAAGACCGCAACCACCAAAACTACACCCACATAACGGTGACAAGACAGGATGTGCCACAGTGCGGCCCACTACCCCGAAGCCCGAGGCAGGCATGGCCACAGGAAGCCGTACGGGACGGCCATCTCCCGTCCGGCCCGGCACTGTAGCCATGCTAGCCTCAACGTCACCCACGACAGACGCCAGTACGGCCCACGGGCGGCGGGCCCCTTTAGCCAGAGAGAGGCGCGAAGGCGGCCCGACCACCCCCAGTCGGCCAAGGGTGTAGCCGGCCCCCCGAAGCCGGCTACCCCCTTCCTCGAAGCATGCGCCACA
The DNA here is from genome assembly GCF_018294505.1 of Triticum aestivum. Lineage (NCBI taxonomy): Eukaryota > Viridiplantae > Streptophyta > Magnoliopsida > Poales > Poaceae > Triticum > Triticum aestivum. The sequence continues at coordinate 382,493,741 of NC_057802.1, read as the reverse complement.
TTAAGGAGACAATACGAGGTAAGGCTACAGTGAGAGCCCTCGAGGCGGCACACTGTAGCCACGCTTACCTCGACGAAGCCCTCGTCATCAAGGATGAGGCTACAGTAAGCAGCCGCCGACAAGACCCTAGGCGGTGGGGCCGGCCTGTCGACCAAGAGGCCGGCAGCCGGCAGGACCCACCAGTCGGCGGGCCCCAATGGCCGGCGGAGAAGCCGGCGAGTATAGACACTGACAGCTGGGACCAGCGCCCAGCCGGATTACAATTGTACCCCTGGGGGGTAGGCCTATATAAACCCCCCGGGGCACCCATGCAAACGGTTGGCTTCTTAGCATTACACACACACCATAGAGAGAGCGAAGCTAGAGCTAGCCTTGCTCTTCTTCTCCCTTGAACCGAACAGCTCTAGGAGCATTTGTAGCTACTCTTTCTGATCTAGTGATCATGCGGAGACCCCGCAGAGCAGGACTAGGGGTGTTATCTCCTCGGAGAGCCCCGAACCTGGGTAAGATTCGCCGGCGTGCATGTCTTCGCCTCATCCCGTTTCCAGGCACCGGCGACGTCTTACTGGCACCCACTATGATAAGCCACCCGTTGGCATATGTCGCACCTACCACCCGACAATCTATCATAGAGTTCGTACTAGAATAACACCTTAAGACACAAATCAACCAAAACCCTAATGGCACCTAGATTCTCCAATGTCACCTCAAGTATCCGTGGGTATGATTATACGATATGCATCACACAATCTCAGATTCATCTATTCAACCAACACAAAGTACTTCAAAGAGTGCCCCAAAGTTTCTACCGGAGAGTCAAGACGAAGACGTGTGCCAACCCCTATGCATAGGTTCATGGGCGGAACCCGCAAGTTGATCACCAAAACATACATCAAGTGAATCACGTGAATATCCCATTGTCACCACAGATAAGCACGGCAAGACATACATCAAGTGTTCTCAAATCCTTAAAGACTCAATCCGATAAGATAACTTCAAAGGGAAAACTCAATCCATTACAAGAGAGTAGAGGGGGAGAAACATCATAAAAAAAGGGGATGCCATCCGGGGCATCCCCAAGCTTAGACGCTTGGTTATCCTTGAATATTACCTTCGGTTGCCTTGGGCATCCCCAAGATTAGGCTCTTTCCACTCCTTATTCCATAGTCCATCGAATCCTTACCCAAAACTTGAAAACTTCACAACACAAAACTTAACAGAAGATCTTGTGAGCTCCGTTAGCGAAAGAAAACAAAACACCACTTCAAGGTACTGTAATGAACTCATTCTTTATTTATGTTGGTGTAATATATACTGTATTCCAACTTCTCTCTGGTTCATACCCTCCGATATTACTCATAGATTCATCAAAGTAAGCAAACAACCCATAGAAAACAGAATCTATCAAAAACAGAACAGTCTGTAGTAATCTGTATCAAACGTATGCTTCTGGAACTCCAAAAATTCTAAAATAAATTGGTGGACCTGAGGAATTTGTCTAGTAATCATCTGCAAAAAGAATCAACTAAATATTCTCCAGTAAAAAGTTTTAGCTAATCTCGTGAGCGCTAAAGTTTCTGTTTTTTACAGCATGATCATAAAGACTTCACCCAAGTCTCCCCAAAGGTTCTACTTGGCAAAAACACTAATTAAAACACAAAACCACATCTAAACAGAAGCTAGATGGATTATTTATTCCTAAACAGAACCAAAAATCAAGAAACTAAAATAAAATTGGGTTGCCTCCCAACAAGCGCTAATGTTTAACGCCCCTAGCTAGGCATGATGATTTCAATGATGCTCACATAAAAGATAAGAATTGAAACATAAAGAGAGCATCATGAAGAATATGACTAGCACATTTAAGTATAACCCACTTCCTATGCATAGGTACTTTGTGAGCAAACAACTTATGGGAACAAGAATCAACTTGCATAGGAAGGTAAAACAAGCATAACTTCAAGAATTTAAGCGCATAGAGAGGAAACTTGATATTATTGCAATTCCTACAAGCATATATTCCGCCCTCATCATAATTTTCAGTAGCATCATGAATGAATTCAACAATATAACCAGCACCTAAAGCATTAATTCATGATCTAAAAGCATAGAAATTTTATTACTCTCCACATAAGCAAAATTCTTCTCATTCGGAATAGTGGGAGTGTCATAAGAGACTTGAATACTATAAATTGTTTCCACATTAAAAGAGTAATGTTCAGAAAAGGGGTAATCATAATCATGAAATTTTTTATAAATATAATCATCACTACTCTTTATAGCATAAGTTTCATCACAATAATCATCATAAGTAGCAACTTTGTTCTCATCATAATCGATTGAAACATCTTCCAAGATAGTGGACTCATCACTAAATAAAGTCATGACCTCTCCAAATCCACTTTCATATTCATGACAATAAGATTCAACATCCTCCAAAATAGTGGGATCATTACTTCCTAAAGTTGACACTCTTCCAAACCCACTTTCATCAATATAATCATCATAGGTAGAAGGCATGCTATCATCATAACAACTTTGCATATCAAAACTTGGGAGGCTAAAAATATCATCTTCATTAAACGTAGCATCCCCAAGCTTGGGACAAACATTAATTGCAGCAAATATATTCTCAAAAACATCATCTTCATCAAACATAGCATCCCCAAGCTTGGGCCTTTTCATATCATAAGCATAATCACTCTCATCATTAATAGTATAGATAGCACCAATAGTATAGCAATTATCATCATCACAATGAGTAGTAGGAGCAACATCATTTGGGAGGGATACCTTTTTACCTTTGCTTCTTCGTTTTTTCTTTTTCTTCTTCACATCATGTGCGGGTTTATTCCTCTTTTTTGAGCTCCTTATTGATGAGATTGGTTGAATAGAAAGCTCCTCCTCGTTACCTGCTTCATCATAAGAAATAATAGGAGGATATTGGGAAGTCTCTTCCCTTTCATTAGTGTTCTCTTCATCTTCTATTTGCTTTCTTTTCTTTATGTAATTGGCAATATAAGTATTTTCAATTCAATTCATTGCACAATACATATAAATTTCCTCTATATCAAAATCAAGAAGTTTATCACGGGCAAATACTGGAAGATAGTTAGTTATACGTTTCATTTCTTCATAACCCATAAGCAACCTAAGTTCATTATGATGTGCAAGGGAAATCAAGTCATCACAATTTTTGGAAATGATTAGATCATGAAACAATTTGCATCGCATAGTTAAATGAACATATTCATTGCAAAGTTCACAAGTACGGCTAAGAAAATTTAAATTTTCAGCACAAAAATCTAGCCTTTCTTGCAACCATTTTGTTTCTAAGTACTTATGCCTCTTGCAAAATCTATCTTCCCTTTTTGGTATGTATTTGCAAACTCTATGCACTCCACAAAAATCGACATGCTTATAAGAGATATTTTCATCATTACTAGTGCAATCATCATTAGTACCATGGATAGTCAAGGAGTTCATACTAACAACATTGCAATCATGCTCATCATTCAAAGATTTAGTGCCAAACATTTTAATGCATTCTTCTTCTAACACTTTGGCACAATTTTCCTTTCCATCATACTCACGAAAGATATTAAAAAGATGAAGCGTATGAGACAAACTCAATTCCATTTTTTTGTAGTTTTCTTTTATAAAATAAACTAGTGACAAAACAAGAAACTAAAAGATTTGATTGCAAGATCTAAAGATATACCTTCAAGCACTCACCTCCCCGGCAACGGCGCCAGAAAAGAGCTTGATTGACGGGGTGTGAGTGCCGCTTACCTAGCCTCCCCGGCAACGGCGCCAGAAAAGAGCTTGATGTCTACTACACAACCTTCTTCTTGTAGATGTTGTTGGGCCTCCAAGTGCAGAGGTTTGTAGGACAGTAGCAAATTTCCCTCAAGTGGATGACCTAAGGTTTATCAATCCGTGGGAGGCGTAGGATGAAGATGGTCTCTCTCAAGCAACCCCGCAACCAAATAACAAAGAGTCTCTTGTGTCCCCAACACACCCAATACAATGGTAAATTGTATAGGTGCACTAGTTCGGCGAAGAGATGGTGATACAAGTGCAATATGGATAGTAGATATAGGTTTTTGTAATCTGAAAATATAAAAACAGCAAGGTAACAAGTGGTAAAAGTGAGCACAAACGGTATTGCAATGCTAGGAAACAAGGCCTAGGGTTCATACTTTCACTAGTGCAAGTTCTCTCAACAATAATAACATAGTTGGATCATATAACTATCCCTCAACATGCAACAAAGAGTCACTCCAAAGTCACTAATAGCGGAGAACAAACGAAGAGATTATGGTAGGGTACGAAACCACCTCAAAGTTATTCTTTTGGATCGATCTATTCAAGAGTCCGTAGTAAAATAACACGAAGCTATTCTTTCCGTTCGATCTATCATAGAGTTCGTACTAGAATAACACCTTAAGACACAAATCAACCAAAACCCTAATGTCACCTAGATACTCCAATGTCACCTCAAGTATCTGTGGGTATGATTATACGATATGCATTACACAATCTCAGATTCATCTATTCAACCCACACAAAGTACTTCAAAGAATGCCCCAAAGTTTCTACCGGAGAGTCAATACGAAAACGTGTGCCAACCCCTATGCATAGGTCCATGGGCGGAACCCACAAGTTGATCACCAAAACATACATCAAGTGAATCACGTGAATATCCCATTGTCACCACAGATAAGCACGGCAAGACATACATCAAGTGTTCTCAAATCCTTAAAGACTCAATCCGATAAGATAACTTCAAAGGGAAAACTCAATCCATTACAAGAAAGTAGAGGGGGAGAAACATCATAAAATCTAACTATAATAGCAAAGCTCGCGATACATCAAGATCGTACCACCTCAAGAACACGAGAGAGAGAGATCAAACACATAGCTACTGGTACATACCCTCAGCCCTGAGGGTGAACTACTCCCTCCTCGTCATGGAGAGCGCCGGGATGATGAAGATGGCCACCGGTGAGGGTTCCCCCCCCCCTCTGGCAGGGTGCCGGAACAGGGTCCCGATTGGTTTTTGGTGGCTATAGAGGCTTGCGGCAGCGGAACTCCTGATCTATTCTGTTCCCCGATGTTAATAGGTATATGGATATATATATAGGTGAAAGAAGTCGGTAAGGGGAGCCACGAGGGGCCCACGAGGGTGGAGGGCGCGCCCAGGGGGTGGGCGCACCCCCCTGCCTCGTGCCTTCCATGTTGCTTCCCTTACGTACACTCCAAGTCTTCTAGATTGTTTCCGTTCCAAAAATAACTCTCCCAAAGGTTTCATTCCGTTTGGACTCCGTTTGATATTCCTTTTCTGCGAAACACTGAAACAAGGGAAAAACAGAAACTGGCACTGGTCTCTGGGTTAATAGGTTAGTCCCAAAAATAATATAAAAGTTCATAGTAAAGCCCATTAAACATCCAAGATGGATAATATAATAGCATGAATACTTCATAAATTATAGATACGTTGGAGACGTATCAGCTCCCTACTGTGGAGAGCCCCCGGGGCGTGTACAGTCCCGCCCTGACACGTGGCTTGCACGACAGGGCTAGACGAGGTGTGTCTGGACACTCGTGAGCCAGCGCGGGACTCACGAGGCCCTACCTCAAGGCGGGTTGCGCCTGGTCTTGGTTCTTGTTGACTGTGATGGTCCTGCGAGATGGTTAGACAACCTGTGCCGAATGAATCTCCTGAGGTTATCACATGAGAAGGTCAAGCACCAACGACCCTAGGAGGTGACGTGAACGGGCCAGCCCGCCAGACAGAGCTCAGCCGTTGGATTTATCGATGCTGCAGGGACGGGCCCGAGCATAGATGCCGTGCCTAGCCTTCTCTTGCGAAGGATCCTGAAGAAAAACGATTGGCGCGCGGCTCCCATAGTGGGTGACAATCAAGCAGGCGATAACCATAGATAAATTGTGCATGGAAAGCAAAGTAGCTTAGGTAAATGCAAGAACGATACATGCCACTGGGTCAGACCCGAGCGGCTTGGGGATGATGCAGCCCGAGGGGCGTCCCCAGCAGAATAAGCTAAATACATAAAAAGGGATACATGCCGCAGGGATGGACCCACGCGGCCTGGGAGAGATGCGGCCCAGAGGACGCTCCCAGCTAAATAAACTTGGAAAATGTCACCTGGTTCCGTTGTCGAAGGGGTGTTGGGGTAGCTGAAGACACGTGGTGATGGGGTTGCTCCTCACGAGCCACTGGGGCCCTGAGCCTCAGGAGGCTCTGGGGGTCCAGGCGGTTCCTCGAGGACCGTCTCCACCTCCTCCAGGACTGCATGATGCCTGGCCTCCTGAGCCGCCAGGACGCTCCGCAGGTTGCACTGATAGGCAGCCACCATGCTCGGCAGGCCGAATGGCATGCGAACATAGCTGTGAGGTGGGCCCTCGCAACGTCCCATGCGCGAAGGCCAGAAGAGCTCCTGAGATGCGGCCCTGTTGAGCCCTGGAATGTCGATGCTGACGTGCAGCCCGCCATCCTCGTCTGGATGGGGAGCTACGCCAGGTGGGCGGCAGTTGCCGCGCATGGCTCATGCTTCATGAGGATATTGAGTAGTCTTGGTGATAAACTCTTGAGCGCCAGGCGCTCCTCGCCTGGTGCCCTCCTGAGGGAAACGTGCCGCAAAGCACGCCTCCATGTGGTGCCCGAGTGCCTCCCTCGTGATGGTTGCTAGGTCTGAGGCCCTCCAGAAGAGAGCCCCCGAGCCCTGCCCAAGGAGGGCGCCGGGCGCGCCTTCCTATGCGCGGGAGGGAGGCGCCCCATCTGAGGGCGCAGGTCTTGAAGTGGTGCTGCTGGTGACGCTGCCCTCCTGAGGCCCTGTACGGAGCAGCTGCTTCTTCTTCTTGGGGATGGCCTCAGGAGGGTGTAGGATTCCTTCGTTATCAGGGTCTTCGATTGTTGCGGCCTGGAAGGCGCGCTCAAGGGAGCACACTGCATCCTTCTCCTCACAGGTGACTGTGATGACACCGCCAGTCCCTGGCATCTTGAGGACGTTGCAGCCGTGGTGGGTCACTGCCATGAACTTGGCCAACGCTGGGTACCCGAGAATTGCGTTGTATGGCAGACGAATGTGGGCGATGTCGAAGTCGATGAGCTCGGTGTGGTAGTTGCCGCGCCCACCGGAGGTGACAGGGAGGCGGACCTGCCCGATTGGGGTGGTGGAACCATCGGTCACCCCTGAGAAGGGCTTGGTCGGTTGCAGCTGATCATAGGGTACTTGAAGGCGATCTAACGTGTCGACGGATAGGACATTAAGCCCTGCACCGCCATCGATGAGGGTCTTGGTGACTTGGATGTTGCTGATGACAGGAGAGCAGAGCATTGGGAGAGCACCGGTGGCTGCGGCGCACTTGAGCTGGTCCGCCGAGCTGAAAGTGATGGCGTACTTGGACCACCTGAGCGGGCGTGTGGCCTCGAGCTTGGGAAGAGCCGCGTTCACCTCGTGAGCAAACTGCTTGAATATACGCTGAGACGCTGGGGCCTGAGCTCCGCCCAAGATGCAGGCGATAGCGCGCGGTTCCTGGAAGCCCCCAGCTCCTTCGTCCTGGTGGTGGTCGTCGTTCCTTCTAGGTGGCGGCGGCAGCTGAGGAAGACCAGCGTTGCCCTGAGGGCGGTCCTCGCGAGGCTGATCCCTCCAGGCTTCCTCACGAGGCTGATCCTGCCAGCGGTCCTCGCGAGGCCGGTCGCGCCACTCCTGATGTGGGCTGCGATCGTCCCAGCGACCTCCGCCTCATCCTCCTCCTCGGCCGTAGCCCCGGTCGTTGCGCTCGCGGTGTCGACCGAAGCGTCCATCTCGAATGACCCTGAGCTCCTAACAGTCGTTGGTGTTGTGGCTGTGTACATTGTGGAAGGCGCAGAACGGTCGGCTGCTTTTGGACGACTCGGGATGGTCCCGGCCACGCTTCGTATCAGGCTCCGCCGCAAGCACGGCCACTCCCTTGTGCGTCATGTCTTTGGCCTTGGATTTCTTCTCCTCTGGGTCGGTAGCAGGGAGCTCGAGGAGGGAAAGGCGCCCTTCCTCAGCTCTTGCACACTTGTTCGCCAGGTTGAATAGCTCCAGAGCCGTGCACAGCTACTCATGGATGGCGAGCTCCTCCTTCATCTTGACGTCGCGGACGCCATCAGAAAATGCCGAAATGATGGCCTCGTCCGTCACCTTGGGGATCTTGAGATGAACGTTGTTGAAGTGCTGGATGTACTTCTGCAAGGTCTCTCCTGGCTGCTGCTTGATACGGCGCAGGTCACACATGGCCGGAGGGCGGTCGCGAGTGCCCTGGAAGTTGGCGATGAAGCGGTCGCGCATCTCATCCCAGGAGGAGATCGAGCCCGGGGGCAGGTTCAGGAGCCATGAGCGGGCGCCGTCCTTGAGAGCCATGGGGAGCCAGTTCGCCATGACCTTTTCGTCGCCGTTGGCCGCCTCGATGCTCAGCTCGTAGAGCTGCAAGAACTCCGCAGGGTCGGGGGTGCCGTCGTAGCGAGGGGGCAGATCCGGCTTGAACTTGCCCGGCCAGACGATGCCACGCAGCTCAGGAGTGAAGGCGCGGCAGCCGGCCGTGGCCACCGGGGTCCGTCGTGGAGGCGGAGCTTGCTCTTGACGTCCCCGCACCGCCATGGCAAGTGGCGCGTGGCCCTGCCGTGGCAAGCGATCCTGACGTGGCGGTGCTGGGAGCGGTGGAGCGATTTCTTGCGGTCGGGGAACTTCCTGGCAGCTTCCTTCTTCCTGCGCGGGCGCCCGGCGCGGCGGGTCGTGCCGAGGGGCCACGCGTCTTGGCGCCAGAGCGTCGTCTTGGTGCAGAGGTGGCGGAGGTGCTCCGTGAGATACATCGCCCGCAGCTGGCGGAGGGCGAGGCAGCAAGAGGGTCGGTGCGGGGGAGCCCCCAGCGGCGCTGACGAGCTCGGCGATGCGGTCCAACCAGTCCTCGTAGAGGTCGTCGACCGGGCGGTAGCGCAGGAGCTCGCGCGCCATGAGCAGCGCGGCCAGCGCGTCCGTGGGAGCGCGGCGAGCGTGAGACGATGAGCCGGCTGGGTTCAGCGACGGAGTGGCGGTGCGGCCATCCCGCCGCATGGAGGGGTGCAGAGAGGACGCTTGCTGCTCGTTTCCCGCCGGACCGGTGGCAGTGTTGGCGGCGGGTGACAGAGCACAACGGGAAGGCCCACCGACAGGGGCTGTCTGAGCGACACGGGTGGCGAGAGCGGCCCGATGCTCAGCGCGGGCCCGGCGAGCGTCGGCCATGAACTTGGTGAAGTGGCGAAACACGGGTCGACGAGAGGAAAGCTTCAGCGCACCCCTACCTGGCGCACCAAGTGTCGGATTTCGGGTTCCGGCAAAACCCTTGAGGTTCGAACACTGGGGTGCGCACGAAGATCTCTCCTCCCTCTAGCTCGCACACATCAAGATCTCACGTCCTAGCTCGACGAACCCAAAGAACAAAGAGACACAAGATTTGTACTGGTTCGGGTCACCGTTGTGGTGTAATACCCTACTCCGGTGTGGTGTGGTGGATTGCCTCTTGGGCTGAGGATGATTGGTTACAAGGGAAGAACAGCCTCCTGAGGAGAGGTGCTCTTGTGCTTGGTGAACTTGTGTGGCTGAAGATGATCTGAATCCGTTGCCTCCTACCGTGGTGGCTAGTCCTATTTATAGAGGCCCTGGTCCTCTTCCCAAATATTGAGCGGGAAGGGATCCCACAACGGCCAGTTTGAAGGGGGACAACTAGTACAAGCTATCCTTACTAAAGGTGGTCTTCGCCTCCCAAAGGCTCTGGTGGTGATGCCGTCTTGGGCTCCACGATGACCTCCGTCCTACCGTCCTGCTGGTCTTGGTCTCGTTGCACTAATATGGAAGCCTTTGCCTGATGCCTCGGGACTCCTCGCCTACGCTTGCCTCTTTAGCACCAAAGAGGAAAGAGGACACTGTGTCCGCTGGCGCCCGCCTGGCGCCCACCTGGCCTTGGTCATCATGGCTTACATCATAGGAACCTTGCGAGGTTCCCCTTGCCTTGATCTCTCCGCCCCTCGCGAGCCAGCCTGGTGAGGCTGCCCCCGAGGGGGTCTTGCGTCGTCTGCCTTGCGAGGCTTGGCCCCTCGCGAGGGTCTTGAGTGTTTGCTGGTGAAGATGGGCCGTACAGGGCCGCTGGTGGAGATGGGCCGTACAGGGCCGCTGGTGGAGCCACGCCGTGGGCCACAGGCAGGCAAGCCTGGGTACCCCGTTCCCACAACGCCGACACAGCCGGCGGCGAGGGGGGCGGGCTGGCCCCTGCAGACGATGGCGGGGCGCTGCAGAGCGCCTGGAGGTAGGAGGCTGGCCTGGGGTCTGCGGTGCCAGCAGAGGAGGGGCTCGACTCGAGCCAACGGTCCGAGCGCGAGCGGCCTCCGGCCGGCGGTGAGGGGGAACGCATGGCTGGGGTGTGCGGCGGGGCCGGAGTGGCCAGCGACGCGGAGGGGTGGACGTTGGAACTGGGGCGGCTGTCGGCGGGGAGCCAAGCGGGAGCGGGCGGTTCCAGAATTCTCTGAACACTTCCTACCACCAACAATAACAACCTCCTTTGAAGCAACTGAAGTTCCACATTTCTTACCCTAAAGTTACCCTAAATATTGATCATGATTCATTCCTTTCCATATAAAACTTACCAAATAAATGTACCGAAAATTGATCTTATTGCTAGATAAAATCGGTTTAAATAAATTGTGTACTAAAATCTAGTTTAAATATGTTGGTGGGAGAAAAAAAACAGTGGGGAAAGATTAACCGGAGTGAGGCGAGACTACCAACTCCTCCATTAGGAGTAGAGATTCTCATATCATTCGTTCGTGCAAGTGAAAGGCATATCTACCTATATGCGGTATTACCCTGCCGTTCTAAGTAAATTTGCATGTGCCACCTCTAAAAACTTCAAATAAACATCTGTTTTTGTGTGCCTGGATTGTTCATAGAGTGACAGGAGGTAGTCAGTATCTTCCATGCTAAGCGGGTTATTCTCATGATGAGTGTTTATTCACTCGTGCTTGCACAAGAGGGGAAGCAATAGGGATTCCCAGTCCCAAAATCAAATTGCAAATAATTAAACAAAACTCCCCCAGGAATGATGCTAGTATGGATGGTACCCGTGGATTCGGCTAGCCGTGGAGTGTGTTTGTTGGTGGAGGGGGAGTAAATCTTTACTTTTATCACTTGGGAACCTCCACTAATGTGTTTAGCATGGAAGATATCGATAACTAATGGTCACGAAGTAAACGGGAAGGGTGCATTTCCTTAAAAGTTCATTTATCTCTGTTTTAAAAATCTGAGCTCTGGCACCGTTGCAAATCACTGCATCCCTCTGCGAAGGGACTATCTATTTAATTTTATGTTGTGTCATCACCTTCTCAAATAAGCGCCAGATCTGAGAGCACTATTGTTATCCTCATGCATTGTGAATATCTAAGGTTGGATGCATCATGACTGGATCTTTTCTACCATGAATTACAATGTCTAGTTGCTTCTTGAACTTTGGAGGTGCTCTGCATTTATGTTTTGCGGTCTCAGAAAGGGATATCGAGATACCACTGTTGTCATATTATATCATGATTGTTTTGACAAAGTATTGTCATTTGAGATATTTTATTATTGCTCGCTAGTTGCTCATGCCATTGATATGAGTTAATATAATTTCTAAGAGTTATTGTTGACATGGTTAGTTATAATCTTTGTTGAAAACTTGGGTGCTACTTAAGCTTATTTATGTAAACAAGAACAAAAGAGTTCATAAAAGTTTTTCTTTTTCACTCTTAGTTTATCAACTGAATTGCTTGAGGACAAGCAAAGGTTTAAGATTGGGGGAGTTGTTACGTCTCCAGCATATCTACTTTTCCTAACGTTTGCTCTTGTTTTGGACTCTAATTTGCATGATTTGAATGAAACTAACCCGGACTGACGCTGTTTTCAGTAGAACTACCATGGTACTGTTTTTGTGTAGAAATAAAAGTTCTCGGAATGGAACGAAACTTTTTGGAGAATTTTTATGGAATAAAAGAAAAATACTGGGGCCAAGAACCACCGAAGGGGGGCCCTTGGGTGAGCACAACCCACCAGGGCGCGCCCCCCTCCAGACGCGCCCAGGTGGGTTGTGCCCACCTGATGGCCCCGCTGACCCTCTCTCCGACGCTATAAAATCCTATTTTTGGAGGGAAAATCAGGGAGAAAGAATTATCACATTTCACGAGACGGAGCCGCCGTCGCCTCCTGTTCTACATCGGGAGGCCACATCTAGAGCCCGTTTGGGGCTCCGGAGAGGGGAATCTTCGATCTTCATCACCACCAACCCTTCTCCATCACCAGTTCCATGATGCTCTCCACCGGGAGTGAGTAATTCCTTCATAGGCTCGCTGGTCAGTGAGGAGTCACTACAAAAAAAAGACACATCCATGACATTTTGGGCCGAACAATTTTTTTTCTGTCATGCTTATGACACTTCTATGACGATAATTATGACAAAACCCGGTATAATCATAGATGTGGTGGGCTCCTACTTCTATGACAAAAAAATCATGACAGAAAATGGGCTTTTCGTCCTGGGCGGGCCGGAGACGCAACTGCATGACATTCTTTGGGCCGTCCATGACGGAAAAAAACGTGGTAGAAGCGAGGGCGAGGAAAATATCGGGGAGTTCCCGGTTACGGTGGGTGGTCGGGGCCGAGAGATGCACGGAGGTTTTCCCGTTTCTCTCGTGTACGCGCGGATGTTCGAGGCGTTGGCTAACTAAACCCAAGCGATCGCACGTTACTGAACCCGAGTGATCGAACCCTTGGTTGTTAACTGAACCCGAGCGATTCATTCGCTGCTGACTAAACCCGAGCGATTCCTTCGCTGCTACTGCTAACTGAACCCGAGCGATCGATCATTGCTACTGCTTACTGAAGCCGATCGAGCCCCCGTGCGAGACGTAGCTAGCCGGTGTTGGGTTGCCTCTCGATGAACAATGCCCATTGCTACCATGCGCGCGGTACGTTGAACAAGTCGAGATGTGGTGAGTCGAGCCAGTTGGTTGGCTGTGGATGAACAGTCCCGGTGGCAGTTGGATGAACAGGACCCCGTGGTAGTAGGCCGTTGCCGCTAGATGAACAGGATCCCGAGGAGGCCGCCGCACCCCAACCGGTTGGGGGTGGATGAATAGGACCCCGTGGAGGCTCTATGAACAGCAGTCGGTGGAGGCTGGATGAACAGTAGCACGTGGAGGCTGGAGGAGGTCGAAGGTGGATGAACAGTAGCCCATGGAGGCTGGAGCGAGGCAGTAGACGGTGGATGAGCAGGACCCCGTTTCACCATAGGCGCTCCAACACAAGTCTGTTTCCTCCATTTTGCGGTACGCCACACCCCTCCCGATCAACAGGTCCCCGTTTCGACCGTAGGCACTCGAACAGAAGTCCGTTTCCTCCGTTTTGTGGTACGCCAGACCCTTCCCGATGAACAGGACCCTGTATCGACCGTACACGGTCAAACACAAGTCTGTTTCCTCTGTTCTGCGGTACGCAAGACCGTTCCCGATGAACAGGACCCTGTTTCGACCGTACGTGGTCGAACAAAAGGCCCGTTTCCTCCGTTCTGCGGTACGCCATACCTCATTTCGGCTGTTCCGTCCAAGCCGGTTGGTTCCCGATGAACACGACGCCGTTGCTGCCGTCCGCTGCCTCTCCATGTACACTAGCCCTGGCCGTACATATGCGCGAGTAGGCGTTCAAGACCCCGCCCGTATGTACGCATGTGGCCGTATTTTTTGGCATCTGGTTGTACGTACGTGTACACAGTTTAGAAGGGACTGCCTGAACTGCTACGCCGGGGGCATGCCGAGTCTTCCTCCACCGCCAACTCGACATCGTCTACTACTACACGTGTCGTTGCTTGCTCGGACATGGTTCATCGTTGCAGAGAGACCGATCGAGCAGTATGTATGTGCACGTTCGCGACAACGCTACGTACGCTTTGACCAGGTGGGTCCCAGCTATCAGGGAGGATAAGGATGCACTTCCTTGTGTGCGGAGATATAGCTGGTGCGTCCCGGCTGTCAGGGGGAGGAATCATTTTTATTTTGCGACTAATAAGGAGGCACTTCCTTGGTTTCGAAGATGTAGCTGGTGGGTCTAGCTGTCAGCCTCACAGCCTAAAGTCCACTTCCGATGGCTGTCGTTCGTTGACCTCGTTGACCACGAGGCGCCGAGAGCATCAAGGTTGTGGATGACGGCGAGGCCTAGGAAGGGAACGATAAGGAGCCAGAGAAGACGAGGCGGGTGGATGCCCACGCGAAGGAGAGTACGAGGGTTCACTGGTTCGGCTGCGGCGTAAGTCCGCCATCGCCAGAGAATAACAGGGGGTGTGGGTGAGTAGAGGGAAGGTCTGGCCAGTCGTAGTATGGTTAGTCCGTGTGGCCTACGTGGCAGCACAGCCGGCCACAGGAGGCTGGAGCAGGCGGTACGACGGGCCTGGTTTGGGCGGCTGGAGCAAGAAGACTAGAGGTTGAAGACGCAGGACGGCCATTGATTTAACATCCAACGGTCAGTGCAGCTAGAATCGTTTTGACTAAGTTGACAAAGCCCGTACGCGTCAACTTAGTTGGCCCACAAGTCAGCCTCCAAATCTGGTGGGTCCCAGCTAGCAGGGGGGAATCATTTTTTGCTCGTAATAAGGTGGCACTTCCTTGCGTGCGAAGATGTTTTCTGGGTTTTTTAATTTCTTCTTTTCGAGTTAGAATAAAAAGAAAACAATTTAGCATCTTTGGTACAATCTATATTTTTGCAAAATGGATCATAATAAAGCTGGTGGGTCCCAGCTGTCAGGGAGAGGTAACTTTTTTCCACGTAATAAAGGAAACACTTCCCTGCGTGCGAAGATGTAGCTGGTGGCTCAAACCTGTCAGGGGGAGAAATCATTTGTTTTCGCATAATAAGGAGGGACTTGCTCGCGTGCGGCCATGGGCCATGCGGGTCCCTACTGTCAGCCACTCCACGTTCATGCCTCTTCCGATGGCTGTCATTTGTTGACAAAGTTGACCACACCGCGCCGAGAGAACCAACGCGGTGGACGATGGCGAGGCCTAGGAAGGGAACGACCCAGAGCCGGCGAAGACACAGCAGTGGATGCCCACGCGGAGGGGAGTATGAGGGTTCACTGGTTCGGCTGCGGTGTGAGGCTGTCATCGCCGGAGAATAACAGGAGGTGTTGGTGAGTAGAGGAATGGCCTGGACGGCGATGGGAGTAGGGTGGGTCGGTGAGGCCTGCGCGGCACCACAGCCGGCCACGGGAGGCGGTAGCAGGCGGTACCGCCAGCGGTGGTTTGGGCGGCTGAAGCATGAATATCCGAGATTGAAGAAGCACCACAGCCGTTAGATGGACATCCAACGACCACTGCTAATAGAATCGTGTGTTGACTATAAGTTGACAAAGCCTTGCGTACGCGTCAACTTAGTAGGCCCACAAGTGACCATCACATCTATGGCAGAGAACATATAGCCCATTTGTGATTTGTTATGTACAACCCGTTTTTCAATCCTAATGGAATTTACTCAGCCCATTTACTGTTTGTTAAAATTACAGCCCATTTTCTAGCCAGGGCTTTGTTCATAATTTCAGCCAACTGCTCAAAAAAATTCAACAAAATTTCCAATATTTTGATGGGATCCGAAATATTTTTTAACCCAAAATTTAGAGTCAGATTAAATATAATTTCGAAATAAATTTGTATTAGGTAAAAATCCAACGAAATTTTGCAAGCGCAACAAGTAATGAAATTAAAAAAATGTAACTTTTTTAGAAGAATTAAAAAAATGTACCTATTCGGTGCGTTTTTTATATTTACAGCCAATTTTTTAATTACAACCCATTTATTATTTCTTAAAGCCCATTTTCTTGGCAAGTCTAATGCGGCCCGAAGAATAACAAGTTGACTTGGGTTGGTTATTCCGTAAAAAAGAATAGCTGGGCTAGCCATTTTCACATTTAAATATTAATATCTGGGCTGGATATTTGGTCGACATAAAATAATAGCCTGGGCCAGACGGGCCACAGCCCGCCCAGTTGATACCCTGCTCCTCTGAACAACACCAAAAACATCGCTAAAGAAAAACTCTGCTCACACCTCAAAAACACAAGTACTGCTCGAGCTGCTGGGTCCCAGCTGTCGGCCGCTCCTTGTGCAATCCTCTCATTTATTGACTATATAGGTTGATAATGGTGTGGGACCGTGATGTCAGGAAACCAGGAGGAAGCAAAAAATTTATAGTTGTATATAATAAGGAGGCACTTGCGTACGTGCGGCTATGGCCTTGGTGGGATCCACTGTAATCCTCTCCAATTAAAGTCATCTCCTGATTCCTCTTGTTTGTTGACCATGTTGACAACGCGAGAAGGCGGCGCCACGGCGAGCGCAACAACTCGAAGGATGACAGAGAGGGCCTCGCGGGCCCTGCGGATGGTCTGATACAACGCCTGCTACTCATTCAGGAAGCCAGGACATGCCCGCGACGGCATTGTCATTCACTTTTTCGCCGGCGATTCGTCCTTCCGCGAGCCGGTGCTCGTTGTGGAGACGGAGGTTGCAGCACAAGTCCTCCTGTGCTGGTAGCTCTTCCGCCATTAGGGCATCAAAGTGCCGCCGCACCTGCTCTATGGTGAACACGACATGAACCGGCTTGGGCGGTGCCGCTGACAGCTGGTCTGAAGCCACGTCCATCGTCTGATTGTCGTCGCTCAGCTCGCAGCGAGCTTGCTCGCGAGCCAGCATGTCCGGCTGCTGGATGCGTAGACCGCTGCCAAGCACGATTCTGACCGCCCTGGCCCACCCAGACCACCTCCCTCGCCCCCGCATGCTTTCTGCCCGAAATGGTCAGTGTCGCCAGCGCCACTTCCCGGTGCAGGCGATTGCTCCGTGTTCAAACGACACAAGTGTCGTCCGTCCGTCCATCTGCCGCCCACATTAATGATATGCGGTTGCCGAGGCGGCTACTTCGGCGCCACCCGTTCGTCCCTCTGTCGCCCACCATTGCTATATAAACTGCTGCGCCGGCCATAGCCGCAGACATCCGCCTCCGTTCCATTTCTCCTGTCCACACCACTGCTGCCACCATGGCTTCCTCGTGCTCTAGCGCTCTTCGGGATGGGCGAACCATGTAACCACAAGGAGATGGAAGCCATTGCTGCCGAGTGGCTGGTCGGCAAGCAGCCGGAGGACGATGATGTCCCAATGGAGAACGTGGTAGTCGGCGATCCGGCGCCAACCCCCTCCTCTGCGCCATCCTCGCCGATGCATTGCACCATGGCCATCGGCGAGGACCATGCCCAATACATGGAAATGGTGAGGCAGAAGCGTGAGGAGCAGTTCCGGGAGGCGCAGGCCGACGCCGCCTACAACCACCATCTCATCCAGGAGCACCTGCAGGCGGAGGAGCAGATCACCATGGAGCGGGCGGAGCAGGAGGCGCTACTCGATTCGTACAGCTCCGCCCGCGAGAGCAACCTCGCGCGCTGGCAGTACCGCATGCGGGTGGCGGAGGTTGCAGCCACCTACAAAGAGGACGATGAAGCGGGCGGGGGGATGTTTGACAAGACCGACGACGAGGAGGAGGACAATGCCGGCTCCGTCGAGGCCCCGCCCCTCCGGCACTGAGGCGGTGGACTTCGCCGGCTTCGGCAAGGCCCTCCTCCGCCGAGGCCCCACCCCACCAACAACGAGGCAGCGGACATCACCGGCTCCGCGGAGGCCCCGCCCTGCCAGCAACGAGGGGGAGGATTTCCCCTGCTCCACCGAGGCGCTGCCCCGCCGGCAACGAGACAGAGGACATCACCGGCTCCGTCGAGGCCCTGCCCCACTGCCAACGAGGCCGGGCCACACAAAAAATGAGTTAGAGTAGAACACGGTAGGTCGCCGCCGCTCGGGTCCAAGTAAGGCCACCGCTGCTGCCCTCCGGTTGAAGCCAAGCTTGGCGGGTTGACCATTGACCGATTAGCTTCTTGGCGGCGACGTGGAGTCGGAGTGCTGTGTTGGAGAAGAAGCTTCTGTTCGGCTCAGCCGGACACGGGTGGGTAGTTTCGGTTAATTAATTATACCTCCAGCACACCCTTTTTAGTTGAAGAATGTATGAAATGTAATGAAATCCGGCATGTTTGTATGAAATCCGGCCGTGTATGAATGAATTTAGTTCGATTAGTTCGAATTCTTGTATCACTGGCATTGGATGAACATGCAAAACAATACGTACTAGCATTATTCCCAGGGTGATCACCTCGTTTGCAGCAGTTTCACACAACAATACATACTAGCATTATTCCCAGGGTGATCACCTCGTTTGCAGCAGTTTCATGCGTACTCCCTCCGGTCCTTTTTAGTCTGCATATAAGTTTTGTCTGAAGTCAAAGTATCTCTATTTTGACCAATCTTATAGAAAAAGGTATCAACATTCACAATGTAAAATCAACTGACTTGAAAGAAATCTAATGTGTGAAGTAAAAAGGAACAGAGGGAGTACAAAAAGTTTGAGCAGCTTTTTAGCGTTCTTGTACATTGCAATCAAACACACAGGCCTGGCAATTCATAGAGAACATTCAAAACAATCGATGATTATGCATCTCAGCGATTCACATGTCAGAGCCAATATTTACTTCACAACTAAAGAATAAAGAAAAATTGATCAATGCTGCTGACAGCAAAGGACGTCCCATTCGAAAATATCAAACGCATGTCTTCTTGCTAACATCAATGAGCAAAATTTGACAAGGTTTTCCCATTCCAAAATGTCAAATGCGTGTTGTTTTGCGTACATTAATGAACAAACTTTGACAAGGTTTTCCCATTCCAAAATATCAAATGCCTACGATTGTGGAATGGGCAGGGTTTGCCATCAATTCGGACATTGACATGGCACCTTGTGCTAAATAAACCAGTTGTTCTTTTTGTGCAGTTCCACCAAAATCAACCAAATTCGCACGTAGCTTGTATGATTTCGCCTTTATATGTTGCAACGCTATGAACATATCGGCACCTCCTTTCTTGTGGTGGAAATGAATGATTCAAGAATACTCGATGTATTTGTGAACATTTTGTGCAGTTCCCATTGAAATCAAGCTGAGCACCCCTGTTTGCGTAAATACAAAAAAAGTGATTAGTATAAAGCAAACTATACTTTATGAATTGACATTTTAAATAGGCAACCTACATGATCCATGCAGAGCACACATTTAAAAAAATGGAACTCACCGGAAGGAATCCTAAAACAATATTGTATTGGCCATCACAGCAACAAAGATGGAGATCTGTGAGTCCTTCTAAGCTGAAGTTAGTTTGTTCTTGTGGGTAATAAAACCATCCTTCAACTGCTCCCTTCTGATAAGAAGAGAGGCTTGGCTACTTTATCCTGGCATAATCGGAACTAGGCACTTCACGTACTCCATATTCTTCTTCAGAGGGGGATGATCCTGTTGTGCAATGCTCGAAAAAAAGGAAAGGAAATACTTAAAACATCACAGATGAAGCACTTCATGACAGTAGCTAAATAGTAGCACAGCACCAATAGAGATGACAAAGCTCAATCATATGGATGAAATCCCTGGGCCGGTACCAACCTTTGTTAGGAGGCTTATTGTGTAGAGCATACAGATGAAGCACTTCTCAGGAACCATCTGTTGTTATCTACTGTGGTTGCATGCTTACTATATACTCCGCGATTAGTTTAATGTTTCCAACATCTTCTTATGCAGTTCCACTAAAATATATGTTATCTTCTAAGAAGATTCATGTTTGCACAAGTAGAGATAATTACATATTACATTAAGAGTGGCATCAAATCAGTGGCAAAACAATTGCTCGTTCCAGCCATAGCAATAAATTAAGATGCAAAACTAGATCATTATTTGTGTCATCATAGTTCTAGTGCTTCATTACAGCACCGGGAGTTGATTTTTGTTTTTCTTTAGATTGTTCTTCCCCTTCATCACTTGGTTCAGTAACAGAAAAGCTTCGCCTTCAATGTACGATTTGGCATGTCAATTAGGGAGCACAAGTATAGCACTAAACAATGACATTAATTTTCTGATGACAGTAGCAAAATACAGGCTAACAGTTGTGAAATATCATTATCTTACCTCAATGGGATATTACGGTGCACATATAGATTGGAAGTCTTGTCTCCATTTGTGCAATTCACTAAAATCAAGCAACATTGCCGTATAAGTAGCACAACATATGAAAGCACACTGCACAATCATGTGAAAGAAGGCTAGTACTAACCTCTCATGACGCGGAATTCAAACAACTCACAAGAAGAAGATCTGAAACAAATTTGCCAACAAGGATAGGAAGTCAGATCTCCTCTTGTGCAGTTCCACTAAGATCAAGCAATCAAGCAACATTGTCGGTGTGACATTTTGGTTGAACTACACAAAACACTCTTGAAATAAAAGTGTTTTGTGCAGTGCAACAAAAGGTCGTAATAGCAACTAGGTGAATTAGATAACTCTATTTACACAGAGGTGCAAAGGAAACAACTACTGGTCAATAATGGTGGATGACACAGAAGCCCCCAAAAAGAAGCATCTAACTTATCTAAATGGGAAAGAAAGCAAGACAGTAGCATTTCTCAAACAGTGGCATTGATTCATAGTAACAGAGAGATTATATTACTCCATTCCCTTATACAAGGCCACAAACTCAAATTACAGGTACCAAGGTAAATTTAATGACTGTTTTGCAAGTCAACTTTTCTTTTCGTTAACCGGGATCATTAATACGTTCGTATACATGCAAGGAAGAAATGAGAAGAAAGTAACATAGTGTCATTATGACTACATGCATGCAAGTATAATACAAGTTGGTAGTACAAGGAAACATTATTAATTTTTGTCTCGATTACTGTTAGTGGCCTTGTATAGATGCAAAATGTATTTTTCATAGTGGCCTTGTATAAGGGAATGGAGGGACAATAAAATTCGTTAAACATGTAATTTGCTTTTAACTATGGCATTGCTTCAATTTTTCGATGGCATTATTAGAGGGTGTTTGTTTACAGCGTGTAGGGGCTAAAAAAGTCCCTTTTAGTCCCATCTAAACCAAACAGGAGGGACTTTTAGGGACTAAAAGTGGGCATTTAGGACTAAAGAAAGAAGACCCTGAGGGAGTCTTTTTGGGACTTTTTCCAACAGTTGCCCCTGCCCCGCGTCGCACCTTATCTCTATTAGTTCACTACTAGGGGTAACATGGTCTTTTAGCATGTCATTTAATAACCTCTAGTCCATGTTTAGTCCCTGGAACCAAACAGGTAGGGACTAGGGACTTTTTAGTTGGGACTCAAAAAAGTCCTAGGACTTTTTAACCAAGCAGGGCCTTAGATTAACAACAGCTAAAGAGTTGTACGGGATAGTGGACGCACCAGCACCATGTGCATCTACCGATGTATATAGGGGTGATGCACAGTCTGTTGCAACAAAGAACAAACAACCAAGGAGCATATTTGTGTTGGTCCCAATTTTGTCATCTTTAGACACATTTCCCTATGTGAGGGCAGCAAATCTAGTCCTGCTCAAACTCTACAGCCTTGTCCCCCAAAATAGAAAGATCAGTTCTGCGTTTGTCATTGTTTTCCCTTTTCGACCAACGTAGGTGCCGGATAGCCAGTCTGTACTACTTTCCCCCTTCCTTTCCTCTTTGAACCACGTCCTAGATTCATGCTACACAACTTTCCCCACTACTTTCCTGTTTGATCCAACACCTAGATTCGAGTGTAGAAGCGGAAAAATCCCACATGCAGCTAAAGCAATGCATGTGAAATAAGTAAATTATACCTTAAGGTTCTCGGGGTGTGGCTCAGTGAGCGATCGGAGGCCAATCTGCCCACACTATGTACGTCAGTGAGGAAGAAGGGGTCGGAGGCCCTCCCGCGCCGCTGCTGGGTGAAAGAGAACAGCTGCGCCGGTAGTGGATTCCCTCCCTCGCCGACGGCGATAGCGTTAAGCCTCCTTCCCTTCCCCACGGACGGATCCTGCCGACTCTTTGACCAGCACTGAGGGAGTGAGAGAGAGAGGCCAACGAAGTCTTGTTTAGATCTGCAGAGGGTGAGAGAGTGTGAAGAGAGCAACTACAAGCGTTGAGGCTCCAGCGTGTATATATAGTGGAGAGAGAGTGTGAAGAGAGCAAACCCTAGAAAACAAGCGCCAAGGCTGCAACGTATATAGATGGAGTGATTTTCTTTTTATCTCCATAAAAATCATTTTAAATTGTGCACGAAATGGAACTCTTTATTTAACATAGTGAAGAAAAATACTAGGGACAATGCTAATACGTGAAGAAAATTTAACGTTCGTAGGAGTCAACTCGCAATTAACGTTGCACGCCTCCCGGTCGCGCTTACTAATGTTCATATGTGGTACACGGCCTTCCGAAGTGAACAACAACTGAACCACACACGGTCAAAATATCGGAAAGGTGCATTTCAAAAAAAATCGGAAAGGTGGGCTGCACCATCCTTCAATTTTAAATATTTTGGGCACTTGTATTCGGCCTAAGTCAGTGTGCCACCGTATGTACTAAGGGTTACAACGGGTGCTAAGAAACTAGGGCGTATTGAGAGTAATTGTCATGTCATTTATTTGTAGGGTCATTTGCAAACTGTGAAACTCTATTCTCCTCTTATTTAGTGGACGAGGCAAATCTTTTGCCTCTGTTTCGAAAAAAACGAGAAATTCAATTTTAGTTATTTGGTGTAACATCCTAAATTTTCAACTTGGAATGTTATACATAGGTCATTCATGCATATCATATTTATTGCATTTATTGGTTTCGCGATCCTTGAAATCCTAAGCAACTCAAGGACCCGCGGAGAGAGTTGGGGATTTCCCGATTTTCATATTTGAATTTTATCAAATATTGAAACAAGGATCATTTTGGTTTTAATGATTTTTCTCTCCGAAAATATTTCGAATTAAAATATATGAGAGGAGATAAATATGACTTCTCCAAAATGAAATGAAATATTGGAGGAAAATATTAAAATCAAATAAAGGATTTTATTTGGCTTTTATTGCTATTTTATTCGAATTAGGAAAAATGCGCGTTTTCCAAAATTGCATTATAGGCCCAAATAAATATTCACCTTGTCCGGCATATTTTTAGAGGACAGGGAAAATTTATTTCGGGATTTTTTTGAGTCCGTTTAGTATTTCTTTTCTTTGTTTTTCTGCGCGGAATTGTTTAAAAAAAAGTCAACCGACCTAGTCGGGCCGTGCCCGACTAGGACTTTGCCCGCCCGGCATTTATAAGCGGAGGCCCGAGCCGCCCCAAACCCTAGCCCCGCCGCGCCTCCAGAACTGTGCCGCCGCCGCTGCCACTTCGCGCCGCCGCTGCCGCCGCCGCCGCCGCCGTTGACCGGTCGTTTTTTAGGTTTTCTCGGTTTTTTTAGATCGGTTTTATTCCGGTTTTCTGCGGTTTAGTTAAGTAGCGGACGTCCGTTCGTACGTTCGTTTTAACGAACGCTGTTCATCCGTTTTTCACACACAGCGAACGTTCGTTCGTTAGCCTGTTCGTCATTTTTTTCTTTTTCCAGGGTTTTCCGCGATTATTTTCGATCGTGATTTCTGACCCGATTTTTGTTTTAGTTTATCTTTTCGCTCGTTTATCGGAATCAGGCGATTCAAGCGCCTAGATCTTCGTATCGAAGCTCTCTTTCTGTTTAACCAACTTGAACAAGATGTTGGTACTGTAAAATTTGACTTTAGTCCAGATTAGTAATCGGATCTTGTTTCTTTCGTAGTTTGAGTTTCGTTGCTTCGTTTGATTTGATTCTTTTTGCAAACCGGAGTTCTTCAGTTGAACTTTCTGGTTAGATCTTATTATTTGAGGTTTACCCGTGCATCTTTGCTTGATTGCTCATGTATGCTATTGTTTGTTTGCGATAGAATTCCCAGAGTGCGAAGCGTGCTACTACGAGTCTCTAGGTTTTGCGGATCGTCAGCAAGGCAAGTAACACATTGATCATACTCTTTTCATACCTAGTTTTTATGCATTAGTTCCAATCCTCAAACATTGCATGAGTAGGATGTGTTTAACTTGTGGGTATTGGGAAGTAGATGATGAAGTAGAACCTATTGCCCTATTTTATTATCAAACCCTTGGGAGTTACTTCTACATTATGCTTATATTGCCAGGCTATGCTCATAGACGTGGATTGGGTTTGAGTGTATCCATGACATATGTGAGATTGCTAATTACTGGTTCAACTTAAGGTGGCAACTTTAATACACATCTAGGTGGATTGTTTGTTTTGGGCACCTGGGGAATCCAGGGTTGTCCTAGGATATCCCGGGGTTATACCGTGCGATCATCCTATGGTCCGCCACCCAGGCTCAAAGGGATCATAAGATTATTCATGCTAGAAACTTCCGTGTGCAGCCACAAGCCATTATGGGCTCTGGCATAGTTGCGTATGTTGTGTGACCTCTTTCAGTGGTGGGCTAGCAGATGTAGAGGGAAAGTAGGTGTAACTGTCCACCCAGAGTAAAGAGTTAATGCTTCTGAAAGACTGTGTCTCGGTCATCCGTTTCTCAAACACCATGTAGTGCGAGAAATCCAACGGAGGCGAGCGAGTCTTGTGGGGAAAAGTGCGCAAACCTCTGCAGAGTGTATAAACTAATCATGGTTCGCCGTGTCCCCGGTTATGGACATCTTGAGTATCTGGTACTTGAATTATTGATTTGATCTCATCACTCTAAATTAATTTGGTTGGGTTGTTAATGATTACTTTAATTGGGATTGAGATGGGGGTACCATTCTCAATGTTTCAACCACCATGATAGGTAAATAAAATTTACGCAAAAACCATATAACCATAGAGCCTCCACCAGCCATATATGCATATAGTGATAGCATTTATCTGTTCATTTGCTCTACTCTGTTATATTGCCAGCATATTCCATGTGCTGACTCATTTTCGGGCTGCAATGTATCATGTTGCAGACTTTTCAGACGAGGAGTAAGGTTCGCTAGGCCGTTGTCATGCACTCAGCTATGCCGTTGGAGTTGATGGACTCACTTTATCTTCCAAGTCTTCCACTGTTATCGTTTTAGTTGGACTTAAGCCATATTTATTGTAATAAGTTCTCCTTGGAGACTATCGATGTAATAAGTGTGTGATTGCTACTCTGTTATAAATCCTTCGAGTACTGTGTGTGTCAGCATAACCGATCCAGGGATGACACTGAAGCACAGAGACTTGACTGTCTGAGGTCGGGTCGCTACAAGATGGTATCAGAGCACACGCTGAATGTAGGACACGACCACTAAGAAAAGCCATAGGTCACTCTTCTCTACTCATTTCTGACTCCTCTCCATTTTCTACTCTTTAGGATGGCGGACTCGAGGAACAAGTTTGCACAACCGGATGAAGACACCCCCTTTGGACGACACTTGAAGGAAGTCACTAGATACCTGAACATTGGAATACCAATCTTCACCGGGACCTACAACGCCACATTACTAGAAGAGGAGCGCTGGATGATTCGAGTTCAAGTTCCAGGAAGGACATTCACGCCAGTCACGGAGCCCATAGAGTTTTCCTTTGATGCACCAACCTGGAGTCTGGGAAAGGGCATGGCAGCCCACATCGCCATGGGGCGCATTGGCGAAGTTTACCACAAGGATCTCAAGGATACTATCTACCAGATATGTGGGCGCCGAGATGAGAAATGGGAGATAGTCAGCACCAGGAGGGACAGGTCCATTGCAGCATTCATCCAGGAGTTAAACCAGCACATTCGACGCCAGGAGAACCAGATGTGCGCAAGCATGATAGATTTGAAGAAGGCGATGACAAGGATCACCGAGCTAGAAGAGGAACTCAAGTCTACACGCGATGGATATGAGGAGGAAATCGCAATACTATTGGAGAAGAATGATGACCTGATAAAGAAGATAGGAGTTTTCATGGGAGACCCCGCGCCAGGAGGAGAGGACGACGATTGCACTTGCCCGGAGAACTACATCATCATCGACGACACCGACTCTGACCCTGATGATAGTGATGATGATTATGAAGACGAAGCTGGAGCGGACATCATGGAGTTTTCCACCGATCAAAATTTCTAGTAGACCACCATATGATCAGTAGTATTTCCCCCATGTAAATAGTATAGTCCGAGCACTGTAACGATAGTTAGATCGATTGTATGCCCTTGCTTGATTGATTGAGTGATATGATTGGGTTTGTCTCATGTGCATATGGGTAGTGTTTTCTCACTAGGCCTAATTTCTATTCTACTCTCTCCCATCTAAACCCATCAGATGCCTCCGAGACGTGACATCGGATTTGTCTTCCCACCGGAGATCACCCAGTTGATCCAGCAGCAGAATGCCTTGATGCAGATATTAGTCCAGAACCAAGGCAACAACAACAACAACAACCCTCCTCCAGTTGACAACTTAGCCCGTTTTCTGAGGTTACAGCCGCCGGTGTTTTCCAGTAGCACCGAGCCAATAGTTGCGGATGACTGGCTACGCAGGATTGGAAGGGAGTTGACCACCGTAGGTTGCACAGATGCTGAGAAGGTGTGTTTTGCCGCACATCAGTTGGATGGACCAGCATCCTCATGGTGGGAAAATTACGCAGCCACTTTTCCCATAGCCAATGTCACTTGGGGTCAGTTTCAGCAAGCATTCCGCACAGCCCATGTCTCAACTGGAGCTATGAGCATGAAGAAGCGTGAGTTTCGCAACTTACGCCAGGGAAATCATACTGTGGCTCAGTACATAGATGAGTTTAGTAAGCTATCCTGCTATGCCCCAGATGATGTGGCCACAGATGCCGCGAAGCAGGAGAAGTTTATGGAAGGGCTGAATGATAAGATGAGTATGCAGTTGATGGTGGCAACATTCAACAACTACCAGGAGTTGGTAGACAAGGCTCTTATGATTGAAGGGAAGCAGTAGCAGATTGAGAGCCGCAAGAGGAAGTATGGACAAGGAAAGTACAATTCTGGAGCTCAGCAGAAGCCTCGTTTCACCCCGAACTCAGGTGGACTTATCCATAACCATGGAAGCCACACCCACAATGGAGGGAGTTCTCACAACCATAATGGCTCCAAGAATGGAAACGGGAATGGAGCAGGCAGCAATCAGAACCGCTCTAACCCAGCCACACCCGCCAAGAAGGATCAAAGTCACATTACCTGTTTCAAGTGCGGGAAGACTGGGCACTACGCCAACGATTGTCCAGAATTGAAGAACGGAAATGGCAATGGAAGCGCTGGGAAGAAGCCCAACCCTTTCAACAGGGGACAAGTGAACCACATGAACATGGAGGAAGTTGAGGAGCAGCCAGATGCAGTTATCGGTAAGTTTTTGGTTAAGTCTTTTACTGCAATCGTTCTTTTTGATACTGGTGCATCGCATTCATACATATCAAGGGGATTCGTGGATAAGTATAAGTTGCCCACTAAGGTACTTAGGACACCTATGTTAGTAAGTTCGCCAGGAGCAGAATATATGGCAAGATGAGGATGTTTTCAGATGCCATTGACCTTTGGAAACCATGTTTTCCCCTCAGACCTGATAATTTTGGTGTCAAAAGGATTGGATGTGATACTAGGAATGGATTGGCTATCGATATATGGAGGAAACATCGATTGCGCGAGTAAGTCGATTTTGCTCACTACCCCGGAGGGAAAAAGGATCAAGTATGTATCCAGACATGCGCCGAGGAGGACTCAAGTAAATTCTCTCACGGGAGTTGTTCAGGAGGAAGTGCCGGTAGTAAAGGATTACCCAGATGTATTTCCAGAGGAGTTACCAGGCATGCCACCAGATCGAGACATCAAGTTTTTGATAGAACTATTGCCAGGCACCGGACCAATATCTAAGAGACCATACCGGATGCCCGCAAATGATCTGGAGGAGATTAAGAAGCAGATTATGGAGTTGTCAGAGAAAGGTTACATTCAATGAATTTCATCACCATGGGGAGCCCCAGTGCTCTTGGTCGAGAAGAAGGATGGATCCTTAAGGATGGTTGTTGATTATCGTGCGTTGAATGAAGTAACAATCAAGAATAAGTACCCACTGCCGATGATCAATGATTTGTTTGACCAGTTGCAAGGAGCTAAGGTTTTTTCGAAGATCGATCTGCGATCAGGATATCACCAGCTGAAGATTAGGGAAAAGATATACCTAAAACAGCTTTCACCACAAGGTACAGGTTATACGAGTATACGGTTATGTCTTTTGGACTAACTAACGCCCCTGCCTATTTCATGAGTATGATGAACAAGGTGTTCATGGAGTTCTTGGATAAGTTTGTCGTGCTGTTCATTGATGATATCTTGGTATACTCGAAGAATAAAGAGGAACACCAGGAGCATTTGCGATTAGTTTGCGAAAAGCTCAGGGAACATCAGTTATATGCCAAGTTCAGCAAATGTGAGTTTTGGTTGAAGGAAGTTGGATTCCTTGGACATGTTATATCAGGAGAAGGTATAGCAGTAGACCCCACCAAGGTTCAGTCAGTCACTGAGTGGTTGGCACCCACCTCAGTTAGTGAGATCCGCAGTTTTCTTGGACTCGCGGGATATTATCGGAGATTTATCGAGAATTTCTCCAAGATTGCGAAGCCTATGACGGCATTGTTGAAGAAGGACACCAAGTTCCATTGGACTGAAGAATGTGAAGCAAGTTTCCAAGAGTTGAAGAAACGTTTGACTACAGCCCCAGTGCTGATTCTGCCGGATATATGTAAGGATTTCCAGGTGTACTGCGACGCCTCTCGCTTAGGACTTGGAGGAGTACTTATGCAAGAAGGAAGAGTTGTTTCATATGCCTCATGACAGCTTCGACCGCATGAGTTGAATTATGCCACGCATGATTTGGAGTTAGCAGCTGTGGTGCATGCGCTCAAGACCTGGAGACATTTTCTCATTGGAAACCGTTGCGATGTGTACACAGATCACAAGAGTTTGAAGTACATCTTCACACAGAAGGAGCTTAACCTCAGGCAGAGGAGATGGTTGGATCTCATAAAGGATTATGATATGAAGTTGCACTATCATCCAGGCAAGGCCAATGTCGTAGCAGACGCTTTGAGCCAGAAGAGTTATGTCAATACCCTCGTAAGCGGAGGAATGCCAAAGGAGTTGGTAGAAGATCTCAGGGGGGCTACGTTTGAAGATAGTCCCTAGAGGATTTGTTGCAGCTATGGAAGTTCAGTCTACATTGTTGGGAAAGATTCGAGAAGCTCAGAAGGATGATAAGGAGATTGCCGAGATAAAGGAGAAGATGAGTGAAGGGAAAGCCAAGGGTTTTCGTGAGGATGAGCACGACACCTTATGGTTTGAGGACCGTGTATATGTGCCCAATAATGTAGAGATCAGGAAGCTAATACTTCAGGAAGCTCATGGCTCGCCATACTCGATACACCCCGGAAACACCAAGATGTATTTGGATTTGAAGGAGCGTTTCTGGTGGACTGGTATGAAGAAGGATATTGCCGAGTATGTAGCCGTGTGTGATGTATGTCAGAGAGTGAAGGCAGAACATCAGAAGCCAGCAGGATTACTGCAGCCTATGCCGATACCCGAATGGAAGTGGGATAAGCTTGGCATGGATTTTATCACCGGATTGCCCAGGACCCGATCGGGATATGATTCTATCTGGGTAGTAGTGGATCGCTTGACCAAAGTAGCCCACTTTATCCCAGTGAAAACCACTTATACAAGTGCGAAGTTGGCCAAGATATATATGACCAGGATCGTATGTCTGCACGGAGTTCCAAGGACCATCGTATCAGATAGAGGAACACAGTTTACTTCAAAGTTTTGGCACCAGCTGCACCAGACTTTGGGAACCAGGCTAGAGTTCAGTACAGCTTTTCACCCGCAGACAAATGGACAGACCGAGAGAGTCAATCAGATTCTGGAGGACATGTTGAGAGCTTGTGCGCTGGATTATGGATCTAGTTGGGATGACAATTTACCCTACGCGGAGTTCTCATACAACAACAGCTACCAGGTCAGTTTAAAGATGGCACCTTTCGAAGCCCTGTATGGAAGAAGATGCCGAACACCGTTGATGTGGGATGAAGTTGGAGACCGCCAGTTGTTTGGACCGGATTTGATTAAGGAATCTGAAGAGAAGGTTAAGCTGATTCGAGATAGACTGAAGGTAGCTCAGTCCCGACAGAAGAGTTATGCAGATTCAAAATGCAAGGAGGTAGTCTATGAAATCGGAGATAGAGCATATCTATGAGTGTCACCTCTTCGAGGAGTTAAACGTTTTGGAGTTAAGGGAAAGTTAGCCCCGAGATTTGTAGGACCGTACCGTGTTTTGGAACGTATGGGAGAGGTTGCCTACAAGTTGGAGTTACCCGAAGGACTGTCAGGAGTACATGATGTGTTTCACGTTTCCCAGTTGAAGAAGTGCCATGCAGAGATGGCCGATATTCCTCTAAGGGATACAGTGCCCCTGGAAGCGATTCCGTTGGACAGTGATTTGACATATGAGGAGAAACCTGTCAAGATTCTTGAGTTTGCCAGCCGGGTTACTCGCAGCAAGGTTATCAAGTTTTGCAAAGTTCAGTGGAGCCACCATACCGAGGATGAAGCCACTTGGGAACGAGAAGATGATCTATGCAAAGACCACCCACACCTATTTTCTAGCCAACCCGAATCTCGAGGGCGAGATTCATCTTAAGGGGGGTAGGTTTGTAACATCCCAAATTTTCAATTTGGAATGTTATACATAGGTCATTCATGCATATCATATTTATTGCATTTTTTCGTTTCGCGATCCTCGAAATCCAAAGCAACTCAAGGACCCGCGGAGAGAGTTGGGGATTTCCCGATTTTCATATTTGAATTTTATCAAATATTGAAACAAAGATCATTTTGGTTTTAATGATTTTTCTCTCTGAAAATATTTTGAATTAAAATATATGAGAGGAGATAATATGACTTCTCCAAAATGAAATGAAATATTGGAGGAAAATATTAAAATCAAATAAAGGATTTTATTTGGATTTTATTGCTATTTTATTCAAATTAGGAAAAATGTGCTTTTTCAAGATTGCGTTATAGGCCCAAATAAATGTTCACCTTGTCCGCATATTTTTAGAGGACGGGGAAAATTTATTTCGGGATTTTTGGAGTCTGTTTAGTATTTCTTTTCTTCTTTTTTCTGCGCGGAATAATTTAAAAAAAAAAAGTCAACCGACCTAGCCGGGCCGTGCCCGACTAGGACTTTGCCCGCCCGGCCTTTATAAGCGGAGGCCCGAGCCGCCCCAAACCCTAGCCCCGCCGTGCCTCGAGAACCGCGTCGCCGCCGCTGCCACTTCGCGCCGCCGCCGCCATTGAGCGGTCGGTTTTTTATAGGTTTTCTCGGTTTTCTTAGATCGGTTTTATTCCGGTTTTCTGCGGTTTAGTTAAGTAGCGGACGTCCGTCCGTACGTTCGTTTTAACGAACGCTGTTCATCCATTTTTCACAGACAGCGAACGTTCGTTCGTTAGCCTGTTCGTCAGTTTTTCTTTTTCCAGGGTTTTCCGTGATTATTTTCGATCGTGATTTCTCACCCGATTTTCGTTTTAGTTTATTGTTCCGCTCGTTTATCGGAATCAGGCGATTCAAGCGCCTAGATCTTCGTCTCGAAGCCCTCTTTCTGTTAAACCAACTTGAACAAGATTTTGGTACTGTAAAATTTGACTTTAGTCCAGATTAGTAATCGGATCTTGTTTCTTTCGCAGTTTGAGTTTCGTTGCTTCGTTTGATTTGATTCTTTTTGCAAACCGGAGTTCTTCAGTTGAACTTTCTGGTTAGATCTTCTTATTTGAGTTTTACCCATGCATATTTTCTTGATTTCTCATGTATGCTATTGTTTGTTTGCGACAGAATTCCCGGAGTGCGAAGCGTGCTACTACGAGTCTCTAGGTTTTGCGGATCGTCAGCAAGGCAAGTAACACATTGATCATACTCTTTTCATACCTAGTTTTTATGCATTAGTTCCAATCCTCAAACATTGCATGATTAGGACGTGTTTAACTTGTGGGTATTGGGAAGTAGATGATAAAGTAGAACCTATTGCCCTATTTTATTATCAAACCCTTGGGAGTTACTTCTACGTTATGCTTATATTGCCATGCTATGCTCGTAGACGTGGATTGGGTTTGAGTGTATCCATGATAGATGTGAGATTGCTAATTATTGGTTGAACTTAAGGTGGCAACTTTAATACACATCTGGGTGGATTGTTTGCTTTGGGCACCTGGGGAATCCAGTGTTGTCCTCGGATATCCCGGGGTTATACCGTGCGATCATCCTATGGTCCACCACCCAGGCTCAAAGAGATCATAAGATTATTCATGCTAGAAACTTCCGTGTGAGCAGCCACAAGCCATTATGGGCTCTGGCATAGTTGAGTATGTTGTGTGACCTCTTTCAGTGGTGGGCTAGCAGATGTACAGAGAAAGTAGGTGTAACTGTCCACCCAGAGTAAAGAGTTAATGCTTCTGAAAGACTGTGTCTCGGTCATCCGTTTCTCAAACACCATGTAGTACAAGAAATCCAACGGAGGCGATCGAGTCTTGTGGGGAAAAGTGCGCAAACCTCTGCAGAGTGTATAAACTAATCATGGTTAGTCGTCATCACTCTAAATTAATTTTGTTGGGTTGTCAATGATTACTTTAATTGGGATTGAGATGGGGGTACCATTCTCAATGTTTCAACCACCATGATAGTTAAATAAAATTTATTCCTTTGTTGTAGGGGAAAATTGGCTTTACGCAAAAACCATATAACCATAGAGCCTCCACCAGCCATATATGCATATAGTGATAGCATTTATCTGTTCATTTGCTCTACAGTGTTATATTGCCAGCATATTCCATGTGCTGACCCGTTTTCGGGCTGCAACGTATCATGTTGCAGACTTTTTAGACGAGGAGTAAGGTTCGCTAGGCCGTTGTCATGCACTCAGCTATGCCGTTGGAGTTGATGGATTCACTTTATCTTCCAAGTCTTCCGCTGTTATCGTTTTAGTTGGCCTTAAGCCATATTTATTGTAATAAGTTATCTTTGGAGACTATTGATGTAATAAGTGTGTGATTGCTACTCTGTTATAAATCCTTCGAGTACTGTGTGTGTCAGCATTACCGATCCAGGGATGACACTGAAGCACAGAGACTTAACCATCTGAGGTCGGGTCGCTACATTTGGTTTGTACACTTTGCTCTCTTCCAATAATTTTGGGCACTTGTATTCGACCTAAGTCAGTGTGCCACCGTATCTCGTACTACTCCCTCCGTCTAGGTGTAAGTCACGTTAGAAGGTGCAGCGGGACCAAGGTGCAGGCAGATTGGAGGAGAAGGAGAAACTTGACCGGTCCTTCCTCCAATCAAAGCCCTGATTTCTGTCTCTAAACGCAATAATTAATCACAACAATTAAGAGATGCCGTTTTAGCTACCATGCAGGGCCACGCATTAACTCGCATGGAAGCCGACTTTGATTCCTTGACTGATCAACGCGTAGTTGCGCTCCATGCATTGGGTTTCCGGGGGATATAACAAGGCAGAGTAAGTAACAACGCTCGCTAGCAACGAGGCTAGGAGGGGATTGAGATGCAAAGTTAATGGACGACGCCTAAACATTTTGGGAATATATGATTTTCGTAAGATGACTTAACACCTAGACGGAGGGAGTACTACTCTACTCCTCAGTCCAGGTTTGATGGAATATTCATCACCTCTTCTCTTCTCTTACGTACTCCATTTATCTCACTTCCTGTGGCTTCCCACTCGCACGATATTCCTATTCTATGAACATGTGTGTGTGTGTGTTTTAACAGCGTGTGTGTGTGTTAGAGAGAGCGACACATCGACCTACTCCTACAGAGAGATGGTGTGTAGTGTATGATTTAGCCGTGAGAGTCAGTGCATCCTCTCGTTTCCGGGCGTCCGGTCGGGACAGCTGCCACGCCCGCTCCTAACCAGCCTGGCCCACCCAAAGCCCCTCCATCGCCCGGGCGCGCTTCCCGTCCGAAATGGTCAGCGCCACTCCAGAGAATCGGTGCCGCATTCATGCCCGGGCAGAGCGGACACGACCTCTCACTAGCGTCTGCATTGAAGAAAGCGGATTCAAGAGTGATGGTTGCTTCATCCGTCCAACTTACTGCTGGGTCTATGTGATTTGATGGCTCATTGGTCATTATTACTGAGGTGGTACGACTGTTGGATGTCCCACGTTTTGGCGAAAGGAGGTAGATTACAATTTTCTCCATTCTTACAGCGGAGGAGTGCGAAAGCACTGAAAACACGCAAGCTCAGTGATTACATGGCCCACCTCACACTATCACCATATTTTCTGGACACCGTGCGACACCTAACTCTTTACATAGTAGTATAGTACGTACTGTAATTTCTCAGCGAGATAAATTTGTACAACGCTATGAAGCTTCCAGCTTCTGTTTCATGTATCTTGCGTCCAAGGTTGCCCCATTGCAACATTTCATCAAATACAAAGGAGACTACCATAGTACAAAGTTGTACTACTACTACAGTTGACACTTATTTTGGAACAGTGACAACTAAAGAAAAAAACGATCATAGCAGTACCTAGCCCTTGAACCCTAAACCCTAACCAGGCTTTAATTTGTTGGTGACTTTGAACCTTCCGAAGAAATGAAGTTTGCAACCCTTTGACCATCGGATCATTTTGTGCAGTTTCACTAAAATCGAGATGATCATCCCTGTGGCAAAGAAATTGAAGAAGTGTGATTATAATGAGATTATTGGGACTAGTTCATGGGACATAAACTCATCACAAATACATTAGAAGCCAATAGAGGTACGTGCGGGGCAAAGAAGTAGAGAAATATCCACATGGAGCGATGTGGGCAGCTGGGGCAGTGGTGCAAGCCGGCTGTAAAGGAAGTTGTACCTGAGGGATGTCGGGACGTAGCTCAACCTAGAGGAGGGCGGCGGGAGGCGGCAACTGCCCACGTCGCGGCAGTGAGCAAGGGACAAAGGCAACCGCACCAGCTTTGTGGGAGATAATGGCGGGGACCCCTGATCGGGATGTGCTGACAGTGGGTTTTCACCATCGGCGACGGCGACCGCATCTACACAAAGCATCCACCCCTTCCCCTGACGGACGTGATCCGCCCGGATGTTAGAGATGTGGCCACAGTCATTTTGTGCGAGAAAGTGTGAAGAGAGCAACCCCAGCAAGCAATCGTGTAGGCTCGTCCTGGCTATGTATATAGTGGAGCGATTTCTTTTTCTCTCCGTATGAACCTATTTATATTGTGTACGTGCCATTGAAGAAAAAAAAAGCTTTATTTATAAATGACACGGCACCGTTCATGCGTGGTTCCCGACCCTCCATTATTTATAAGTGAGTAACTACTACTAGACGCGTCAAATTATCACGTGGGCTGCATCATCGTACAGAAATGAGCTCCACCGTGTCACGTGTGTGGTTGGGGAAGACGCAAAGAGTGCTACTAGTACTACGTGCGTGGGTGCATGCACCTCTTCTATTCGAGCATGGTTATTAAAAGTATAGCCCACTACTCTACCACGCAGTTATTATATGGGCAAAGAGTATAGGCAGTAATAATGACTAATAAGCCGTCAAATCACGAGGCCCTCCTTTCTCTATGTTTGACCGAGGAAGTAGCCATCATTTCACTCCTCGTTGAAAATCCATTCGCTGCTACCTCCGCAAATAAATAAAAAACTGCTTCTACCTCCGCGGCATGGTTAATAATATAGCCATGTCAATCACGACGTAGAAATATCATTCACTGATAAATAGGGTTGGCTCTAAGGCTGGTGATTTTTTTTACTTTGTCTCTTTCTCTTTTTGTCTCATTTTAAATAGGAGCACGTGTAGAGGATGGCTATTCCTTTCGATGGGACTTCTTCATGGGGTTTAAGACTAAGCAGCTCCGAATTATTCCCACTGCCCACCACTCTGAATCGTGCCATTCATGATAGTACTCCCATTGCAACAATGAGGTCCACTAGGTCTAGCACGTCCTGTAAGAAGAGACTGTCACGCAAAACATACATCTTGTTGCCTTCTTCCTCATATAGTACGTACCACTGGTACGTACTACTAGTACTACTACTACTCGTTCTCCTATAAACCTTGCCCTTGGCATCTCAAAAATATTAACCTTGCGCTTGGCTCTTCGCCTCTTGTGGAAGTCGAGCAATAATGGTACTAAAGTATATCATTCTGGCTATCTAAGACCGAATGAATTGCTCATGTGCGAGGGTGGAGGGGTGAGGGGCGAGGGAGAGTATGTACTAGTACGTCCGTTTCAATATGGACTACATACGGAGCAAAATGAGTGAATCTACACTCTAAAATACCTCTATATACATCAGTGTTTGGAGTATGTACTAGTAGTTCATATTGAAATATACTAAAACACATATATTTCAACAATATGATAATCTCTCTAACCAAGGTAGGGACAAGGAGTAACGGAGGGAGTAGTAAAATTTTCTCCTCGTCCTACGAGCCACCGCGCGCATGGGCGAGGGAGTGGGCATAGGCGTAGTAAGCAAGCTTCTCCTCGTCCTGCGACTCTGCGAGCCACCGCGCCCATGGGCGGGGGAGACGGCGTACTAAGCAAGCTTCTCCTCGTTCTGCGAGTTGACGGGACACATCAAAATTAATACGTACAGGGCATCTCTAGTGTATAGAGCCTTGCCTCTAAGGTAGGCCCCACATGGTTTGCCTCTTTTTTAACATAACGCGTCAAGTCGCAATTTGTTTGTTCACCCGTGGTACATGATCCTCCATCAAGTGGACAACCAGTACACGTGTCAAATTGCCACGTGGGCTGCCTTTTCGTACCGAAATGAGCTCCACCGTGTACCCGCGCGGCTGTGGTTGGGAAAGAGACGGGAGTACGTGCGCCGTGCGTGCACCTCTTCTCTCCGTGCATGTTTCCCACCTACGTGGGTGTGTGTGCGAGAGATACAAACCTAGACAGATGGTGTGTGTGTTCGTGAGTGTTTTTTGTTGGGGGTGATTTCGTGAATGTATTTGTGGGAATATGTGTCGATGATATGTCAAACAAAAATTTGACACATGCAATGTGTGTGAAATAGAGGCCTATCTATATCATCTATAGAGGGGGCGATACGAGAAGAGAGGTAGGGGTCATAGATATCGATAGAGTCAAAGAGGGGATCAAGTGGGTGGGTGCGAGATCGATGAAGAGAGCCTCGAAATTGTGTGTGTGCAAGTCAAAGATATAGGGCGACTGACCTACCGGAACGTCAGACGGCACGTGGAAAGTTTGTGTGTGGCAGGGAGACATGACTAGAGCGCTCGATGTATCGGTGTGTGAGTGGGGGGGGGAGGCAGAGGCCTAACTAGAGAGGTAGATCGACTCATATATGTGTTGATAAGGAGAGACCCAGCTATGTCTTGAGGGAGATCAGTCAACATCCATACATAAGTGAAGGACGGAAGATAGGTTGGGACAGAGAGAGAGAGAGGAGAGGAGAGAGAGAGGGAGAGGGGTAGACTGCTGGATGGGTGGTGGAGTTGCTTCTCGAAGATGGTGGGAGAGGCCTACTAGACAAACTGAGGGTAGAACTGCAATATTATCAATAAGAGTGGGGATGTGTTTTTGTGTGTGCGTGTGCGTGTGCGTGATAGATGTGTCGAGAGGCATGCATGGATGATGAAGGGGGACCATGTGTTTGGTAAGCAGACCTAACTAGATCAGTAGATCAGTTGTTGTGTGTCGGAGGAAGGGAGAGACATAACTAATGAGGTAGATCGATCGGCGCGTGGGGAAAACGAGTTATAACGACCTAGCTAGCTATATGTATAGTGGGAGATCGGTCGGTGTACATCCATTTGTTAGAGGCAAATAAGGCCCAGCGAGACGGATAGACAGAGAGAATGGAGCTAGGAGGTGGTGCGAGAGGCCTACTAGCTAGATAGGGGGAGGAGTGTGCAATTGTGAGATCGATGAAAAGAGGGGCGAGAGTTTACACGTGTGTGGGACCGTATGAGAGACACGAGGCATGGACACAGAAAGGAGGAGATGGAAGGTGCGTGTGTATGTGGTAGGCAGACATCGCTGGAGAGGTTTATCGATCGGTGTGTGTCGGAAAGGAGTTGTGGAGACCGTGGGAGAACAACCTAAAGAAAAAAAATAAATGTGCGCGATGGATAGAATGTTGAGGGAGAGGGGGAGGGCGAGGAGGGCGTGTGCATGCACGAGAGAAAGTTAGTGCTAGCTACAAAGGTTAGAGGATTGTGTGGGTGTAAGAGGAAAACAAAGATCATAATTCAATATGAAAGTGGATTCATATATTTGAATAGTAGAACATAGTGTTATAAACATATGCATGCATGAATATAGCGGTGATACGCATGGTGTGGTTTTGGACATGTTATACCATAATGTGATAATGTGTGGCATTTGCAACTCACAGCTAAATATCGAACAATCTAAACCATACTATACATCGAACAACCTCACATTTAATTTGAATTTGTAATAATGTGAGGCGTTTGCAGCTCACAACTAAATATCAAACAATATAAACCATACTATATATCAAACAATCTCACACTTTATTTGAATTTGTGATAATGTGTGGCGTTTGCACCTCACATCTAAATACTTGTAGGCGTAGGGGGCGGGGCACCATACATTATGTGATAAACACATTATACATATGAGACATGGTTTAGATTATGAAGATCTAGCTAGAGCTTGAAATGTACTATGATTTGAAATCAACATAAAGTGGATTCAAATAATCGAGTTCGAGTTCATATAGTACACATAGTTCATATCTAACTCGACAGTAATCATGTGGTGTGTTGTGAAGATAATATACAAACGATGGTTTAACATGACAATAATGAAGATTGTAGATCTTATTAAAATAGAGAAACAAATTCAAATGGTTTAACTTGACAACAATCATGATTGTTGATCTTATTCAAATAGAGAAACAAATTCAAATTTAGTTAATATTGAAGCGGTAGTATATACGTTTGGAATGCACTAAAACATTCATTTGAGTAGCATGTTGCATGCATTATACACATAGCGAAATATTTTGATTGAACGTAACATGAATTCAAAGTTTTGAATGGCATTTGTAGTGCGAATTGATTTGGTACAGTACACGGGACTAGACTCTCTTGTGTGGTGCGAATTGATTGCATTTTGTTTTTTCGTCGAGGGAAGTGCGAATTGATTTGGTACAGTACACGTTAGGCTTGTCCGGAAATTTCAACCCGCGCCTTGTTACCCCGAAATATTTAAGATATATCTTTGTCTCGTTGAGCTCCGAAAACTCCCTCCACCTCAACCCGTGCTTTGCTATCCCAAAATTACAATGCGCGCGAAAACTCCCACCTCCTGCGAAATCCCGACACGCGAAATGCCCGTGATACCCCTGAACCGAAAGAACCGCCTAGCTCAAATCGGTGGGGGAACTTTCATAACTTAGCCCGCATTTCGGACAAGTGCGTCCCTAAGCCATGGTTCCCCCTCCCATCCCATCCGCCGACCCATTCGTACACCGAGGTCGCGAAAACCCGCGAAGCCCCACACCCTCCTCCATCCGCCACCTAGCCGGAGCCTCTTCCCCAACGATGCCGTCCACAGCAACGCCTCGACGTCCCTCATCCACCGCACCGGATGAGGATCCATCGCGATCTCGTCCTCCCGCCAGTTCAGCCACCCCGTCCTCCACCTCCAAGGAGTGATACGTCTCCAACGTATCTATAATTTTTGATTGTTCCATGCTATTATATTATCTGTTTTGGATGTTTAATGGGCTTTATTATGCACTTTTATATTATTTTTGGGACTAAACTATTAACCGAAGGCCCAGTGCAAATTGTTGTTTTTTTGCCTATTCCAGTGTTTCGCAGAAAAGGAATATCAAACGGAATCCAAACGGAATGAAACCTTCGCGAGGATCGTTTTTGGAACAAACGCAATCCAGGAGACTTGGAGTGGACGTCAAGGAATCCACGAGGTGGCCACGAGGTAGGAGGGCGCGCCTAGGGGGGTAGGCGCGCCCCCCACCCTCGTGGACCCCTCGTAGCTCCACCGACCTACTTCTTTCGCCTATATATACTCTTATACCCTGAAAACATCCAGGAGCACCACGAAACCCTATTTCCACCGCCGCAAGCTTCTGTACACGTGAGATCCCATCTTGGGGCCTTTTCCGGCGCTCCGCCGGAGGGGGAATCGATCACGGAGGGCTTCTACATCAACACCATAGCCTCTCCGATGATGTGTGAGTAGTTTACCACAGACCTTCGGGTCCATAGTTATTAGCTAGATGGCTTCTTCTCTCTTTTTGGATCTCAATACAATGTTCTCCTTGATCTTCTTGGAGATCTATTTGATGTAATTCTTTTTGCGGTGTGTTTGTCGAGATCCGATGAATTGTGGGTTTATGATCAAGATTATCTATGAACAATATTTGATTCTTCTCTGAATTCCTTTATGCATGATTTAATATATTTGCAAGTCTCTTCGAATTATCGGTTTAGTTTGGCCTACTAGATTGATCTTTCTTGCAATGGGAGAAGTGCTTAGCTTTGGGTTCAATCTTGCGGTGTCCTTTCCCAGTGACAGTAGGGGCAGCAAGGCACGTATTGTATTGTTGCCATCGAGGATAAAAAGATGGGGTTTATATCATATTGCTTGAGTTTATCCCTGTACATCATGTCATCTTGCCCAATGCGTTACTCTGTTCTTATGAACTTAATACTCTAGATGCATGCTGGATAGCGGTC
Source organism: Triticum aestivum (assembly GCF_018294505.1). NCBI lineage: Eukaryota > Viridiplantae > Streptophyta > Magnoliopsida > Poales > Poaceae > Triticum > Triticum aestivum. The sequence goes on along the minus strand of NC_057802.1, from coordinate 382,452,912 downwards.
GACGTCTGGAGTAATAGTAGTAGATGCAGAATCGTTTCGGTCTACTTGACACGGACGTGATGCCTATATACATGATCATGCCTAGATATTCTCATAACTATGTGCTTTTCTATCAATTGCTCGACAGTAATTTGTTCACCCACCATAGAATTTGCTATCTTGAGAGAAGCCACTAGTGAAACTTATGGCCCCCGGGTCTATTTTCCATCATATTAATCTCTGCCTACGTGCTATTTCCGTTGCCGTTTATTTTGCAATCTTTACTTTTCATTCTATACAAACAAAAATACCAAAAATATTTATCTTATTATCTCTATCAGATCTCACTTTTGCAAGTGGCCATGAAGGGATTGACAACCCCTTTATCGCGTTGGTTGTAAGGTACGTAATTGTTTGTGCAGGTACTAGGGATTTGCGTGTAGTCTCCTACTGGATTGATACCTTGGTTCTCAAAAACTGAGGGAAATACTTACGCTACTTTGCTGCACAACCCTTTCCTCTTCAAGCGAAAACCAACGCATGCTCAAGAGGTAGCAAGGAGCTGCCCCGACGTTCCCCTCGTCTTTCACGCCACCTCCATTCCCACACTGCCGTCTTCACCTGCACCACCGGAAGAGCAGCATCATCACCGATTCCTCGGATGAAGCTGCGGCCTAATCGGCGCCACCAAAGAGGTTCTACACTAATCGCCGCATTTTCTTCTTGATTCGATCTCACGGTGCCGCCGGCGCTTGGTCCCGAGCCGACATGGCACGGCTCCATCCACGGCGGCGTCGCCAGCCATTTCCTCCATGGCGTCGCTCCCTCCGCGGCGATGTCCACATCAGTAGGAGCTGTTGCTGCTTTGGCTCTCGCTCGCGCTGCTGCTCTGCTCTTGCTCTTGGTCCCCTGCCTCGTCTGCTCTTGCTCTTGCTCGCGCTGCTGCTCTCACTCTTGCTCTTGCTTGCGCTGCTTCTCTCACTCTTGCTCTTGCTTGTGCTGTTGCTCTACTCTTGCGCGCGCTGCTGCTGCATGAGCAGCAGATCCTGCTCTCCCTCGAGCCCCTGCAGCTGCTACCCGAGATGTTGCTACCCGACCAGCTGCCCTGGCTCTCGCACGCGTTGCTGCTCTGGGCACTGCTGCTGCTGCTACTACTGCTTTTCTGCTACTAGTGCATTCAGTTTCGACAGTAAAAGTCAGTTTCGACAGCAAAATTTAGTTTTGACAGTTAAATTTAGTTTCTACAGTTAAGTTCAGAGATGAGCAGCTGATGTATTTTACATCTAGCACTTTCTGGTTATGTATTTTATGTCATCTATTGGAGATGTTATTAGAATTCCACTCAGGTTAACGTTGTCTCTCTTGTCCTGCTTCAGCCTCGCTGTCTTACAACTCACCGGAGCTGCTCCGACAACGAAACCCTCCATCACAGCGGAGCAGTACCCCGGGCTCCATCTCTAGATGCCTAAGATCTTATTTCCCTCCTCCGACAGCCAAATCAGCCGGAGCATCCTCACCGACCAACCCAATCATGCTGAGATCAACATGGCTTCGCCAAAGAGGTTGTACACTTGTTGCATCGCCTTTTTACTCTACACGTTATATATATTGTCCACTGAGCACACGTAGTAACGTGAAATACGATTAGTTTCTCCTACTATATGACAAGCAGTGAGGTACCATGTAACTTAGCTATCCGTGATGGACTCTCTTGGACGCCATCATTATTTATCCCTGTGCGTTTGAGATGTGCATTTGTAGATGGGCCTTGGAGTTGAGATAGTAGGGCAGTGGCCTGGGTCCAAAGTAGTAGAAGTAGCACAAAAACATTTTTTGAGTGTAGGATTTTCCCTGCTCAAGCCTGCCTACTAGAATCGCCAGTGCTTGAAAGGAAAAGTGAAGGAAAAACTTAGGAATTGGAAAGTTTCATATGGTACTACTATTCATGCATTTGGTTCAAAGGAATGGAGCAAAGGAAAAATGTAGGATTTGTTCCTTTAGTGTCTCCTTGAAAGAAAAACCATAGGAATTTTAATATCCGCTTGTCCTCCTTTTCAAATTCCTATTCATGAAGCACAAGACTAAGAGATAGTAGCATAATAGCATTATAACCGTACATTTTCTTGTGGTTTGACTTAATCTCACCATGCTTCTTTGCATCATGTGATCTTCCAATTCTTGTGAACCAAACACCCAGATTGGTAGAAATCATGTGTTTTTAAATTCTCTGTTTTGCACGTGCATTCTTATCCTATCCCCGTGTATTTCCTATCCCTGCATCTTTAGAATCCTCAAATTCAAACAAGCCCTTACACATTTACTTTTGTTAAAGATATGTGTCAAACAAAACCATGTGTGGTTTGTCCCGCTCCTGCTGCACTGTGTTCCACCCCAGCTCAGCTGCTCCAATGACGGAAGGGTTCACCACAACAGGGATCCGCCCTCCAGACTATCTTTCGCCGCCTCAGATCTTCTTCCCCGTCGCCGGCAGCCACGACAACTGCATTACCATCATCAACTAAGCAAACGACCTCGAGGACTACACGGGTCCGCAAGAGAGGTCGCACTCTTTCATGTCTGCTTACGTTATGCATCGCTTAATATTACATGCTACTTTATCATCATGTTCACCAATTAGACTCTGAGTCAGCTCCAAACTAATGATCAAACTTGAGTTTTTAAATGGTTGTGGGGTACATATCAGGGCCACAATCAATAGTATCTATCTACTATCTGAATAATCTCTGGTTTCTACTATGAGTTTCATGTTGGGTGGGAAACAAACAGTGAAGAAGCCATTATCTATATTTTCTTACTGAAGCTATTATTTGCCTGCTATCATTGGTTTTGGGTCTGTCCACAGGTTTCTACCATCACTCTGGATTTCTGCATGCACTCCTTACATAATCTCACTATGTTTTATTCCTATGCATGTCAGTTATTGTACACAATGGAACTGAACATGTAGACCAAAAGAGACGAGCCTTGCGTGGCAATAAAATTTCATGCAGGTGTTGCTCCATGGTGGGCGCAAAGGCAGCCCCCCTCCACCCATTTCGGATCGTAATCAAGAGGAAGATAACTATTCTGAGGGGGATTCAGAAGGAGAAGACCACTCCTATTTACCCCCTGAGGTCTTTGCTTACTTGGCATGCTGATGTTGGTAATATCATGCATATGGTGCCTTGCATTGCTTACTTTATACATCAAATATGTCATCTTCTTAGTTTAGACATGCTTTGTGTGAATTCCATCTGTTTAGTTTCTTTATCGTATATGTGAATTATGCAACGCCATCTTGTTTAGCCAGGCATCATATATGTGAATTTTGCAATGCCATCCTGCTTAGCCAGTCATCTTATATGTGAATTATATCATGCCATCCTTTTTTTCATTACGTATTACATTTGTCAACAATGTTAGCACATTCAACTACTCTTCGTGTGCATCAGCCATTTGACACGGTGATGGAAAATTCTGGAGTGAAAACAAGGTCTTCAGAGCAAACTACGCTATCTGAGGAAGCGCATATCTCGCTGGTTACGGATAGCTCCTTAGAGGAGGATTCAGAGACAGATGACCAGTCCTATTTCCCCCCGAGGTGTATGCTCTAACTTGGTAGGGTTATGTTGCTCATATCGTGTGTATGGTGTCTTGCATTGCTATGTCATTGCTTAGTTTAGACATGCTTTGTGTGAATGCCACCTGTTTAGTGTCTAATTACCATATATGTGAATTATGCAATGCCATCTTGTTGCAAGACATTATATATGTGAATTATGCAATGCTATCTTGTTGCAAGGCATTATATATGTGAATTATGCAATGCCATGCTGTTAGCCAGTATATGTGAATTATATCATGCTATACTTTTTTGTATTACGTGTTCCATTTGTCGACAACATTTGTATATTCAACTACTCTTCCTGTGCATCAGCCATTTGAAGCAGCGATGGAAGTATCTGGAGTGAACACAAGGTATTCAGAGCAGACAATGCTACCTGCTGAAGCAGACATCTTGCTGGTTACAGATAGCTCCTCAGAGGAGGATTCAGAGACAGATGACCAGTCCTATTTCCCCCCTGAGGTCTATGCTCAAACTTGGCAGGGTTATATTACTCATGCCATGCATGTTGTCTTGCATTGCTTAGTTTTTACATCATATATGCGATCGCCATCTGCTTACTTGCTTAGTATATAAATCATATATTTGAATTATATCATGCCATCATGTTTACATAGACATCATCTATCTGAATTATGGCATGCCAACCCATTTAATAAAGACATGATATAGTTATATCATCTCATCATGTTTAGTGTTTACAGCCATCATATTTTGAATTATGTCATTCTATCCGTGAATTATATCATGCTATCATGTTTCCATAGGCGGCATGTATGTGAATTATGGCATGCCAACCTATTTAATAAATACATTATACAATTATATCATGTCATCCTATTTACATAGTCATCATATTTTGAACTATGTCTTTCCATCCTTTTTAGTTAGCCATCATATATGTGAAATTGTGTCATGCTATCCTGTTTAGTTAGCCATCATATATGTGAAATTGTGTCATGCTATCCTGTTTGGTTAGACAACATAAATGTGAATTATTCCATGCCCTCTTTTATTCCCCACTATCCATTGCACCTGTCTATCATACAATGTCTGTATATTCAATTACCTTTCTTGTTTATCAGCCATTTGAATTGGAGAGGGTGGTGGCAGTATCTAAGGGTGTAACAACACGGTCTTCAGAAAAGATAGTTCTACCAGTCGATGCAGATAGAACCACGGTTGTACTTGCCCAAGAACCAGCCCCACCACACATAACCCAGACTCTCGTAGATTGTACCCCTACCCAGTTGGACAAAGAATCAGCTACACCCCTTCTAACCCCAACCCCAGCAGATAGTAACCCAGTTCCAGTTGACACAACACTATCTCCACCACACAACACCCAAACACGAGCAGTTAGTAAGGGAACTGCAGTGCCCAAAGCACGAGGACCACCACTCCGAATCCCAACTCAATGCTTAAAGCAAAAGAAGAATTGTTCTCAGGTCAGGTTTTGTAGCTATGGTTGATACTCCTTTGCTCTTGCATCACTGTATTTACTCATACCAGCTATTTTCAAATTTGAAGGATGGAATTGAAACTCCAATGGCGCAACAGGTATGTTTTAAACCTGTTTCTTTAACTGGTTTGCTGTTGTAACTTGCTCTATGTTGATTTCAGTTTCAATTGAATAAACAGTTATGTTCTCATGTCATCCACATTACAAGTGTTGTTATTGCTCTGTAGTTTCCCACACTTATATTATGTCTATTCTGCTTTGTCTTAAATAGATATTATTTGAACTGTGTCTCTATCTTGATTTGGCAACAAAAACTAGAATTATATAGGCCATACAGTGACCATGGTACATAGATATATGTTTGTTCCATGTTGTTATCCTGTCCAATTTACTACTGAACTGATTTACCAAAATGAGTTTCATATACAACATGGTAAACATGTGAGTGTCTGCTTGTTTCTCTTTTAGAATGCAGACAAAATATTGGAGAATAGTACCCCGTTATGCAATGGTAAAGGAAGTAATGCAAATAAGGTTCAAGATAGCGAGACATCCCTGTTGGTCTCCAAGAAAGCTGATAAAAACTATCTTGACGACAGTGAGACAACCCAAAAGTCTTGTCTTGATGTAGTGTTCGAGTTACTGGCCAATACTGCTGGCACAAGCTCTTCGAACTCGCTGCTTGAATCAGTTCGTCTTCTTGAGTCTCAACTTCAAGTTGAAAGACATCGATCAGATGTGCTGCAACACGAAGCCGAAGGACTGAGGAAGGCCCTGCAGAATCCAGATACATACTTTCTGGTGCAACAGCAAGCGCTGGAGGATTTAAGTGCCAAACAAGAGAAAGTAAATAAGCTTGCTAAGCATCTTGCCAGCATTATGGGTACCCAGGATATTGTTTCTTGAGCTCTTCTGAAGTGGTTTCAGTTCTGGACTTGTTTTGCCGCGGCGTTTATTTGCACTGGTCGCCAACTTTGACAACCAGTGTATGTGATATGCTGCTTTGTTCCCTATATTTGCACTGGTGGCAAACTTTGATGCCCAGTGGATGTAATATGTGTAATAGCCGTGAATCCGTGATAGCCTAGTGTAAGTTGCTTGCTTATTTATTTCCTTGTTGTCTTGTTTATTTGTTTGCTTATAGTCAGTGCAGTTCTTTTTCTGCGGTTTGCCAGTGGCCGCAATAACCTATTTTTTAAAACTAGGCCACAATAACCATGGTCTACATATTTACTGTAGTGACCATGGGCCTCCTACGGGCCGTACAAACAATGGGCCTTTTACGGGCTGTAGAAACAATGGGCCTTCTACCCCGCAAATAAAAGAAACAATGGGCCTTCTACGGGCCATAGAAACAATGGGCCTTCTATGGTCCGTATGATGATTGGCCAAACATGGGCCAATAACAGACCGCATTATGGGCCGCAAACGGGCTAGAGTTGGAATCGTTCGTTCATGGGCCGACCGTAACGGGCCATCGTTAATGGGTCGTATTTGATGACGCTATGAAAACAGCCTAACGAATTAATGGGCCACAAACGGGCCGACTGTAACCACGGGCTGAATTTGGCCCACAAGCAGAAAGGGCCAGTAACGGGCCATAAGTAACCGAATGCTGGAAATGAGCCCAAGAATAGATGGGCCCTGAGAAGGCCGAAAGATAACACGGGCTGGAAACGGCCCAATAAAATAATGGCCCGTTAATGGGTATAAAGCGATACACTATCCATTTCGGGCCAGTTTCACCACGGGCCATTAATGGGCCAAGAGTTACAAAGGGCCTCATATGGGCCGAAAGACGTCATGGGCCATACATGGGCCGGAAGTTACAATGGGCTGGAATCATATTGGACGGCCCAGATGACGTTACTGGGCCTAATTCGGATAGGCCGTAACGGGTCGTGACTTAGCGGGCTGTAGATGGGCTATATGCGAACAGGCCATTAACAGGCTTTCCGTGGGCTGGCCTGCTACCTTTTGACCAAGTCAAATGGGCCGGCCTTTTCACCGGAATGGGCCTCTGTTGAGCCATGCCATGGGTCGATGTATCATAGGCGCCTTCGGTCTGATGAGTGGATGACATTTGTCCCAACGGTGAGCCGACACGTGGTTCCTCTGGCCATTGAGAACTTTACACGTGGAAAATCCCCATTGGTCGGGGCTGTTAACAGGTTATCGGATCCAAACCGGAACCCGATAGCTTAACGGCGACCTGTTATGGTAGATGCCACGTGTCGGTCACCCTTGATGAAAGCACTTCTATGACGCGCGATTTTTCGTCATGGAAGTGGACACTTCCGTGATGATAATTTTGGTAATGTCATCGAACAATTCTACGATAGCACAGGTATGACTATCTTGATTTTGTCATAAAATCGTCATGGGTGTACATGCATGACAAAAAACGTGACCTACTGATAACCCACAAGTATAGAGGATCAATTGTAGCCTCTTTCGATAAGTAAGAGTGTCGAACCCAACGAGGAGCTGAAGGTAGAACAAATATTCCCTCAAGTTCTATCGACCATCGATACAACTCTACGCACGCTTAACGTTCGCTTTACCTAGAACAAGTATGAAACTAGAAGTACTTTGTAGGTGTTTTTGGATAGGTTTGCAAGATATAAAGAGCGCGTAAATAAAAAGTAGGGGTTGTTTAGGTAAAGAAGCAATATAGCGAGTGTGGAAAAGTGGTGGTAGGAGTTGTGAAATTGTCCCTAAGGAATTGACTACTTTACTAGACCGATAGCAAGTTTTATGTGGGAGAGGCCACTGCTAGCATGTCATCCCTGACTTGGAATTCTATGCACTTATGATTGGAACTATTAGCCAGCATCCGCAACTACTAACGTTCATTAAGGTAAAACCCAACCATAGCATTAAGATATATTGGTCCCCCTTCAATCCCGTATGCATCAATTTCTATGCTAGGTTGAAGCTTCTGTCACTCTGGCCCTCCAATACATAGTCCTTTCAACATACACCTAACCCTATGGTTTGATCCACGCGCGCGCTCATACGATGGGCACCAAAGGACAGCAACATAACCACAAGCAATTTAAACCAATCACAGAAATTCACCAATTACCGATAAGACAACGAAAATCTACTCAGACATCATAGGATGGCAACACATCATTGGATAATAATATGAAGCATAAAGCACCATGTTCAAGTAGAGGGTACAGCGGGTTGCGGGAGAGTGGACCGCTGTAGATAGAGGGGGAAGGTGATGGAGATGTTGGTGAAGATGGCGTAGGTGTTGGTGAAGATCGCGGTGACGATGATGGCCCCGGCGGTGTTCCGGTGCCACCGGAAGAGAGGGGGAGAGAGCCCCCCTTCTTCTTCTTCTTCCTTGACCTTCTCCCTAGATGGGAGAAGGGTTTCCCGTCTGGTCCTTGGCCTCCATGGCATGGGAGGGGCGAGAGCCCCTCCGAGATTGGATCTGTCTCTCTGTCTCTCTCTGTTTCTGCGCTCTGGATTCTGCCCTTTCACCGTTTCTTTTATAACCAGAGATCCGTAACTCCGATTGGGTTGAAACCTTCGCCACAATTTTGTCCCGAAAATTAGCTTTCTTGCGGCAAAAGAATAGTAGCAACCGCCTTACGGGGTGCCCACGAGGGTCAGGGGCGCGCCCCCTGCCTCATGGCCCCCTCGGGCACCGTCTCGCGTTGATTCTTCTTCCCAGATATCACAAATATTCCAAAAATATTCTCTGTCTATTTTTATCCTATTTGGACTCCGTTTGATATGGGGTTTCTGCGAAACATAAAACATGCAACAAACAGGAACTGGCACTGGGCACTGGATCAATATGTTAGTCCCAAAAATAGTATAAAAAGTTGCCAAAAGTATATGAAAGTTGTAGAATATTGGCATGGAACAATCAAAAATTATAGATACGATGGAGACGTATCAGCATCCCCAAGCTTAATTCCTGCTCGTCCTCGAGTAGGTAAATGATAAAAAAGATAATGTTTGATGTGGAATGCTACCTAACATAATCTTGATCACATAATCTAATCATGGCATGAATATTAAGACACGAGTGATTCAAAGCAATAGTCTATCATTTGACATTAAGACATAATACTTCAAGCATACTAATAAAGCAATCATGTCTTTTCAAAATAACATGGCCAAAGAAAGTTATCCCTACAAAATCATATGGTCTGGCTATGCTCCATCTTCACCACACAAAATATTCACATCATGCACATCCCCGATGACAAGCCGAGCAATTGGTTCATACTTTTTAACGCGCTTCAGCCTTTTCAACCCTCACGCAATACATGAGCGCAAGCCATGGACATAGCACTATGAGTGGAATAGAATATGATGATGGAGGTAGTGTGGAGAAGACAAAAAAGGAGAAAGTCTCACATTGACGCGGCTAATCAACGGGCTATGGAGATGCCCATCAATTGATGTCAATGCGAGGAGTAGGGATTGCCATGCAACGGATGCACTAGAGCTATAAGTGTATGAAAGCTCAAACTGAAACTAAGTGGGTGTGCATCCAACTTGCTTGCTCATGAAGACCTCGGGCATTTGAGGAAGCCCATCATCGGAATATACAAGCCAAGTTCTATAATGAAAATTCCCACTAGTATATGAAAGTGATAACTCAAGAGACTCTCTATATGAAGAACATGGTGCTACTCTGAAGCACAAGTGTGGTAAAAGGGTAGTAACATTGTCCCATCTCTCTTTTTCTCTCATTTTTTTGGCCTTCTTTTTTTGGCCTTTCTCTTTTTTTTTCTTTTTTTCCGTCCGGAGTCTCATCCCGACTTGTGGGGGAATCATAGTCTCCATCATCCTTTCCTCACTGGGACAATGCTCTAATAATGATGATCATCACACTTTTATTTACTTACAACTCGATACTAGAACAAAGATATGACTCTATATGAATGCCTCCGGCGGTGTACCGGGATGTGCAATGATCTAGCATAGCAATGACATCAAAAAACGGACAAGCCATGAAAACATCATGCTAGCTATCTTACGATCATGCAAAGCAATATGACAATAAATGCTCAAGTCATGTATATGATGATGATGGAAGTTGCATGGCAATATATCTTGGAATGGCTATGGAAATGCCATGATAGGTAGGTATGGTGGCTGTTTTGAGGAAGATATAAGGAGGCTTATGTGTGATAGAGCGTATCATATCACGGGGTTTGGATGCACCGGCGAAGTTTGCACCAACTCTCGAGGTGAGAAAGGGCAATGCACGGTACCGAAGAGGCTAGCAATGATGGAAGGGTGAGAGTGCGTATAATCCATGGACTCACATTAGTCATAAAGAACTCATATACTTATTGCAAAAGTTTATTAGCCCTTGAAGCAAAGTACTACTACGCATGCCCCTAGGGGATAGATTGGTAGGAAAAGACCATCGCTCGTCCCCGACCGCCACTCATAAGGAAAGCAATCAAAGAACACCCCATGCTATAAATTTTTCGCACAACGTTTACCATACGTGCATGCTACGGGACTTGCAAACCTCAACACAAGTATTTCTCAATTTCACAATTACTCAACTAGCACGACTCTAATATCACCACCTTTATATCGCAAAACTATTACAAGGAATCAAACATACCATATTCAGTTATCTACAAGTTTTATGTAGGATTTTATGACTAACCATGTGAATGACCAATTCCTGCCATCTCTCTAAATAGATATAAGTGAAGCAAGAGAGTTTAATTCTTTCTACAAAAGGTATGCCCACACTCTAACAAATATAAGTGAAGCAAAAGAGCATTTTACAAATGGCGGGTTTCTATGTGAAGAGAAACAGGCAATCCAAACTTCAAATGATATAAGCGAAGCACATGAAGCATTCTATAAAGCCATACTCAAAAGATATAAGTGAAGTGCAATGAGCATTCTATAAATCAACCATGGACTATCTCATACCAGCATGATGCATAAAAGAAAAGTGAAAACTAAATGCAAAATACGCTCCAAGATTTGCACATATCGCATGAACGAAACGAATCCGAAAATATACCGATATTTGTTGAAGAAAGATGGGATGCCTTCCGGGGCATCCCCAAGCTTAGACGCTTGAGTCTCCTTGAATATTTACTTGGGTTTCCTTGGGAATCCCCAAGCTTGAGCTCTTGCCTCTCCTTCTTCTCCTCACATCGAGACATCCTCGATCTTCGAACACTTCGTCCACACAAAACTCAACAGAAAGCTCGGTAAGATCCGTTAGTATAATAAAGCAATTCACTACTCTAAGTACTGTTACAAACCAATTCATATTTTGTTTTTGCATTATATCTACTGTAATATAACTTTTCCATGGCTTAATCCACTGATAGGAATCGATAGTTTCATCAAAACAAGCAAACTATGCATCAAAAACAGAATCTGTCTTAAACAGGACAGTCTGTAGTAATATGAACATTCACCATACTTATGGTACTCCAAAACTTCTACAAAAATTAGGAAAAATAAACAATTTGTATAGAAAGACAGTGCAAAAAGTTTCATAACCATTTGACGTTCCAGTAAAAAATGTAAAATCGCGCACTACAGCTAAAGTTTTTGTCCTGCACCGCACAAACCAACAAGCATTGTAAACATCCTAAAGGCAAACCTTGGCACATTATTTTTATAATACAATGGAATTGTACAAGGGGATAATTATTTTTGTTTAAAAGTTTCTGTAATCAAGATTCACAAAGTTTCCGTGAGCATGAACAAAGTTCAAGGAGCTCCCCCACTTCAACCATGCTTGTCTCTCTCACTTTCACTTTCCTTTTTGAAAAAGTTTTGGGTTCCCCTCATTATTATTTTTGTTTTAAAACTATATGAAAAAACAGAAATAAATGACTCTCTAAAACTTTCGGGTTGTCTCCCTGGCAGCGCTTTCTTTAAAGCCATTAAGCTAGGCATATAGTGCTCAAGTAATGGATCCACCCGGATCCCAAGGTATGTCAAAGCCAATTTTAATTAACAATGATTTAGAATTTAGTAGTGAGCACAAAGCAACATATATCAAGCAATGACGAAGTCTAACTCTCTTCCTATGCATCAGCATGTCATAAAAGAACAATTCATGCACACATAGTAAAGGCCAATGCATAGTATAAACAGTTCTTGCAATTTTATCATGTGGGGAACATAGAGAGATGGAGATATAGTTCCTCTCTCATAATAATTGCAAGTAGGAGCAGCAAGCACAAGCATATTATATCTATCAAAATCATCATGTGTAGTAGTAAAAGGCAACCCATCAATATAATCCTTAACAAGAGCAAACTTCTCAGATATAGTGTAGTTGGGAGAATTCAAAAAGATAACAGGACTATCATGCGTGGGTGCAATAGAAACAATTTCATGTTTAACATAAGGAACTATAGCAAGTTCATCTCCATAAGCATAATTCATATTGGCATCTTGGCCACAAGCATAGCAAGCATCATCAAAAAGGGATATTTCAAAAGAACCAACGGGATCATAACAATCATCATAGCAATCATCCTTCGGTAAGCACGAAGGGAAATTAAACAATGTATGAGTTGGAGATTTACTCTCATTAGAAGGTGGGCACGGGTAGCTAATCCGATCTTCCTCCTTTTGTTCTTCGCTCTCCTCATCATCTTTTTCATCCAATGAGCTCACAGTTTCATCAATTTCTTCTTCCATAGACTCCTGCAAAATATTAGTCTCTTCTTGGACAGCGGAGGAGTCCTCAATATATGGTTTAACATAGGCATTAGAAGCATAATTATCATAACAATATTTAAGTATGGCAAAATTTTCAGATTTGTAAAGAGTAGCATCATACTTTTCAATCAAAGAAGCAATTTCATAAGCACCCTTAAAAGCAACAAATTCTTCAATTTGTTGAACATCATAGTAATTATAAACACCCTTAGCATACGAAGATACGATTCCATTATCACTAAACTCACATTGGTAGAGAAGGTGTTTCCTAGGGTTTTCAGAACAACAAGTAACATCATATATTTCACATAAATTCCAAGCATAGCATTGCAAACGATGAATTTGATCCAGTAAAGGTTTCCCTTTTTGAGATAAGCGGTGTCGCACATAACAAGCATGCTCATCTAAAGATTTTCCCTCAACTAAGCTAGTTGGGGTTCAGCACGAGGACATAGGGATCGAAGATGATCCAAGTAAAAAGCTTCAGGAGTGTGATAGATTTTGAGTGGTTCTTCAACCAATGGTGTAGTAGGTACAACTAATTTTTTTGGTATTTTGCATTTCCTACCCATAACTAAAGATAGAAAACAACTTAGAACAGCAAATAAAAACTACTTAATGATAAAGCAAACAAGCACACACGAGAATATTCACCCCACGCTATAACTCCCCGGCAACGGCGCCAGAAAAAGGTCTTGATAACCCAAAAGTATAGGGGATCAATTGTAGCCTCTTTCGATAAGTAAGAGTGTCAAACCCAACGAGGAGCTGAAGGTAGAACAAATATTCCCTCAAGTTCTATCGACCGTCGATACAACTCTACGCACGCTTAACGTTCGCTTTACCTAGAACAAGTATGAAACTAGAAGTACTTTGTAGGTGTTTTTGGATAGGTTTGCAAGATAATAAAGAGCGCGTAAATAAAAAGTAGGGGCTGTTTAGGTAAAGAAGCAATATAGAGAGTGTGGAAAAGTGGCGGTAGGAGTTGTGAAATTGTCCCTAAGCAATTGACTACTTTACTAGACCGATAGTAAGTTTTATGTGAAAGAGGCCACTGCTAGCATGTCATCCCTGACTTGGAATTCTATGCACTTATGATTGGAACTATTAGCAAGCATCCGCAACTACTAACGTTCATTAAGGTAAAACCCAACCATAGCATTAAGATATATTGGTCCCCCTTCAATCCCGTATGCATCAATTTCTATGCTAGGTTGAAGCTTTTGTCACTCTTGCCCTCCAATACATAGTCCTTTCAACATACAACTAACCCTATGGTGTGATCCACGCGCGTGCTCATATGATGGGCACCAAAGGACAGCAACATAACCACAAGCAATTTAAACCAATCATAGCAATTCACCAATTACTGATAGGACAACGAAAATCTACTCAGACATCATAGGATGGCAACACATCATTGGATAATAATATGAAGCATAAAGCACCATGTTCAAGTAGAGGGTACAGCGGGTTGCGGGAGAGTGGGCCGCTGTAGATAGAGGGGGGAAGCTGATGGAGATGTTGGTGAAGATGGCGTAGGTGTTGGTGAAGATCGCGGTGATGATGATGGCCCCGGCGGCGTTCCGGCGCCACCGGAAGAGAGGGGGAGAGAGCCCCCCTTATTCTTCTTCTTCCTTGACCTTCTCCCTAGATGGGAGAAGGGTTTCCCCTCTGGTCCATGGCCTCCATGGCATGGGAGGGGCGAGAGCCCCTCCGAGATTGGATCTGTCTCTCTGTCTCTCTCTGTTTCTGCGCTCTGGATTCTGCCCTTTCACCGTTTCTTTTATAACCAGAGATCCGTAACTCGATTGGGTTGAAACCTTCGCCATGATTTTTTTCCGAAAATTAGCTTTCTTGCGGCAAAAGAATAGCAGCAACTGCCTTACGGGGTGCCCACGAGGGTCAGGGGCGCGCCTGCCCCCCCTGGGGCGCGCCCCTGCCTTGTGGCCCCCTCGGGCACCGTCTCGCGTTGATTCTTCTTCCGAGATATCACAAATATTCCAAAAATATTCTCCGTCCGTTTTTATCCTGTTTGGACTCCGTTTGATATGGGGTTTCTGCGAAACATAAAACATGCAACAACAGGAACTGGCACTGGGCACTGGATCAATATGTTAGTCCCAAAAATAGTATAAAAAGTTGCCAAAAGTATATGAAAGTTGTAGAATATTGGCATGGAACAATCAAAAATTATAGATATGACGGAGACGTATCACCTACTGTGACAAACACGTATCATCACGGAACTGGTTTTTTCGTAGTGTAGGGACAAGGGAGTTTGGCCAGTGGCTCGATTTGGTGTCGTTCTGATTGACTAACCACCGGCAGCTCATCAAGCCAGCGCCTGCCGCATTTTTGCAATTTGTCAAAGGTCCTTGTCTTGAGCCCACGCATCACTTCATTATGTAATCGAGTTAGTTTTGTTAGGGCTTGATCCCTAGTATCCATTATGTTCTGAGATTGATGTTATGACTTTGCCATGCTTAATGCTTGTCACTTTGGGACCGGGTGCCATGATTCTAGATATGAATCGTTTATGTTATCACCATTATATCAATGTTCTAGATCCGATCTTGCAAGTCATATTCACCTATTACGTGTTATGATCCGTAAACCCCGGAGTGACAGTATTCGGGAAACTTTCCGGTGATGACTGTAGTTTGAGGAGTTCATGTATTCATTATGTGTTAATGCTTTGTTCCGGTTCTCTATTAAAAGGAGGCCTTAATACCCCTTAGTTTCCTTATGGACCCCGCTGCCACGGAGGGTAGGACAAAAGATGTCATGCAAGTTCTTTCCATAAGAACGTATGACTATTTACGGAATACATTCCTACATTACATTTATGAACTGGAGCTAGTGCCATATCGCCCTAGGTTATGACTGTTATATGATGAATATTATCCAACGAATTCACTGATCCAATGCCTACAAATTTCCTACATACTGCTTTTGCTAAGTTACTACTGCTATTGTCACTATTACACTTGCTACAAAATCATTGCTATCGCTGTTACCGTTACTATTGATGTTGCTACTATTATCAAAACTATCATATTAGTGTACTACTGATCACTTTGCTGTAGATAATTAATCTTCAGGTGTGGTTGAATTGACAACTCAGCTGCTAATACTTGCAAATATTCTTTGGCTCCCCTTGTGTCGAATCTATAAATTTGGGTTGAATACTCTACCCTCGAAAACTGTTGTAGTCCTCTATAATTGTGGGTTATCAGTTAGTAAACGGTTACAGTTCTAGTGACATTTTATGGCCGTCGCAAAAGCTAGTTTCAGCAATGTGTTTTGGTTTGTCGCTTAAGATGCGATATTGCGCGACGAAAAGTGGTACCGTCAAGATTTTATTTTCTATGACGGTGTTTCGGTGACGGTGAGTGTGACGGTCGAAAAACGTCGTCGGGGTATTTTCCGTGACGAAAAATGGTTATACCTGACACGAGTGAAACGTGGCAAAATAGAGCAAATTTTGTAGTGATGTGTCCAAATTACATCTTGACCGGTGATACGTCTCCAACGTATCTATAATTTTTGATTGCTCCATGCTATATTATCTTCTGTTTTGGACATTATTGGGCTTTATTATACACTTTTATATTATTTTTGGGACTAACCTATTAACCGGAGGCCCAGCCCAAAATTGATGTTTTTTGCCTATTTCAGAGTTTCGCAGAAAAAGAATATCAAACGGAGTCCAAACGGAATGAAACCTTCGGGAACGTGATTTTCGGAACGAACATGATCCAGAGGACTTGGACCCTACATCAAGAAAGCTAGCAGGAAGCCACGAGGTAGGGGGGCGCGCCTACCCCCTTGGGCGCGCCCTCCACCCTCGTGGGCCCCACGTTGCTCCACCGACGTACTCCTTCCTCCTATATATACCTACGTACCCCCAAACGATCAGATACGGAGCCAAAAACCTAATTCCACCGCCGCAACCTTTTGTACCCGTGAGATCCCATCTTGGGGCCTGTTCCGGAGCTCCGCCGAAGGGGGCATCGATCACGGAGGGCTTCTACATCAAGACCATAGCCTCTCCGATGAAGTGTGGGTAGTTTACCTCAGACCTTCGGGTCCATAGTTATTAGCTAGATGGCTTCTTCTCTCTTTTTGGATCTCAATATAATGTTCTCCCCCTCTCTTGTGGAGATCTATTTGATGTAATCTTCTTTTGCGGTGTGTTTGTTGAGACCGATGAATTGTGGGTTTATGATCAAGTTTATCTATGAACAATATTTGAATCTTCTCTGAATTCTTTTATGTATGATTGGTTATCTTTGCAAGTCTCTTCGAATTATCAGTTTGGTTTGGCCTACTAGATTGATCTTTCTTGCAATGGGAGAAGTGCTTAGCTTTGGGTTCAATCTTGCGGTGTCCTTTCCCAGTGACAGTAGGGGCAGCAAGGCACGTATTGTATTGTTGCCATCGAGGATAACAAGATGGGGTTTTTATCATATTGCATGAATTTATCCCTCTACATCATGTCATCTTGCTTAAAGCGTTACTCTGTTCTTATGAACTTAATACTCTAGATGCATGCTGGATAGCGGTCGATGTGTGGAGTAATAGTAGTAGATGCAGGCAGGAGTTGGTCTACTTGTCTCGGACGTGATGCCTATATACATGATCATACCAAGATATTCTCATAACTATGCTCAATTCTGTCAATTGCTCAACAGTAATTTGTTCACCCACCGTAAAATACTTATGCTCCTGAGAGAAGCCACTAGTGAAACCTATGGCCCCCGGGTCTATTTTCCATCATATTAATCTCCCGACAACAAGCTATTTCTGACGCCGTTTTATTTTTACTTTCTTTACTTTGCATCTTTATCACAAAAATACCAAAAATATTATCTTATCATATCTATCAGATCTCACTCTCGTAAGTGACCGTGTAGGGATTGACAACCCCTTATTGCGTTGGTTGCGAGGATTTATTTGTTTGTGTAGGTGCGAGGGACTCGCGCGTAGCCTCCTACTGGATTGATACCTTGGTTCTCAAAAACTGAGGGAAATACTTACGCTACTTTGCTGCATCACCCTTTCCTCTTCAAGGGAAAACCAACGCAGTGCTCAAGAGGTAGCAACCGGCACGACTCCTGCATCAAGAATCAGTTATCCAACCGAAGGCCCTATCCATCGCGTGGGTTTGCCTTCATAATTAAGATTGTAATAATCAGACAAGAGCTTTGGGTGTTTAATGACTACACCTCATGAATCCCTAGAGATTGGATCCGTGTTACCGTACTAAAACCTTTTGTCACTGGTGTTCAGAATAAGACTTCATGGTCTCCCTGCCCTTAGCCTCTCTGTGGCTCGCTCTCCATGATCCTGGATACCTGCGTGGCTGAAGGACGCAAACGAGACAGGAGACATCTACGAAACAATTTTGTTTCACACATACGGGATTGATACGTCTCCAATGTATCTATAACTTTTTTATTGTTTCATGCAATTGTATTATCAATCTTGGATACTTATATGCATTTTATGCTATTTTATATCATTTTTGGGAACTAACCTATTAACCAGTGCCTAGTGCCAGTTGTTGTTTTCTGCTTGTTTTTGGTTTTCCAGAAAATCAATACCAAACAGAGTCCAAACGCTAAGAAACTTTTTGATGATTTTTTCTGGACATAAGGGACCCTAGAAACTTCGGGGGGAGATCAAAGGACAGATGAGGAGATGACAAGGCAACAGGGCGCGCCCAGGGGGGTAGGGCGCGCCCTGTTACCTTGTGGGCCCCATGTGGCTCCGTTTGACCTAATTCCACTTCTATAAATTCTCAAATATTGGGGAACCCCAGAGAGCCACCCAAAACACCTTTTCCATCGCCGCAAGCTTCTGTTCTTTGTGATCCCACCTGGAGGCCTTTTTCCGATACTCTGCGGGAGGGGGAATCGATCATGGAGGGCTTCTACATCATCCTTGTTGCCTTGTGTTTTGGAGATTGTTGACAAAAACAGGCATGGACTGATTTGTTTGCTAGTGCACACAGAGAGAAATAGTCCATGCAGACCTGAAGAGAATGCTATATTCGGTGACAAGTTCGAGGAACTTCACCGAAGAACATCTACGCTGCAGAGAAGGATGAGCTAATTTTGTTGAAGACATGTATGCGAGAAGAATGTGTTGAAGAAGATTGACCCCTTAAAATTATTGCTAATATGAAGCAATACATGTTCGGTGTGGTCTGAATTGACTGCAGTCAAGATGTCGAAGACGAAGTGAAGACGTAGCATTTATTTTGTTGTTTCTCTCTCTCTCTCTCTCTCTCTCTCTCTCTCTCTTTGAGTCATAGGACCTCCGTACTATTAAGATGGGTATAGGTTCCCGATGCTTAGGTCCGCTGTGATGCTTAGCCAAAACCTATGCAAGACTGAGAGAAATCTCTTTATGCTTTGAATGATTACCAGTCAGCAAAAGACGTTGTTCTTCGGCGTTGCAGGAGATATCTTTCGGACTGGGGAGTTACATTTCTTGCTCCGCAAGTAATGTTAGCGTTGTGCTCAAATTCCAACCGCTGCAAATGTGTCGTTTGGTTGTTGGCTGATCCACATGTCCAATTTGGTCATTTCCCATCAGGGAAGGCTGCGGCTATAAATAGCCAACACGCTCCAACGTTGTTCGTTGGCTGCTCCGCTTAAGATTTCTGAGAAGATCGATTGAGCATCCCCTCTCCAAGAGATTTGAGTTTAAAATCCATCGAGAGAAAACGAAGAGCCGAAACTTAGACAATGGTTGAGCATCACAGTAGTTCTGAGCTAGGGTTCTTGTACATATTTCTCTTGAGAGCCGCACACTCTCTAGATGGATTGGTGTCGGCTTGCGTGTTGAAGAGTAATTGTCTTCACCAATCAAAGTCTTCAGCAACCAAGAGTCGTTGTGATTCGCGAAGAAGTGCGTCGAAGGTTTGGAGATTGCCGACAAGTATCGACCACGAGTGAAATCAACTGGAGTCTGATCGGCTCTGAGTTGAAGGAGAAAAGGACGGAGAGAGGTTTGCTCCTGTGTTCAATCACAAGTCCCTCCAACTAAACGTAGTCCTTTGGTAGAAGGGCAAACTGGTCTACCAAATCCTCCTGTCATCATCGAGCACCACTGGTTCACTTTACCTCCCTTAAATACATTGTGCAGTTACACTTCGTGCTCTGAGACAATAGTTTGTCTGATCATTTATCATTCGCCCTCGCTCTGTGTGTTACCATCTGCTCTGTTTACTTATTATTCATTGTCACTATTGTCTTCAAACTGGTACCATTCCCCTCGAGTGATATTATATCTATTTGTGTATTGTGTTACCATTGTGATAGTTAAACCTGTGATATACTATGCTCGAACTATTATTGCTTCCTACTTTGAAAGATTTGTTCCACGGTAGGGTACTTGATTAGTTTTCAGTCTACCAAACCTTTTCCGCTGTTGGGTTTGGGTTCGGTTCAAAACATTCGCAGAAAAAATTAATCTCCCATTCACCCCCCTCTGGTCGATATACTCTCGGTCCTAACAAGGTTGGAGACTCCTAGGTGGTAGGAGGTCTCCCGTGAGTAATTCTTCTCAAATACGCACAAGCATGCGTATCATATATTATAGGGATAAAATGGGTGAAGAATCCTCCACATCGAGTTATTATGGCAATGTAACAACCCATCCACCTTACAATGATCTACCTATGGAATTACTCTCCTTGGGTCCACCTCCACAGCCCTGTATATAAACTATCTATATCACCCCTAAGTAGTCCTACTTGTTTCCATATGCGCCCTCTCGCTCAATAGTCCGTACTACCTGTGTGATTGACGGTGTCTCTCCTACAAAGACAATTGAATTCCTATGCTTCCGCAACATCCACATGCCTAGGATGATGAGTGTCTGACCATCCTTCCTCTCCCTCCTTATTAGCACACCACATCCCTAGTTTGTCGTCGGGAGTAGGTATCCAATCTTTCAGGCCACAAGAGGTGCACACCGCCATCCACACCGTTCTCGCGAATATGCACGTAAGCAAGATGTGGTTAATGGTTTCTTCTTGTTGATCGTAAAATGGATACACGTCCTAATGTGGTAACCTTGCTTCCCTAATCTATAAGACGTCCAACGCCTGTTTTTTAGGGCCAACCAAGCAAAGAACTGACACTGCAACGGAGCCCTTGATTTCCACGTGAGCGTCACAGTTGGTATCACTTCCCGGCCAACAAACTAGGCATCATATGTGGAGAGGATCGAGAAGCTACCACTGCCCTCCCAACCTGTGATTTTAGCCCCAGGAAGTTGGTGAGGGATTGAAGGCCGCCTCAAGGTCTATCGCTAGTGGTTGAAAATTGCATTCATTGTGATATCTCAAGGAGAATAGGGTGAGCCTTCGTGGTGTTTGTGTGCCTCCGGGATAACACCCACCCCTCCAGCAGTTACTAGGTTCCCTCCAAGGAGGTGAACATCGGATACATCCTCTTTTCAGTGTCTTCGATTATCTCTAACCTTAGCTCCCTACTTCTGGTTTACTTTCGTCACTTGACCTTGCATTCACTATAAATTATTGAACTCATTATATAGTGCTTGTTATCTCAACATAGAAATTTATAGGCTCACTTTCATATTCACATTCCCTAAACTTGCTAATGACTATATTAAAATTTGTAATTGTACCTATTCACCCCTCCCCCACTAGGTCCATCTCGATTCTTCAACTGTCCATGATGAAGTTCATATTGGGGTTTTGACGTTCACGGAAACTTTACACCAAGCTTGTTCCCTAGCTGCCAAACTCCCACCTGTATTCAGCTAGCGAAACATCACACGACCTCTCCTATGCTCCCTGCTACACACTCACAACTCAAATCGGGCGAGCCTAGTGAAGAGACACTTGGGGCATGTTTTACTTGATTGCACAACCTCCATCCTAGCTCCGGGGGACCAAATTTGGCTCTCTTGGTTAGTTGCGCGTGCGGTTGGCCCTGCATCGCATGCTCCTCAAAGCAGCCTACCTCTGGAGGAACAACCGGATTTGACCATTTCCAGCGAGCCAGGCCCGAGCGAGCGCAAAGAGAGCACGCGGCCGCATGCGCGGGGACGAGCGAGAGATCACGTGATGTTACTTGAAGGCGGGCCATAAAATACCCTCATCGCTCTCTCACGCTCTCTCTCACATGTCTCCCCTGTCACTCTCCTCTCACCTTTGGTGGCACCATGACGAGCATCGGTACCTTTGGCGGCACCATGACGAGCATCGGTGGCTGGAAGATCTGGACGATGAGCATCGGCGGCGACCATCCAAAGGCGCTTCATCACTACTTCGTCAATTGCAGTAAGTCCTGAACCCACCGGATCTAGAACGCAGTCTAAGTCGGTTAGGTTCAATTTTGGGTCTGATAGGGTTCAATTTGGGGGAAGATCAGTGATTATGCCTAAAAGTTGTAGTATGGTATATGCATGTTTTGTGTTGAACAGAAATGGCGTAGGCATCTTGATCAACAAGAGCCTCAAGTATGGAGTGGTAGACGTCAAGAGACGTGGGGACCGGATTATCCTAGTCAAGCTGGTAGTTGAGGACTTGGTTCTCAATGTTATCAGCGCGTATGCCCCGCAAGTAGGCCACAATGAGAACACCAAGAGGGAGTTCTGGGAAGGCCTGGAAGACATGGTTAGGAGTGTACCGATTGGTGAGAAGCTCTTCATAGGAGGAGACCTCAATGGCCACGTGGGTACATCTAACACAGGTTTTGAAGGGGCGCATGGGGGCTTTGGCTATGGCATCAGGAATCAAGAAGGATAAGATGTCTTAAGCTTTGCTCTAGCCTACAACATGATTGTAGCTAACACCCTCTTTAGAAAGAGAGAATCACATCTAGTGACTTTTAGTAGTGGCCAACACTCTAGCCAGATTGATTTCATCCTCTCAAGAAGAGAAGATAGGCGTGCGTGCCTAGACTGTAAGGTGATACCTGGAGAGAGTGTTGTACCCCAGCATAAGCTGGTGGTTGCTGACTTCCGCTTTCGGATTCGTGTCCAGCGGGATAAGCGTGCCAAAGTCGCTAGAACGAAGTGGTGGAAGCTCAAGGGGGAGGTAGCTCAGGTGTTCAAGGAGAGGGTCATTAAGGAGGGCCCTTGGGAGGAAGGAGGGGATGCGGACAATGTGTGGATGAAGATGGCGACTTGCATTCGTAAGGTGGTCTCGGAGGAGTTTGGAGTGTCCAGGGGAAGGAGAAGCGAAGATAAGGATACCTGGTGGTGGAATGATGATGTCCAGAAGGCGATTAAAGAGAAGAAAGATTGCTTCAAACGCCTATACCTGGATAGGAGTGCAGACAACGTAGAGAAGTACAAGATGGCGAAGAAGGTCGCAAAGCGAGCTGTTGGTGAAGCAAGGGATCGGGCATATGAGGACCTCTACAAACGGTTAGGCATGAAGGAAGGTGAAAGGGACATCTATAAGATGGCCAAGATCCGAGAGAGGAAGACGAGGGATATTGGCCAAGTCAAATGCATCAAGGACGGAGCAGGCCAACTCTTGGTGAAGGATGAGGAGATTAAGCATAGATGGCGGGAGTACTTCGACAAGTTGTTTAATGGGGAGAATGAGAGTTCTACCATTGAACTGGACGACTCCTTTGATGAGACCAGCGTGCATTTTGTGCGGCGAATCCAGGAGTCTAAGGTGAAGGAGGCTTTAAAAAGGATGAAAGGAGGCAAGGCAATGGGCCCTGATTGTATCCCCATTGAGGTGTGGAAAGGTTTCGGGGACATAGCGATAGTATGGCTAACCAAGCTTTTCAACCTCATTTTTCGGGCAAACAAGATGCCAGAAGAATGGAGACGGAGTATATTAGTACCAATCTTCAAGAACAAGGGGGATGTTCAGAGTTGTACTAATTACCGTGGAATTAAGTTGATGAGCCATACAATGAAGCTATGGGAGGTTAGCCTTGATGGCCAGGTGGTACCTCAGAAGGACACCTTTCAGTATTTGGGGTCAATGTTGCAGGAGGATGGGGGTATTGATGAAGATGTGAACCATCGAATCAAAGCCGGATGGATGAAGTGGCGCCAAGCTTCTGGCATTCTCTGTGACAAGAGAGTGCCACAAAAGCTAAAAGGCAAGTTGTACAGGACGGTGGTTCGACCCGCAATGTTGTATGGCGTGGAGTGTTGGCCGACTAAAAGGCGACATGTTCAACAGTTAGGTGTGGCGGAGATGCGTATGTTGAGATGGATGTGTGGCCACATGAGGAACGATCGAGTCCGGAATGATGATATACGAGATAGAGTTGGGGTAGCACCAATTGAGGAGAAGCTTGTCCAACATCGTCTGAGATGGTTTGGGCATATTCAGCGCAGGCCTCCAGAAACTCCGGTGCATAGCAGACGGCTAAAGCGTGCGGAGAATGTCAAGAGAGGATGGGGTAGACCGAATTTGACATGGGAGGAGTCCGTTAAGAGAGACCTGAAGGATTGGAGTATCACCAAAGAGCTAGCTATGGACAGGGGTGCGTGGAAGCTTGCTATCCATGTGCCAGAGCCATGAGTTGGTTGCGAGATCTTATGGGTTTCACCTCTAGCCTACCCCAACTTGTTTGGGACTAAAGGCTTTGTTGTTGTTGTTGTTGTTGTTGTTGTTGTTGTTGTTGTTGTTGTTGTGGTTTAACCTCTGTTCGTTAGTGTTGCTGCTACTGTTATGCCAATGACTACGTGTGATCGAAGAAGAGGTTACCACACCGCACGTCTTGCATGTATCTAAACAGCAAAATGTTGCCTCAAGGAAGCACAAACATGCAACCAAACACACTGCTAAACCCACTACTTGTCTCTCTGCTCCCATTCAACCAAACCACATGCAAAACATGGTCCAAAGCTGTATTGACTTGACGGTTGTACCAGGCCTGGTTCTCAGAAAGTTCAAAATGGCTGCGCGCAAGCTCTTGTGCACCCTTACATCCAACCGCTTTAAACTAACTAGATGACGCCCGCGCGTTGCTGCAGTAACTTTGTTAAAAAAATGTGTAAATAGTTTATAAAAATACCTAAATC
Organism: Triticum aestivum; assembly: GCF_018294505.1. NCBI lineage: Eukaryota > Viridiplantae > Streptophyta > Magnoliopsida > Poales > Poaceae > Triticum > Triticum aestivum. The sequence continues at coordinate 382,428,109 of NC_057802.1, read as the reverse complement.
TAATGAAAAAAAATAAAAGAAAGTCTCTGAAAATAGACTAAGAACTTTTAAATCACTGTTAAAATATCATTTCGAACAAAAATATGAAGGATGACTAACATGCATATGCATGTATGATGCAGCAGCATTACATGCATAGACTAATGCAAAAATAATTGTAATTTATAAGTTCTCTTATGTGGCAGATTTTGCATGGCTTAGTAGAAGAGAAAACTTAAATGCATGGCTTTAGTGGGACATGGCTTTAGTGGGACATTGAGGTGGACACTTCACATATTCAGATAATTGGGACCAGACAGGCAGCATCTTGATGAGAAGAGACGATGTAATACAAAACAAAACAAAACTCAAGTATGGACGCATTTCCTCATTTCATATCAGTTTGCTCCATCGACCCCCAACAGTTTGTTGTAAGTACTAGTACAATAATTGGCTCAAGTGGCCTGTATGACACATATATATTATTATCGGGTCAGGCTGCTACATTTGTGATCAATATCAAGTGTTAAAGAATGGATTATATAGCCCACGGCCAACCAAAGAACATTACTACTTTACAAACGAGGGGGAAGGGGAAGGAAAAAAATTGTAGCATGGTTGACACCACATCAAACCACGAAAAAACTTAACGGCTGGCCTATTTCGAACACAGGAATTTCACAGGCGATCGTCGAAATCCCGTAGGAACATATAGGGGCCACGTATAGAGCTATAATCAGGAAGTAACGCCTAGATTCATGAGGGTGGGAATAGGCTGTAAAGCCTATGGCAACTTCACGTTGGCCAGGTCCCCCATGGACGATTTCACAGTCTCTTCCGCTGCAAAGTCCTGTAACATTCCAACACGCTCATCAGTTAACTTTGGTTAATTGTTTTAGCAAAAGAGCTCTGTGATAATACACGGATAGAATGATAAATAAACAACATTCTGTGCCTGACCATGGCATGAAATGACATGAATGAAAACAAATAAATGCGATAGCAGTACAACATGGTTGAGTACCTGCAGGCGCTGCATCAAGTACATCAAGAACAAATGCACAAACACCTGGTACAGGTATACGCAGATTCAATCAGGGATCAGCCTTAACATGATCTAAAATAAAACATACAGGATCAAAATTATGTTGTTCTTGCCAGATAGAATAGAAGGCTGACTCGGGCAACAGGATGCCGCCACAAAAATCTTGTCGCCCTCACAGCCCCTGAATCTAAAAACTTCGCAGCTTTTTGTAACTGGAACACCAAAAATGCCAAGCAAGGTAAAATATTAGTACTCTCCCACTATTTGTTAGGATGCTGCACTCCAGGTTTTCATTGGACACATATACCTGATGATTTGCCGTTGCCATGTGTCGATGATGCAGAGGAAGAGGCCTGAAATATAAAAGGTAATTATCTAAAACTGTACTAGAACTTCCAAATAGAGGAACACAGCTAAACCTTGGAAATCTCAAAGTACAGTTAGCAACACAAGGCTGCTTCTCTTTTGACTGGACATTCTCACAGCATAAAAAAACTATGGCATGCTTATAAACAATATTTTCCTTCATGTTCAATAACGAAAAGAAAACAGTCAACATACTCTAGCGCATTGATATCAGTATCTTCTTCCCATGATGATGCTGATCTGCGAGAAACCCTACTCCTTTCTGCTTCTACCTGTCAAATGGAACACAAAGATAATAGAATGGTAGGACGGTAAGAACATCCGCAGGACAATGCCTATAGCACAAGCAACATAGGAAGAAGAGAAATTATGAACCTGCACTTCATGGAATTGCTTCAATGATTTCTCCAGTTGGAACTCTAATGCACCTTTTTCACTGGCCATGGATTCTAATTGTGTTTGCTTGTGGTACTGGAGAAATAATGCATAGATAATGAATTAGCTCTCCTTAGCTAAAATGCCCATGACAGAAAAGGAAATTGCATGATTCAGCACATACCAGCAAATCAGTGAGCTCACGGTATCTTTTCTCTAGCTCAACATGCTCCTAAAAAGAGACACATTTGCACAAGAAAACGTAACCATTAAGTATGATCTGGTAACAAGGTGGATTGTAGTAAATGTTGCATTCGTCCAGTTATAAGGTGGGTAAATGTTGTTCACCCAGTTTTAACAAGTGTGATTTGATTAGGATTAACAACCTGTCTAGAATAATGCTCTGCGTCTCGTCTCATTCCAGCCATTTCAACTCTCATCTTCTGCAACTCAGCCTACATCATACAAATAAAGATGTTGAACAAATAATGGTGCAAGACAGAGCATTCTGATTACTATAATAGAAACAACTCCATTGATACTTTTTACATTTTCTGTGATATTATACCTGATCATCATATTAGCATTTTTACCTAAACTTCTGAATTATTACTTGACAACTGATTCTTTGATATCTTATGAATTAAATGGTACCTCCAAGGATAATATCTTGCTTTCTGCCTCTCTTTGGCTTTGCCGTGCTCGCTCAACTTCCTCCTGCCATGCCTGTATCTGCTTTCCAAAAGCACAGCATCAAGAGAAACAACCAACAAAGTGTTACATTTCAGGATAGTGCACAATATGCTAAGTTCTATTACTTCAAAAGCAAAGATAAATAAATACAGATAGACATTTGTAGATAGGGTAGTAAATAGTTCCACAATATGAGTATCTCAGGCATGGAGTGTGCTAAAAGTACAGCTCATATTAATCCAGTAAAGAAACCAAGGTTCTTTGATTTAACCTGAAGAACCCCCAGTTATACTTTCACAGTTTCACCACCATTTGGAATCAGTTCCACACTATATATATTGTTATGCCTTGTTGTTACTTCCTTGCCGCTATTTTATCTGGCTGAGTGTCTGTGCAAAGGTAGGTAATACTAATAGTAGGGGCTATCAACTTCTCTGCAGTTTGTGACCCAGACCGTGATCGCACTGCAGGTTTCCTGATAGTGCCAAAACATTTTCCATTTTTCCCCTCCTATTGCTGTCAACTGTATTTTTTAGTAATGAGAAACGGGAGATCTGGTTTAGAAGAAAAAGTTAACCTGAAGAGCTTGATTAGCATCTTCAGAAGGCTTTTTCTGAGCACGGCGATTACGAGCTTCCATTTCCTGTAGTTCTTGGTGCAGTGATGCACATTCAACCTGAAACAACCAGGGTAGCGATAGTTAATAGCAGAAACTAAACTGATCAGATATGACACACAGTGCGGAAAGGAATTTACCTCAAGTACAGCTACTTTGTGCGCAAATTCCATTGCTCTCGATGAGCTTTGATCAGCAGCTCTCTGTATGCCAACAGAACAGTCAAGATCAAACTGAATTTGCCACTGTTTCTTTAGTAGCAGAATGAAAACCACACGAAAGTTTAATAGTAGCAATGATTGTGTTAAAATCGGAGACCAAACGGCTAAAATGTGACACCCATAGAATCTAAACTAAGTGACATTATTGCAAGTACAAGATTTGGTTTAAATTGACATAAAACGGATAGGAGTTGAACTATTTAAACAAGAGCTTAGAAAATTAGTGGAAACATACTATAAATCACACATATGGATTGAAGCAAAGCACTGGAAACATAACAGTTACTAATTTTCTAGCTGGATTACTGTTTCTTGCAAGTACACATGCTGGCCTTGTGGTATTGACGAACCTCTAAAATCTAGATAGATGTGTCTCCACTTAGTCACAGTGCTAGAACTTCTAAATATTGAATTAGCTCATCTTGGCAGTTTGAGTATGGAACTTGTTTTAAGGACATCTACTTAGATCTTCAAATGTATCCCCTGGAGAACAATAGGCCAATAAACAGATGAACGCAACTAATGGGATAGCGTACCTGCATGTGCCAAAACATTTGATCTTACAGGAGTAAACTTTAAGTCATTCAAAAGAGTTATTCATTCTGCCGATTCTAGAACGTAGTAGACTAATATTTCTAGTTGTTGAAACAAAGTCAGGCTGTGATAAATGCCCCTTGCACTGCGGATGATATTGCAAGAAATGTCAATTGAACCAAACATCTACATAGCACTAACATGCAGTTTCCTTGTTAGTATTCAAGAAAATCGGCAGACAATTTTGGCATCCTCACGTAGTAGACCACATGTTGACGCTTCATATTTATACCTTGTAAAATTACCTGGATTCTAGCAAGAGCATTTGATGCCTCGACAGCCCGATGCTCCAATTCTACTTCTCTGTCAACAGCTGCCTGCAATGTAATAGAAAGTATTGAAATTTTATAACACAAGAAATTATGATAAAGACAAAGCAATAAAACGGATGCACTTCAACAAATTACCATCTTTGTAGCGTTATGTGCAATACGCTCCTCTTCAGCCCTCCGCTCCACGGTTGAAAGTTCCTCTCGTAGAGCCTAAAATGTACATGGTACATACAGAGGTCAGATAACTTCATGAAAATATGAGGCTGTTCTATTATTCTACCCCAGAAAGTCTATTTCACTAACCTGGATGATCCTGGTTTCAGTAAGCTCACGGTTCCTCTTAAGGCCATCCATATCTTCCTAGTATCAGCAGAAAACAAAATCGATTTATTATTTGATAACAGCAGTTATGTTACAGAAGCGTAAAAACAAAGGAAAAATGTTAACAGTCACCCATATAGCCATACTATTCAAGATTTATATCCAAAAGAGATCATATCAAGCTGTACAACTTAAACACACAGGTGCTAGTTCCTGAGAGTAAGTCCAAGACTTCCACTGATATCTGAGTCTGACAGAGAGCACAGGACACTCCAGGTTCATACTCATTTGCGATAACACAGCTCGAGCTCAAAATTTGAGCAGGAACTCGAAGCTCCATTGATTTAAACAATGAAGGCAGAATGCTAGAGACTGTAAGCGACTTTCCATGAGTCAAAAAATAGACAAGTGCAGATGTGCATATATAAAATGAAAATGAGCAACTCCCACTCCCGGACACAGGATAAAATAGGAGGGGGGAGTTTTTACATCACTAATAAGTTTTTATGCTAAGTTCTACAGCCAGAATTTTTTTTAAGACACACAAGGATGAATATTAACAAAGCTACAAGAATCCGCAAATGACACGAGCATCTTGAGTTCTTGGAATGAGTGAAAAATATCCAAAATCCTGCTACTCCAACTCCAAATCATGTCTACTTGAGACCTTATGTGTATTCAACTAGAAAGAAAGTTCACAAGCACCTCCACGATATTCCAAATGGGAAAGAACAAAAACACATAGTACAATGCAATTATAATTAGATCATGACAGAAAATGAAAGCATGTGAGTAGCAAATCACTGAAGAAATGGCCACTGCGCTAGCATATTTGAAGCAATTATAATGATTGAAGACAGCAGTAAAGTGCCACTATGGAGTTCATACAATCATACATTAAACTCTGCAACTGTACAGGATACTGGCCACAATGTATGGTTTCCTTGGGCGATGTAGTAGTGTTACAGAAAGATTAAAAAAAACTTGAAAGAGTATGAAAGATGAAACCTGTAAAGATGCCAGCATTTCTTCTGAAGCTGCTGCTTTTTTCTTCCAAGAGTCCAACGATTTAGCTAGAGATTCAATCTCAGTGTTTTTTGCAGCCAAAGCATCAACCATGTTAGATTCAACTCGTGAACCTTGTACTCTGGACACCGATAGTTCTTGCTGTAGTTGCTTTATATGAGCTTCATGTGAGCTACATTTCTCTCTCTGTTATGTGTTATGAAATCAATATATATTAGAGAAAACCACTCTACCATGCATGGGGTTAAGTTAATTAGAAATAAAATGTAATGAGATGAATTTCGGCAAGATAATCTGACCTCCTGAACAAGAAGCTCTTCTAGCTGTGCATTCTCGGATTTATATTCTTGGAGACGGGATGAAAGTCCAGCACAGACCTGTTGATAAGTAAAACATAAACCAACAGGTCAACATATGGATTTAATCACAATAAAGGTAAGCAGGTAACGTGGCAGAGTCACTAAGCTTATACTAATCATACCCGAGCTAATCTAGCTTCTTTTGACTGGCCAGTTTTTGCAGCGCTTTTTAGTAATCCCTGAGCCTGCCAAAGACCAACAAGACAGTGCTATAGTATAAGCAGAGAATGCATTCACATCAGCATATCTTGGTCATTATGAGTGCAATTTGCTACAGCCTACCTCCTCAAGTTGGTCTTGATCCTTCAGAGGAACTGAATCAGACTTATGTTCCTGTTGATTTTGTGCGATTTCTGGTGGATCTGACAAATTATCTTTCTTCAAATCTTGGGATATGCCAGAACCTTGTGTATCGGGTACTCCAGAGATAGTTCTCTCCTGGATAACAGCCACAGCTGTGTCTTTATCCTCCAAACTGACTGCTAAACCAATCTCAGTAGACTGGTTACTACTGCTTGGCTCATTTTTTTCGTCTGGAACTGAAGGAGCAGAGCTTCCAGAGGCACTCTCCAAATGTCCAGAACCTGCAACATGATCCGTGATGGGACCTGTATCCTCAGGTGTTTTCTCCATCGACTGGACTTCAACCGCATTATCGATAGCATTAGCAGCTGTATCATTTTTAAGGTCAACAGTGGCGTTCTCCACTTTGTCCGACGTGCTCTCAGCATTCGCTCCCTTAACATCAACTGAAGTGACTTCAGGTTCACTGGCACTGGGAATAGCAATAGCATCATCATTTGATGAATCTGCACGTGCCGAAGGTTTGATCTTCTCAATCTTAATCCTCTCACGCGGCGGTTGCCTGTTTTTCCTCTCCTTCTGAGCTGCTGTCCTGTTACCTGCATCCCCAGTAGTGAGCTTCAATGGACCCTGCGATGCGAATTTACAGCAGACTTTAGACATCAGGTAGCAGGCGCACGGCCTGCAAGGTAATCAAGTATGCTCAAGAAGTCTAGCCAGTTGCGACCTTCTCCCTGGGCTTTCCCCTCTTTGCTTGCCCTTCTTGGCCATTCGGTCCTTCAGCAAACAAACATCAGCGATTACTAATATTCCAACTGGCCGAGCAGTTGGCTAACACGGGGCAATGTTTACCTGAAGGCTGAGGAGCAGTCTGCTCATCGGACAGCTCGGTGGCCACGCTTTTCGCCCTCCGGTCGACCACTTCGAGCAAGTCTGTTACAGCAAAAACAGGAAACTTGTTACAGCTCCACATTGCCAACAACTCAATAGCGTATCAAGCAGGCAATGGGATGGCAATGGGTTCGGGTGGGGTGCAGCTGGCCCCGCCCGCGCACCGAAAGGCGGTCGAACAAGGCACTGCATCAAGGCTAGCTCGCCAGATTTCGCAGCCGGCGTCGCAATCCCACGCAGTAACCGCCGCGGATGCAGTGCTAGAGTCGAGGGGAGAAACCCCAGATCTTAGCCCGCAGGAGAGGTGGATCTCGGCAGCGAATCGGAAGGAGGGGAGGGGAGAGGAGGCTGTGGCGCGTACCTTCGGCGACCTTGAGCCAGGAGGCCATGGCGGGATCACTGCCCCGGCGAGAGGAGGGTGGCTGGCGACGAGACGGCGAGCTAGGTAGATGAACTGACAGGTGAGATTTCCGGCCGCGGCAGTGGGGTTCTCTTCGCGGGATAGTTGGTGCTGGCGGGGCTCGGAGGTCGGATCCGACCGACCGGTGGGTTTGCTTTTGGTGGATGTACATATTTAATGGATATTAAAGTAAAATCCTACATCAACTCGCCAAAGCCCGTCTAGCTCAGTTGGTAGAGCGCAAGGCTCTTAACCTTGTGGTCGTGGGTTCGAGCCCCACGGTGGGCGATGTATGTCAAGTTTCTTTTACTTTTTTCATTCATATTTTTGGTGCCATTATAGAATTTTGGAGAAGCTATTAGTTCTGTGGCGCGCCCTGGTCGAACCGGGAAAAGTATCGGGTGCTCCTGCCAGCCTTGGGGTACCCACCGTGCCCTCAATGTTGTTTCAAAAAATTCTGGTAAAAATATGAATGTTCATAAGAAATGTGACTACAACCTCTAAAATTCTTAGATCCAAACTTGAAATGTACATTGAGAGACAAAATAGACAAATGCAGATGTAAATAATGTCAATGTTGCTTTTGTCTTTCTTTTTACACTATTCATGCTAGATTTCACATTTTTGTTTCTCAATGTGTGTTTCGACTTTGGACCTGAAATTTTTAGCGGTTGTAGTCACATTCCTTATGAACATTAACATTTTCTTCAAAAAAATTGAAACATTTAAAAATATTTTTTTAACATTGAAGCATCGAGGGCACCCTAAGGTTGGGAGCACACGATACTTTCCCCTATGAACCATTGGATCGCTCATAAGAATCTTGGCACACTGATCCCCGCCACGTCATGGTTTTCATTCATTCGCAAATGCATCGGCGCAAACATCTTATATTTTCCTCCCTACGGCAAGCGTAGGGTCGAGACTTCTTCACAATCTCGTCATTCTCTTTGAGAGAGGGAAATAGAGTGAGGCGGAGCTCGCGCCGTTGTCTTCATATGTGCACCGACATATGTGCACCGACGCTTGCACACGATACTTTCCCCTATGAACCATTGGATCGCTCATAAGAATCTTGGCACACGGATCCCCGCCACGTCATGGTTTTCATTCATTCGCAAATGCATCGGCGCAAACATCTTATTTTTTCCTCCCTACGGCAAGCGTAGGGTCGAGACTTCTTCACAATCTTGTCATTCTCTTTGAGAGAGGGAAATAGAGTGAGGCGGAGCTAGCGCCGTTGTCTTCATATGTGCACCGACGTGCAACTGCTCATCGGGATTCGCCGTGTTCGCAGGTACCCTGCCGCCTCCCCACTGCCCACCTCAACCGCCACCAACACCCGCCAGCACCACTCCCCCATCCAAAGCCCACGCCTTCCACTTTCATGCCACCACCCACGACAAACCCACCTTCCCTCCCTCCTAAGCGTGCTCCCTCAGCACCGCCACCAACATACAGCACAACTGTCGACAACGCTAGCGGCTCCTGCGTCAAGAGCCATGTCGGTCGCTCCTTAGCCGAGAAGCGGGCCACGCTCCTTGTTCCTCGTGGCCTCACCTCCTTGTCCACACCTAGCCGCACGTGAAACCATCGCCACCTGTGTCGGCTAGTCACAACAAGCTGCAGCAGCTGATGTCGGCCACCGCCACCGACCCGGCCAACCCGCATGGCAGGAGCCCGACCTTTTCCTCCTCTTTCATGTCTCCCGTCAAGGTCAACCGCAATCAACCAACCCATTCTCTCCCCTTTTCTGATGTCCACTAAGACGAACATATGTCCATCTTTCTATAGGGTGAGTTGTCCGTGGTGGGCTCCGACGTTCATGGGAGTACCCGGTTGTCGCAGAGACCAGGGATCGCCGTCACCATCGAGCTCGACATTAGCATCGCCGTCACCTCCAAGCTCTGTTTGACCTTCTTACAATCGCGCTCAACCCTGAGGGCCATGGTGCATGCCTTCTTTTGTTTGGAGCAGAGAAGGTGCGGGATGTTTGGTTGCTATGTTTGACAATGCACTTTGCCATGTCTTCAGTTATGACAATGCACACCTGTCTTTTATTATTATTATTATTATTATTATTATTGGAAATTGCCATGTTCTAAGTCGTGCAGTCAATAATCATTGCAATGTTTTTAAAAAAATGCCATGTTTTTTAAGAGTTTATACCATGCATGTGGCATAAATTGTTGCCATGTATGGTTTAAACGATAACTAGATGGGAACCACATGTAAATTATTTTCAATGGGGTATGACAACTAATTTAGGTGGGCCATGGCAACTTTTGTGAATTTTAGGTTCATGGCAAAAAAATGCTAACTAAGTTGAATCCGCATGTCAACTCTCTTTTGTGTGTGTGTGGGGGGGGGGTGGACTTTATGTGCAACTTCCTTGCGTAACTAGTAGCTTTCATAGCAAATATTTAACTAAATGGGAACCATATGGCAAATTTGTTTAGTGATCCATGGCAAAATTTTGTTCATGTTGTTGAGAAACGTTGCATTGAAAACAAAACAAATTCTACGCACACGCAATGATCTATCCATGGAGACGCATAGCAACGAGGGGGGAGTGTGTCTACGTATCCTCGTAGACCGAAAGAGGAAACGCTTGACAGCGCGGTTGATGTAGTCGAACTTCTTCTAGCTCCGACCCATCAAGCACCGAACGTACGGCACCTCCGAGTTCTGCACACGTTCAGCGAGGTGACGTCCCTCGCCTTATTGATTCAGCAAGGTGTCGAGGTAGTAGATGAGTTCCGTCAACACGACGACATGGTGACGGTGATGGTGAAGTGATTCTCGCAGTGCTTCGCCCAAGCACCGCGAAACTATGATTGAGGGTGTAAACTATGGAGGGGGCGCCGCACATGGCTAACAGTTGATGTTGTGTCTTATAGGCGCCCCCTCCCCGCATATATATAGGTGGGTGATACGTCTCTAACGTATCTATAATTTTTTATTGTTCCATGCTATTATATTATCTGTTTTGGATGTTTAATGGGCTTTATTATGCACTTTTATATTATTTTTGGGACTAACCTACTAACCGGAGGCCCAGTGCAATTTGCTGTTTTTTTTGCCTATTTCAGTGTTTCGCAGAAAAGAATATCAAACGGAGTCCAAACGGAATGAAACCTTCGCGAGGATCTTTTTGGAACAAACACAATCCAGGAGACTTGGGGTGGACGTCAAGGAAGCAATGAGGTGGCCACGAGGTAGGAGGGCGCGCCCAGGGGGGTAGGCGCGCCCCCACCCTCGTGGGCCCCTCGTGGCTCCACCGACCTACTTCCTTCACCTATATATACTCTTATACCCTGAAAACATCCAGGAGCACCACGAAACCCTATTTCCACTGGTGCAACCTTCTATACCCGTGAGATCCCATCTTGGGGCCTTTTCCGGCGCTCCACCGGAGGGGGAATCGATCGCGGAGGGCTTCTACATCAACACCATAGCCTCTCTGATGATGTGTGGGTAGTTTACCACAGACCTTCGAGTCCATAGTTATTAGCTAGATGGCTTCTTCTCTCTCTTTGGATCTCAATACAAAGTTCACCTCGATTCTCTTGAAGATCTATTTGATGTAATACTTTTGCGGTGTGTTTGTCGAGATCCAATGAATTGTGGGTTTATGATCAAGATTATCTATGAACAATATTTGATTCTTCTCTGAATTCTTATATGTATGATTTGATATCTTTGCAAGTCTCTTCAAATTATCAGTTTGGTTTGGCCTACTAGATTGATCTATCTTGCAATGGGAGAAGTGCTTAGCTGTGGGTTCAATCTTGTGGTGTCCTTTCCCAGTGACAGCAGGGGCAACAAGGCACGTATTGTATTGTTGCCGTCGAGGATAAAAAGATGGGGTTTTATATCATATTGCTTGAGTTTATCCCTCTACATCATGTCATCTTGCTTAATGCATTACTCTGTTCTTATGAACTTAATACTCTAGATGCATGCTGGATAGCGGTCGATGTGTGGAGTAATAGTAGTAGATGCAGAATCGTTTCGGTCTACTTGTCACGGACGTGATGCCTATATACATGATCATGCCTAGATATTCTCATAACTATGCACTTTTCTATCAATTGCTCGACAGTAATTTGTTCACCCACCGTAGAATGTGCTATCTTGAGAGAAGCCACTAGTGAAACCTATGGCCCCCGGGTCTATTTTCCATCACATTATTCTCCCGCCAACGTGCTATTTCTGTCGCCGTTTATTTTGCAATCTTTACTTTTCAATCTATACAACAAAAATACCAAAAATATTTATTTTATTATCTTTATCAGATCTCACTTTTGCAAGTGGCCGTGAAGGGATTGACAACCCCTTTATCGTGTTGGTTGCAAGGTTCTTATTTGTTTGTGCAGGTACTAGGGATTTGCGTGTAGTCTCCTACTGGATTGATACCTTGGTTCTCAAAAACTGAGGGAAATACTTACCCTACTTTGCTGCATCACCCTTTCCTCTTCAAGGGAAAACCAACGCAGTGCTCAAGAGGTAGCAAGAAGGATTTCTGGCGCCGTTGCCGGGGAGTCTACGCACAAGTCAAGACATACCAAGTACCCATCACAAACTCTTATCCCTAGCATTACATTATTTGCCATTTGCCTCTCATTTTCCTCTCCCCCACTTCACCCTTGCCGTTTTATTCGCCCTTTTTTCCGTTCGTCTCTTTTCGCTTGCTTCTTGTGTGCTTGTGTGTTGGATTGTTTGTCACGATGGCTCAAGACAATACTAAATTGTGTGATTTTTCCAATACCAACAATATGATTTTATTGGCACTCCGATTGCTCCTATTACCGATGTTGAATCTTTTGAAATTAATGCTGCTTTGTTGAATCTTGTCATGAAAGATCAATTCTCCAGCCTTCCTAGTGAAGATGTCGCTACTCATCTAAACAACTTTGTCGATTTGTGCGATATGCAAAAGAAGAAAGATGTGGATAATGATATTGTTAAATTGAAGCTATTTCCGTTTTCGCTTAGAGATCGTGCTAAAACTTGGTTTTCTTCTTTGCCTAAAAATAGTATTGATTCATGGAATAAGTGCAAGGATTCTTTTATCTCTAAGTATTTTCCTCCCGCTAAGATCATCTCTCTTAGAAACGATATTATGATTTTTAAGCAACTTGATCATGAGCATGTTGCACAAGCCTGGGAGAGGATGAAATTAATGATACGTAATTGCCCTACACATGGTTTGAATTTATGGACGATTATACAAAAAAATTATGCTGGATTGAATTTTGCTTCTAGAAATCTTTTAGATACGGCCGCGGGAGGCACTTTTATGGAAATCACTTTAGGAGAAGCTACTAAACTCCTAGATAATATTATGGTTAATTATTCTCAATGGCACACCGAAAGATCTACTAGTAAAAAGGTTCATGCGATTGAAGAAATTAATGTTTTGAGTGGAAAGATGGATGAACTTATGAAATTGTTTGCTAATAAGAGTGTTTCTTCCGATCCTAATGATATGCCTTTGTCCACTTTGATTGAGAATAATAATGAATCTATGGATGTGAATTTTGTTGGTAGGAACAATTTTGGTAACCACGCCTATAGAGGAAATTTTAATTCTAGGCCGTTCCCTAGTAATTCCTCTAATAATTATGGTAATTCATACAACAACTCTTATGGAAATTTTAATAAGATGCTGCTACCTCTTGACCACTGCGTTGGTTTTCCCTTGAAGAGGAAAGGGTGATGCAGTAAAGTAGCGTAAGTATTTCCCTCAGTTTTTGAGAACCAAGGTATCAATCAAGTAGGAGATCACGCTCGAGTCCCACGCACCTACACAAACAAATAAGAACCTCGCAACCAACGCGATAAAGGGGTTGTCAATCCCTTCACGGTCACTTACGAGAGTGAGATCTGATAGATATGATAAGATAATATTTTTGGTAATTTTATGATAAAGAGAAATAAAGATGCAAAGTAAAATAAATGGCATAGAAATAGCTAAGTGTTGGAAGATTAATATGATGGAAAATAGACCCCGGGGCCATAGGTTTCACTAGTGGCTTCTCTCAAGAGCTTAAGTATTACGGTGGGTAAACGAATTACTGTCGAGCAAATGATAGAATTGAGCATAGTTATGAGAATATCTAGGTATGATCATGTATATAGGCATCACGTCCGTGACAAGTAGACCGAAACGATTCTGCATCTACTACTATTACTCCACACATCGACCGCTATCCAGCATGCATCTAGAGTATTAAGTTCGTAAGAACAGAGTAATGCTTTAAGTAAGATGACATGATGTAGAGGGATAAACTCATGCAATATGATATAAACCCCATCTTTTTATCCTCGATGGCAACAATACAATACGTGCCTTGCTGCCCCTGCTGTCACTGGGAAAGGACACCGCAAGATTGAACCCAAAGCTAAGCACTTCTCCCATTGCAAGAAAGATCAATCTAGTAGGCCAAACCAAACTGATAATTCGAAGAGACTTGCAAAGATAACCAATCATACATAAAAGAATTCAGAGGAGATTCAGATATTGTTCATAGATAATCTTGATCATAAACCCACAATTCATCGGATCTCGACAAACACACCGCAAAAGAAGATTACATCGAATAGATCTCCAAGAAGATCGAGGAGAACTTTGTATTGAGATCCAAAGAGAGAGAAGAAGCCATCTAGCTAATAACTATGGACCCGAAGGTCTAAGGTAAACTACTCACACATCATCGTAGAGGCTATGGTGTTGATGTAGAAGCCCTCCGTGATCAATGCCCCCTCCGGTGGAGTGCCGGAAAAGGCCCCAAGATGGGATCTTCACGGGTACAGAAGGTTGCGGCGGTGGAAATAAGGTTTTTGCTCCGTATCTGATGTTTCCAGGGTACATGGGTATATATAGGAGGAAGAAGTACGTCGGTGGAGCAACGAGTGCCCCACGAGGGTGGAGGGCGTGCCTGGGGGAGGTGGGCGCGCCCCCTGCCTCGTGCCTTCCTCGTTGATTGCTTTACGTAGACTCCAAGTCCTCTAGATCACGTTTGTTCCGAAAATCACGTTCCCGAAGGTTTCATTCCGTTTGGACTCCGTTTGATATTCTTTTCCTTCGAAACACTGAAATAGGCAAAAAAACAGCAATTTGGGCTGGGCCTCCAGTTAATAGGTTACTCCCAAAAATAATATAAAAGTGTATAATAAAGCCCATTAAACATCCAAAATAGAATAGAATATAGCATGGGACAATAAAAAATTATAGATACGTTGAAGACGTATCAGATGCCCTCTGATTTTGAGACTACTGTTAAAGAATTTATGATTTCGCAAAATAATTTCAATGCTTTGCTTGAAGAAAAATTGCCTAAGATTGATGAGTTGGCTAGGAACGTGGATAGAATTTCTCTTGATGTTGTTTCCTTGAAACTTAGATCTATTACACCTAAGCATGATATCAGTGAGTCTCTCAAAGCCATGATAATTTCCATTGATGAGTGCAAAGAAAGAACCGCTAGGATGCGTGCTAAAAAAGATTGCTTTGTGAAAGCGTGTTTTCTAGTTTTCATGATAATAAGGATGAAGATCTAAAAGTGATGGATATGTCTCCTATTAAATCTTTGTTTTCCAATATGAATCTTGATAAAGATGGGACTGGAGATGATTCAACTTTAGTTAAAAGGCGTCCCAATGATTCGGAGTTTTTAGATCTTGATGCAAAAATTGGTAAAAGTGGGATCGAAGAGGTCAAAACTTTACATAGCAATGAACCCACTATTTTGGATTTCAAGGAATTTAATTATGATAATTTCTCTTTGATAGATTGTATTTCCTTGTTGCAATCTGTGCTAAATTCTCCTCATGCCTATAGTCAAAATAAAGCTTTTACCAAACATATCGTTGATGCTTTAATGCAATCTTATGAAGAAAAACTTGAATTAGAAGTTTCTATCCCTAGAAAACTTTATGATGAGTGGGAACCTACTATTAAAATAAAGATTAAAGATCATGAATGCTATGCTTTGTGTGATTTGGGTGCTAGTGTTTCCATGATTCCTAAAACTTTGTGTGATGTGCTAGGTTTCCGTGAATTTGATGATTGTTCTTTAAATTTGCATCTTGCGGATTCTACCATTAAGAAACCTATGGGAAGGATTAATGATGTTCTTATTATTGCAAATAGGAATCATGTGCCCTTAGATTTCATTGTTCTTGATATAGATTGCAACCCTACATGTCCTATTATTCTTGGCAGGCCTTTCCTTAGAACGATTGGTGCAATTATTGATATGAAAGAAGGAAATATTAGATTCCAATTTCCATTAAGGAAGGGCATGGAACACTTTCCTAGGAAGAAAACTAAATTACCTTATGAATCTATTATGAGGGCCACTTATGAATTGTATACCAAAGATGATAATACCTAGGTCTATTCTTGTTTTTATGCTTAGCTAGGGGCGTTAAACGATAGCGCTTGTTGGGAGGGAACCCAATTTTATTTTTGTTCCTTGCTTTTTGTTCCTGTTTAGTAATAAATAATTCATCTAGCCTCTGGTTAGATGTGGTTTTATGTTTTAATTAGTGTTTGTGCCAAGTAAAGCCTATAGGATCTTCTTGGGTGATAATTATTTGATCTTGCTGAAAAAGTCAGAAACTTTATGCTCACGAAAACAATTATTAAAAATCACCAGAAAGTGATAAAATACTGATTCCAATTGCAGTAGATCAATAATCAAATTATCTAGGTCGTCCTATTTTGGTAGATTTTTCTGAATTACAGAAGTTTGTGTTTGATGCAGATTACTACAGACTGTTCTGTTTTTGACAGATTCTGTTTTTTGGTGTTGTTTGCTTGTTTTGATGAATCTATGGCTAGTATCGGAGGGTATGAACCATAGGGAAGTTGGAATACAGTAGGTTTAACACCAATATAAATAAATGATGAGTTCATTATAGTACCTTAAAGTGGTGGTTTGTTTTATTTCGCTAACAGAGCTCATGAGATTTTCTGTTGAGTTTTGTGTTGTGAAGTTTTCAAGTTGTTGGGTAAAGATTTGATGGATTTTGGAACAAGGAGTAGCAAGAGCCTAAGCTTGGGGATGCCCAAGGCACTCCAAGGTAAAATTCTAGGACAACCAAAAGCCTGAGCTTGGGGATGCCCCGGAAGGCATCATCTCTTTCGTCTTCATCTATCGGTAACTTTACTTGAGGCTATATTTTTATTCACCACATGATATGTGTTTTGCTTGGAGCGTCTTGTATGATTCGAGTCTTTTCTTTTTAGTTTACCACAATCATCCTTGCTGTACACACATTTTGGAGAGACACACATGAATCGGAATTTATTAGAATACTCTATGTGCTTCACTTATTTCTTTTGAGCTAGATAATTTTTCTCTAGTGCTTCGCTTATATTTTTTAGAGCACGGTGGTGGTTTATTTAGAAATTATTGATCTCTCATGCTTTACTTATATTATTTTGAGAGTCTTTTAGAACAGCATGGTAATTTGCTTTGGTTAAAAAATTAGTCCTAATGTGATGAGCATCCAAGATAGGTATAATAAAGAGTCAATTACACCACAGGTGTCTGAAGTTGGCGAGAAAAGTCAGTTTGGTGCTAAAACTTGTGGCATACATTGAACGGGTGACAAAACTTGGCTTCGATGTGCATCTACGGTGCAAATCACGTTTGTATACACAAATGATGCTGACGAGGCACGCCACATACCGGCGACCTTAACCTAAAATGCGGTCCATGCTAGCCATCCCTCTAAGTTTGGCTTCATGTCTAACTGGGCTAGACGAACTTAATTACCATATACGAGCATGAAAATCGGGCTTAAATGGGCAGTAGCAGCCGCGGACCATTTTTCACATGATATTTTTTAGTTCATAAATACTAATAAAATTCATATTTATTATTTTAATTTTAGATTTTTCTTTAAATTACATGAACATTATTATAAATAATAATATGTCTCGTAAAGAGAATACACGAATATTTTTGGTGAACACATTAATATGGCCTGAAAATAAATGAATATATTTTGAATACATTAATAATATTTTTATACTTAAAGACATTTATTATAATTCATAATTTTTTTTAAATTATATGTTTTTAGATAACATGTGAATGTTTTTGGAATAAAATGAACATTCTTTTAAATAAGAACAATTTTTATAATTGCAAATATTTTTTTAAACCGGGCATAACCCCTTTCCATTACTGTGACATAATGGAAATACATCAGTCCAGAGAAAGAGATAGGAGAGGGGAGAGCTGGTTCGAGCATCGTCGGGAAACCCACTGTGAGCACTCGCCATCAAGATTACCCACTGCAGGATGAAAAACTTGGCGACACCATATATCAGTTTAACTAGGCACAACAGCCCCTACATCCACCATAAACGAGATGGGTTGCGGTGAACATTTGTATGAATATTATTATTAATTTAGATATTTTTACAGAATTCTAGGAAAGGAAGAAAAACTAACATCTGCAAATGGGCCGCGGTGACTGCTGCACACTTAAGCCTTATGTGCGTGTTCGTTTATATTCAGTCCATTGCCTAAAAAAACGTTTATATTCATCCATTAAGGATACAAATCGTATTTGGACCGAGAGTGGTACTTGGTGTCAGGGGCGGACCCAACATTGGGCCAAGCCCAGGGCCCATGCTGCTACAGTTCCTCTACAGTGTCGCTACAGTGCGTGCTTTGCTATAGTCAACGAAGTAATTCATCATCAGGGCCCAGGCCCCCCGGCCTGGGTCCTGGATCCGCCACTGCTTGGTGTGGTGGCCGACCTAGCCAGCCAGACAGGAACAGGTCGTGTGTTCGATCCTGTGCGCAGTAATATTTTGCGTCCCAATTTCCGCCCTGAGTGGAGGGGCCCAAATGCCATAGTGACGTTTCATTTGTTTTTTCAAGAAAAAAAATTTGAGTGTCTTTTTGTGAGTAAAGTAAAATTCCAGGGGGTTTCACAAAAAACCGAGGCACACGCCCTTGCATGTGCCTTCCAGTCATTGACACTGGGTCCCATGCCATGTTGGCGAGCCTCGTCATCACTCTATGCGTATACAAATGCGATTAGCACCGTAGATGAACGCACAAGCCAAGTTTTGTCACCGGTTCAATGTATGCCACAAATTTTAGCACCAAACTGACTTTCCTCGTCAAGTTCAGACACCTGTGATGTAATTGACTCTATAATAAAAACTATCACATAAAGTGCATTGAATACTATGAGAAGTTTGATTCTTTATGATTGTTTTGAGATATGAAGATGGTGATATTAGAGTCATGCTAGTTGAGTAGTTGTGAATTTGAGAAATACTTGTACTAAAGTTCATGATTCCCGTAGCATGCACGTATGGTGAACCGTTATGTGATGAAGTCGGAGCATGATTTATTTATTGATTGTCTTCCTTATGAGTGGCGGTCGGGGACGAGCGATGGTATTTTCCTACCAATCTATCCCCTTAGGAGCATGCGCGTAGTACTTCGTTTCGATAACTAATAGATTTTTACAATAAGTATGTGAGTTCTTTATGACTAATGTTGAGTCCATGGATTATACGCACTCTCATCCTTCCACCATTGCTAGCCTCTCTAATACTGCGCACCTTTTGCTGGTATCATACACCCACCATATACTTTCCTCAAAACAGCCACCATACCTATCTATTATGGCATTTCCATAGCCATTCCGAGATATATTGCCATGCAACTTACCACCGATCCGTTTATTATGACACGCTTCATCATTGTCATATTGCTTTGCATGATCATGTAGTTGACATCGTATTTGTGGCAAAGCCACCTTTATAATTCTTTCATACATGTCACTCTTGATTCATTGCATATCCCGGTACACCGCCGGAGGCATTCACATAGAGTCATATTTTGTTCTAAGTATTGAGTTGTAATTCTTGAGTTGTAAGTAAATAAAAGTGTGATGATCCTCATTATTAGAGCATTGTCCCAAGTGAGGAAAGGATGATGGAGACTTGATTCCCCCACAAGTCGGGATGAGACTCCAGACTAAAAATAAAAAAAGGGAAGAAAAGAGGCCATAAAAAAAAGAGAAAGGCCCAAACAAAAAAATGAGAGGAAAAGAGAGAAGGGACAATGCTACTAGCCCTTTACCACACTTGTGCTTCAAAGTAGCACCATGATCTTCATGATAGAGAGTCTCCTATGTTGTCACTTTCATATACTAGTGGGAATTTTTCATTATAGAACTTGGCTTTTATATTCCAATGATGGGCTTCCTCAAAATGCCCTAGGTCTTCGTGAGCAAGCGAGTTGGATGCACACCCACTTAGTTTCTTTTGTTGAGCTTTCATACACTTATAGCTCTATTGCATCCATTGCATGGCAATCCCTACTCACTCACATTGATATCTATTGATGGGCATCTCCATAGCCCGTTGATACGCCAAGTTGATGTGAGACTATCTTCTTCTTTTTGTCTTCTCCAGAACCACCATTCTATTCCACATATAGTTCTATGTCCATGGCTCACGCTCATGTATTGCGTGAACATTGAAAAAGTTTGAGAACATCAAAAGTATGAAACAATTGCTTGGCTTGTCATCGGGGTTGTGCATGATTTAAATATTTCATGTGATGAAGATAGAGCATAGCCAGACTATATGATTTTGTAGGGATAGCTTTCTTTTGCCATGTTATTTTGAGAAGACATAATTGCTTTGTTAGTATGCTTGAAGTATTATTATTTTTATGTCAATATTAAACTTTTGTCTTGAATCTTTCGGATCTGAACATTCATGCCATAATAAAGAAAATTACATTAAAAATTATGCTAGGTAGCATTCCACATCAAAAATTCTGTATTTATCATTTACCTACTCGAGGACAAGCAGGAATTAAGCTTGGGGATGCTTGATATGTCTCTAACGTATCTATAATTTTTGATTGTTCCATGCTATTATATTATCTGTTTTGGATGTTTAATGGGCTTTATTATGCATTTTTATATTATTTTTGGGACTAACCTACTAACCGGAGGCCCAGTGCAAATTGCTGTTTTTTTGCCTATTTCAGTGTTTCATAGAAAAGGAATATCAAACGGAGTCCAAACGGAATGAAACCTTCGCGAGGATCGTTTTTGGAACAAATGCAATCCACGAGACTTGGAGTGGACGTCAAGGAAGCAACGAAGCAGCCACGAGGTAGGATGGCGCGCCCAGGGGGTAGGCACGCCCCCACCCTCGTGGGCCCTTCGTGGCTCCACCGACCTACTTCCTTCGCCTATATATACTCTTATACCCTGAAAACATCCAGGAGCACCACGAAACCCTATTTCCACCGCTGCAACCTTCTGTATCCATGAGATCCCGTCTTGGGGCCTTTTCCGGCGCTCCGCCGGAGGGGGAATCGATCATGGAGGGCTTCTACATCAACACCATAGCCTCTTCGATGATGTGTGAGTAGTTTACCACAGACCTTCGGGTCCATAGTTATTAGCTAGATGGCTTCTTCTCTCTCTCTGGATCTCAATACAAAGTTCTCCTCGATTCTCTTAGAGATCTATTTGATGTAATACTTTTTGCGGTGTGTTTGTCGAGATCCGATGAATTGTGGGTTTATGATCAAGATTATCTATGAACAATATTTGATTCTTCTCTGAATTCTTATATGTATGATTTGATATCTTTGGAAGTCTCTTCGAATTATCAATTTGGTTTGGCCTACTAGATTGATCTTTCTTGCAATGGGAGAAGTGCTTAGCATTGGGTTCAATCTTGCGGTGTCCTTTCCCAGTGACAGCAGGGGAAACAAGGCATGTATTGTATTGTTGCCATCGAGGATAAAAAGATGGGGTTTATATCATATTGCTTGAGTTTATCCCTCTACATCATGTCATCTTGCTTAATGCATTACTCTGTTCTTATGAACTTAATACTCTAGATGCATGCTGGATAGCGGTCGATGTGTGGAGTAATAGTAGTAGATGCAGAATCGTTTCGGTCTACTTGTCACAGACGTGATGCCTATATACATGATCATGCCTAGATATTCTCATAACTATGCGCTTTTCTATCAATTGCTCGACAGTAATTTGTTCACCCACAATAGAATTTGCTATCTTGAGAGAAGCCACTAGTGAAACCTATGGCGCCCGGGTCTATTTTCCATCACATTATTCTCCCGCCAACGTGCTATTTCTGTCGCCGTTTATTTTGCAATCTTTACTTTTCAATCTGTACAACAAAAATACCAAAAATATTTATCTTATTATCTTTATCAGATCTCACTTTTGCAAGTGGCCGTGAAGGGATTGACAACTCCTTTATCGCGTTGGTTGCAAGGTTCTTATTTGATTGTGCAGGTACTAGGGATTTGCGTGTAGTCTCCTACTGGATTGATACCTTGGTTCTCACAAACTGAGGGAAATATTTATGCTACTTTGCTGCATCACCCTTTCCTCTTCATGGGAAAACCAACACATGCTCAAGAGGTAGCAGTGCAAGGGGAGGAGAGGCAGCCAGGGGCGCCCCAAGTAGGATCCGAATCCTACTTGGGGTTTCCCCAAGTGGCGCCCCCCTTTCCCTTTTTCACCGGAGAAGGAAGGAAGGGGGGCCGAACCCCCCTTTTTCCTTCTCCAATTCGGCCACCTACCAAGGGGGGTGCCACCCCTTGTGGGCTGGTGTGCTCCCCTCTTATGGCCCATATCTTCCCCCCGGGGGTTTCGGTAACGCCCCACCCCGGTAGTCCGCTAAATACCTGATTCACTTCGGGACACTTCCGGTGTCCGAATACTATCATCCTATATATAAATCTTTGCCTCTCAACCATTTCGAGACTCCTCGTCATGTCTGTGATCTCATCCGGGATTCCGAGCAACATTCGGTCACCAAATCACATAACTCATATAATACAATATCGTCATCGAACATTAAGCGTGCGGACCCTACGGGTTCAAGAACTATGTATACATGATCGAGACACCTCTCCGGTCAATAACCAATAGAGGAACCTAGATGCCCATATTGGCTCCTACATTTTTATGAAGATCTTTATCGGTCGAACCGTTATGACAACATACGTTATTCCCTTTGTCTATCGATATGTTACTTGCCCGAGATTCGATCGTCGGTATCTGCATACCTAGTTCAATATCGTTACCGCAAGTCTCTTTACTCATTCTGTAATACATCATCCTGCAACTAAATCGTTAGTCACTTTGCTTGCAAGGCTTCTTATGATGTGTATTACCAAGAGGGCCCAGAGATACCTCTCCAATACTCAGAGTGACAAATCCTAATCTTGATCTATGCCAACTCAAAAAACACCTTCGGAGATACCTGTGGAGCATCTTTGTAATCACCCAGTTACGTTGTGACGTTTGATAGCACACAAGGCATTCCTCCGGTATCCGGGAGTTGCATAATCTCATAGTCGAAGGAATATGTATTTGACATGAAGAAATCAGTAGCAATAAAACTGAACGATCAATATGCCAAGCTAACGGATGGGTCTTGTCCATCACATCATTCTCCTAATGATGTGATCCCATTATCAAATGACAACTCATGTCTATGGTCAGGAAACCTTAACCATCTTTGATCAACCAGCTAGTCAAGTAGAGGCTCACAAGGGACACGGTGTTTTGTCTATGTATTCAGACATGTATTTAGGTTTCCGATCAATACAATTCTAGCATGAATAATAAACATTTATCATGAATAAGGAAATATAAAATAACAACTTTATTATTTCCTCTAGGGCATATTTCCGTCATTATGGACCGTGGCAAATTTACTCTACGGATCATGGAAAATTTCTTTTTACAATGGCAAAGTTTATATTTTATCCAAGGCAAAATTATACTTGGATCATGGCAAATTTCTTCTTTTTTTGGATCGTGGCAAGTTTATGTTTTTGTCATGGAAAAATTTATATTTTGACAATGGCAATTATATATTTGGATCACGGCAAAATTCTTCTTTTTGGACCATGGCAAACATTTTACCATGGTAAACTTATATTTGGACCATGGAAAATTTAATTCTCATACCATGGTTTTTTTACTTGTTGGACCATGGTCAGTATTTTTTGAACATGTAAATTTTGTTTTGCATATCATGGCAAATTCCTTTTTTGTCCACATTTTTTGGTGAACAAAGCATGGTGAATTCATTCTATACACCATGGTAAATTTACTTTTGAACATCCCATGGGCAAATATGTTTTCATAAGACTATTTCATAATTTTTCTTTTCAATTTTTTGTCATCATGTTATGAAACAACGACAGCTTAGGTTCAAACATAATTGTTAAGTTTTTCTTTGTTTTGCTTCTTAGGTATGGCAGATTTAGTTTCTCATAAATGGCAATTGTTAGTTTTCATGTACAAATTTTGTCTGCTATGTATGTGTGTTTTTTTGGATTTCTATTTCTGTGCCCCTTATTGCTTAGTCCTCAGTTTTGCCCAAGCACACTTATTTTGCTCACTTTTTCCCTCCACCGCGCCACCCACCCTCACCAATGTCCAAGCGGGGGTTTGCCGTTGGTCAAGGGAGTTGACTATTAGCCGGTGCTATTACTGACGCGTGGGGTACACTGTGCCAGGTGGCGCTCTAACAATCGGCGGTGTGTGTGCCCGCATGCATGAGTAGTTACATCGCGGTCACGTCAGCGCTTTCACACACGGGCAAGGAGCCGCGTCGCCGGCATTCCCGACAGGTGTCTATTAATGCTTTCTATAGCCGCGCAGTGCGCACCGGCATGCACCCACTCTTGTCCCAATCCCCTCCCCACCCTTCCCCTCGCCGCCCCACAACCTTCTCCTCCGTTCGCCTCCACCAAACCCTAGCCACATCCACCAAACCCTAGCCGCCTCCTGCTCCAGCACCGCAACAATGGCCAGCCACCATGGTGGGGCGGGAAGCAGCAACGGGGAACGATGTCGCTTGTATGTCATTCCCGGCCTGCCGCGCGCCCTCTGAGTCGAAGAGGCATCACTCCTCGCCCACTGCGGCATCATGGTGCCGCCGGACACATGCCTGGGGGGCTCCCGATGGAACCTGTCCCCACCGTCGGCACGTGATGACCCACAAGTATAGGGGATCTATCGTAGTCCTTTCGATAAGTAAGAGTGTCGAACCCAACGAGGAGCAGAAGGAAATGATAAGCGGTTTTCAGCAAGGTACTCTTTGCAAGTACTGAAATAAGTGGTAACAGATAGTTTTGTGATAGAATAATTTGTAACGAGCAACAAGTAACAAAAGTAAATAAAGTGCAGCAAGGTGGCCCAATCCTTTTTGTGGCAAAGGACAAGCCTGGACAAACTCTTATATAGAGAAAAGCGCTCCCGAGGACACATGGGAATTATCGTCAAGCTAGTTTTCATCACGTTCATATGATTCGCGTTCGGTACTTTGATAATTTGATATGTGGGTGGACCAGTGCTTGGGTGTTGTTCTTACTTAAACAAGCATCCCACTTATGATTAACCTCTATTGCAAGCATCCACAACTACAACAAAAGTATTAAGGTAAACCTAACCATAGCATGAAACATATGGATCCAAATCAGCCCCTTACGAAGCAACGCATAAACTAGGGTTTAAGCTTCTGTCACTCTAGCAACCCATCATCTACTTATTACTTCCCAATGCCTTCCTCTAGGCCCAAATAATGGTGAAGTGTTATGTAGTCGACATTCACATAACCCCACTAGAGGATAGACAACATACATCTCATCAAAATATCGAACGAATACCAAATTCACATGACTACTAATAGCAAGACTTCTCCCATGTCCTCAGGAACAAACGTAACTACTCACAAAGCATATTCATGTTCATAATCAGAGGAGTATTAATATGCATAAAGGATCTGAACATATGATCTTCCACCAAATAAACCAACTAGCATCAACTACAAGGAGTAATCAACACTACTAGCAACCTACTAGTACCAATCCCGGACTTGGAGACAAGAATTGGATACAAGAGATGAACTAGGGTTTTGAGAGGAGATGGTGCTGGTGAAGATGTTGATGGAGATTTCCCTCTCCCGATGAGAGGAGCTTTGGTGATGACGATGGCGATGATTTCCCCCTCCCGGAGGGAAGTGTCCCTAGCAGAACAGCTCTGCCGGAGCCCTAGATTGGTTCCGCCAAGGTTCTGCCTCGTGGCGGTGGAGTCTCATCCCGAAAGGTTGCTTATATTTTTTTCTCGACGAAAGACTTCATATAGCAGAAGATGGCCACCGGAGAGCCAACAGGGGGCCCACGAGGCAGGGGGCGCGCCCAGGGGGGTAGGGTGCGCCCCCATCCTCATGGCCAGGTGGGGCCCCCTCTGACGTACTTCTTCCGCTCAATATTTTTATTATTTCCAAAAATAAATTTCGTGAAGTTTCAGGACTTTTGGAGTTGCGCAGAATAGGTCTCTAATATTTGCTCCTTTTCCAGCCCAGAATTCCAGCTGTCGGCATTCTCCCTCCTTATGTAAACCTTGTAAAATAAGATAGAATAGGCATAAGTATTGTGACATAACGTGTAATAACAGCCCATATTGCAATAAATATCGATATAAAAGCATGATGCAAAATGGACGTATCAACTCCCCCAAGCTTAGACCTCGCTTGTCCTCAAGCGAAAGCCGATAACGATAAATATGTCCACATGTTTAGAAGTAGAGGTGTCGAAAAAATAAAATACGGACATGAGGGCATCATGATTATTCTCATAACAGCAACATAAATGGATATTGTCATATGATTTCTTATGCTCAAGTAATAATCTATTCACAATGTAAAGTATGAATCAGAAACTTTATTGAGAACTAACAAACTATAATCTCAGTCATTGAAGCAATTGCAATTTATCATAACATTAGAAAGAGTCTATGTCAGAGCTTTCTAGCAAGTCCACATACTCAACTATCATTTAGTCTTTCATAATTGCTAACACTCACGCAATACTTGTGGTTATGGAGTTTTAATCGGACACAGAGAAAGATAGGGGCTTATAGTTTCGCCTCCCAACCTTTTACCTCAAGGGTAATGTCAACAATAATAATTCATGCTGACTTACATCCAATTAGATATATCAATCAGGATCTTTCCAACACCCTGTGCTTGCCAAAGGATAAAATATAAAAAGGGAAAGGTGAAGATCACCATGACTCTTGTATAAGGTAGAAGATAATAGTAACAGATAGGCCCTTCGCAGAGGGAAACAGAGGTTGCCATGCGCTTTCAGGGTTGGATGCACAAAATCTTAATGCGAAAGAACATCACTTTATATTGCCCATTGTGATATGAACCTTTATTATGCAGTCCGTCGCTTTTATTTCTTCCACAACACAAGATCGTATAAAGCTTATTTCCTCCACACCAATCAATCATACATATTTAGAGAGAAATTTTTATTGCTTGCACCGATGACAACTTACTTGAAGGATCTTACTCAATCCATAGGTAGATATGGTGGACTCTCATGGCAAAACTGGTTTAAGGGTTTTTGGAAGCACAAGTAGTATCTCTACTTGGTGCAAAGAATTTGGCTAGCATGAGGGGGAAAGGCAAGCTCAACATGTTGGATGATCCATGACAATATACTTTATCTCAGATATAAGAAAACATAACCCATTACGTTGTCTTCCTTGTCCAACATCAACTCTTTAGCATGTCATATTTTAATGAGTGCTCCCAATCATAAAAGATGTCCAAGATAGTATATTTATATGTGAAACCTCTCTTTCCTTATTACTTCCTATTAATTGCAACGATGACCAAAGCTATGCTTGTCAACTCTCAACAATTTTTAATCATCATACTCTTTCTATGTGAAGTCATTACTCTCGATAAGATCAATATGATCTCTTTGTTTCT
Source organism: Triticum aestivum (assembly GCF_018294505.1). Lineage (NCBI taxonomy): Eukaryota > Viridiplantae > Streptophyta > Magnoliopsida > Poales > Poaceae > Triticum > Triticum aestivum. The sequence goes on along the minus strand of NC_057802.1, from coordinate 382,400,799 downwards.
TTTTATTCTTCTCTCTTTTCTTTTATTCACTCAAGATCATAGCAAGATAATCAAGCCCTTGACTCAACACTAATCTTTATTATATAGCTCACGGACTCGATTACATAGAGAGATCATAAAGCAAAACTCAAAACTAGATCATACCAAAAACTTTATTCTACTAGATCAAGATACTACTAATAGGATCGAACTAAGAAAAAGGGTAAAGATAGGAGTGTGATGGTGATACGATACTGGGGCATCTCCCCCAAGCTTGGAAGTTGCCAAGGGGAGTGCCCATACCCATGTGATTATGTCTCCTTCTTTGGTGATGGTGTAATATTCTTGGCGATGATGCCCCTCAGGATGCGATTCTCCTCCTCGAGCTTATTGACTTGCTGCTTGAGGTCCATTATTTCCTTACAAAGCTTTCCTGTAATGGCTAAGGCTCCTTGCACCCAAGGGTGTTGCATAGCTGCGGGAGAACAAGCGACACTCTTCTTCATATTTTCATAAGAAAGAAATCTAACATTGGAAGGGATAATCGAGTTTGGAATGGCTGAGCTCTGTAGTTCTCCCATCGTGAACCCAGCTCGGAAGCGAGAAGTTACTTCTTGATCCTTCATGGCATCTATCCTCATCAAATCAGCCTCCATCTCTTCCTCCGTTGCTGGCCCAAAGTGGTCAGCGTCGCTGTTTCTCCTTGGTTCCGAAGCCGGATGAGACACCCGGCTCTCCCCGACTGACTCTTGAGAAGACATCTTGCTCTAATCTGCAGCAGCAACAACTCAAAACAAGAACAGAGAATATTTGCGTGATACAGGAGTCAAAACCTTCGGGAGATTATATAATGAATTTTTACCGACCAAAATACGCATCGTGCAAGAAAATGGAGTCCGGAGAGCACACGAGGTGCCCACGAGGTAGGGGCGCGCCTAGTAGGGTAGGGCGCGCCCTCCACCCTCGTGGAGGCCACGTGTCCTTCCCGAACTGCTTCTTATTTTTCTATTTTTCTAAATATTCCAAAACGGAGAAATATTGCCATAAAAATTGTTTTGGAGTCGGTTTACTTACCGTACCACATACCTATTCCTTTTCGGAGTCTAAAACGTTCCGGAAAGTGTCCCTTATGTATTCCTCCGGGGTTACGGTTTCAATAATATTGGTTTCAACATTTATAGGATTCCCTGAGATATAATGTTTGATTCTTTGACCGTTCACCACCTTCGGATTGGTGCCTTCGAAGTTGTTGATTTTTATGGCACCGGAACGATAGACCTCCTCGATAACGTAGGGGCCTTCCCATTTAGAGAGAAGTTTTCCTGCAAAAAATCTTAAACGAGAGTTTTATAGCAATACATAATCACCTACATTAAACTCACGCTTTTGTATCCTTTTGTCATGCCATCTTTTGACTTTTTCTTTAAACAATTTGGCATTTTCATAAGCTTGGGTTCTCCATTCATCAAGTGAGCTAATGTCAAATAACCTCTTCTCACCGGCAAGTTTGAAATCATAGTTGAGATCTTTAATAGCCCAATATGCCTTATGTTCTAGTTCGAGAGGTAAGTGACATGCTTTTCCATAAACCATTTTATACGGAGACATACCCATAGGATTTTTATATGCAGTTCTATAGGCCCATAATGCATCATCAAGTTTCTTGGACCAATTCTTTCTAGACCTATTGACAGTCTTTTGCAAAATTAATTTGAGTTCTCTATTACTCAATTCTACTTGACCACTAGACTGTGGGTGATAAGGAGATGCAAGTATATGATTAACATCATACTTAGCAAGCATTTTACGGAAAGCACCGTGAATAAAATGTGAACCACAATCAGTCATTAAATATCTAGGGACTCCAAACCTCAGAAAAATTACTTCTTTAAGCATCTTGATAGAAGTGTTATGATCAGCACTACTAGTTGGAATAGCTTCTACCCACTTAGTAACGTAATCAACAACAACTAAAATATGTGTGTATCCATTAGAGGCAGGAAAAGGTCCCATATAATCAAAGCCCCAAACATCGAATGGTTCAATAACAAGTGAATAATTCATAGGCATTTCTTGACGTCTACTAATATTACCAATTCTTTGACATTCATCACAAGATAAGACAAACTTACAGGCATCGTTGAAGAGAGTAGGCCAATAAAACCGGATTGCAATACCTTATGTGCAGTTCTATCTCCAGCGTGGTGTCCTCCATAAGCTTCGGAGTGACACTTGCATAGGATCTGTTCCTGTTCATGCTCAGGTACACAACATCTAATAACACCATCTACTCCTTCTTTATAAAGATGTGGGTCATCCCAAAAGTAATGTCTCAAGTCATAGAAAAACTTTTTCTTTTGCTGGTATGTGAAACTAGGTGGTATAAATTTAGCAACAATATAATTAGCATAATCAGCATACCATGGAGTAGTACGAGAGGCATTTATGACATTTAATTGCTCATCAGGAAAGCTATCATCAATAGGTAGTGGGTCATCAAGAACATTTTCTAACCTAGACAAGTTGTCTGCAACGGGGTTCTCAGCTCCCTTTCTATCAACAATATGCAAATCAAATTCTTGTAGCAAGAGAACCCATCTAATAAGTCTAGGTTTAGCATCTTTCTTTTCCATAAGATATTTAATAGCAGCATGATCCATGTGAATAGTTACTTTAGAATCAAAAATATAAGGTCTGAACTTATCACAAGCAAATACAACTGCTAAGAATTCTTTTTCAGTAGTAGCATAATTTCTTTGAGCATTGTCTAGAGTTTTACTAGCATATTGAATAACATTTAATTTCTTATCAACTCTTTGCCCTAGAACAACACCTACAGCATAATCACTAGCATCACACATAATTTCAAAGGGTAAATTCCAATCAGGTGGCTGAACAATAGGTGCAGAGATCAATGCTTTCTTAAGTATTTCAAATGCTTCTACACAATCATCATCAAAGACAAATGGTATATCTTTTTGTAATAAATTAGTCAGAGGCCGAGAAATTTTTGAGAAGTCCTTAATGAACCTCCTATAAAATCCGGCGTGACCAAGGAAACTTCTTATACCTTTGATGTCCTTGGGACATGGCATCTTTTCAATAGCATCAACCTTGGCTTTATCAACCTCAAAACCTCTTTCAGAAACTTTATGCCCCAAGACAATACCTTCATAATAAAGTGGCACTTTTCCCAATTCAAAACAAGATTAGTTTCTTCACATCTGTGCAAAACTCGATCAAGGTTGCTCAAGCAATCATCAAAAGAGGATCCATAGACGGAAAAGTCGTCCATGAAAACCTCACAAATCTTTTCACAAAACTCAAAGAATATAGCCATCATGCATCTTTGAAAGGTAGCAGGTGCATTACATAAACCAAAAGGCATACGTCTATAAGCAAAAGTACCAAAATGGCAAGTAAAAGTAGTTTTAGATTTATCATTGGCTGACACGAGTATTTGAGAGAAACCAGAATAACCATCTAGAAATCAATAATGTGTATGTTTGGATAATCTTTCTAGCATTTGATCGATAAAAGGTAAGGGGTAATGATCTTTCTTAGTAGCTTTATTTAATTTGCGAAAATCAATTACCATCCTATAACCTGTAATAATTCTTTGCGGAATCAATTCATCTTTATCATTAGGAACGACGGTAATACCTCCCTTCTTAGGGACACAATGGACAGGACTTACCCACTGACTATCAGCAACGGGATAAATTATACCTGCCTCAAGGAGCTTTAGTATTTCCTTTCTTACCACTTCTTTCATCTTAGGATTCAGCCTTCATTGATGATCACGAACCGGTTTGGCATCTTCTTCCAAATTTATTTTATGTTGACATAGAGTGGGACTAATGCCCTTAAGATCATCAAGAGTATATTCAATAGCAGCACGGTGCTTCTTCAGAGTTTTCAATAATCTCTCTTCTTCATGCTCTGAAAGGTTAGCACTAATAATAACATGATATATCTTTTTCTCATCGAGATAAGCATATTTAAGAGTATCAGGTAAAGGTTTGAGCTCAAACACGGGATCACCTTTGGGTGGAGGAGGATCCCCTAGGATTTCAACAGGCAAATTGTGTTTCAGGATAGGTTCCTGTTTAAAGAATACTTCATCTATTTCCCTTCTTTCATTCATAAACATATCATTTTCATGGTCTAGCAAATATTGTTCTAAAGGATCACTAAGAGGTACGGCAATAGAAGCAAGACCAATACTTTCATCCTTATTAGGCAATTCTTCTTCACGGTGTTGTCTACTAAATTTAGAGAAATTAAAATCATGAGACATATCACCCAAGCCAATAGTAACAACACTCTTTTCGCAGTCTATCCTAGCATTAACTGTGTTCAAGAAGGGTCTACCAAATATAATGGGACAAAAGCTATCTTGTGGGGAACCAAGAACAAGAAAATCAGCAGGGTATTTAGTTTTCCCACACAAGACTTCAACATCTCTAATAATCCCAATGGGTGATATTGTATCTCTATTAGCAAGTTTGATGGTAACATCAATACCTTATATCTCAGCAGGTGCAATTTCATGCATAATGATGGTTGGGACATTTTTCAAAAGTCATAACATTGGTCTTTATGTGACCTGGTAAGGTGATGTCGTGCCTAGCACACCTGGCCGGAGGCCCTATTGTTATAGATTCCTTTTCAGCAAGGTTATCCATTCTTCCATGAGGAAATTGTAAGACTTATTCTATAAGTTGTTCCTGATGGATCCTTTGTGTTTCCAAAGTCCGATCTTTACCCAATGACCATGTCAATGCTATCTCGAAGCATGTCTGTGGTACTCCGATTTTCAACAGCGTGTTGGGTTATGTGGTGCACCCCTGCAGGGAAGTTTATCTATTCGAATAGCCGTGTCCCTCGGTAAAAGGACGACCTGGAGTTGTACCTTGACCTTATGACAACTAGAACCAGATACTTAATAAAACACACCCTTCCAAGTGCCAGATATAACCCGGTGATCGCTCTCTAACAGGGCGACGAGGAGGGGATCGCCGGGTAGGTTTATGCTATACGATGCTACTTGGTGAACTTACCATCTACTCTGTCCTACATGCTGCAAGATGGAGGTGGCCAGAAGCGTAGTCTTTGACAGGATTAGCTATCCCCCTCTTATTCTGGCATTCTGCAGTTCAGTCCCCCGATATGGCCCTTTACACATATACCCATGCATATGTAGTGTAGCTCCTTGCTTGCGAGTACTTTGGATGAGTACTCACGGTTGCCTTTCTCCCTCTTTTCCCCCTTTCCCTTCTACCTGGTTATCGCAACCAGATGCCGGAGCCCAGGAGCCAGACACCACCGTCGACGACGACTCCTACTACACCGGAGGTGCCTACTACTACGTGCAGCCCGCTGACGACGACCAGGAGTAGTTAGGAGGATCCCAGGCAGGAGGCCTGCGCCTCTTTCGATCTGTATCCCAGTTTGTGCTAGCCTTCTTAAGGCAAACTTGTTTAACTTATGTCTGTACTCAGATATTGTTGCTTCCGCTGACTCGTCTATGATCGAGCACTTGTATTCGAGCCCTCGAGGCCCCTGGCTTGTATTATGATGCTTGTATGACTTATTTATGTTTTAGAGTTGTGTTGTGATATCTTCCCGTGAGTCCCTGATCTTGATCATACACGTTTGCGTGCATGATTAGTGTACGATCAAAACGGGGGCGTCACAAGTTGGTATCAGAGCCAACTGCCTGTAGGAATCCCCTTCCACACTCCTTGGCCGAAGTCGAGTCTAGACATTGCAAAACTTTTTACTAACATGGCTGTGTGTCTCACGGGCCCACGTCGCCATTGGGTGGTACTAGGATCTTTTACTCCTCGACCTTTACTCTGGGACTCTGAACTCTCTTCTACTCGGGTTAAATGAATTTACTAACTCTAACACTAGGATCCCGTGACCACATTCACCCCAAAGTTGGATAAGCCATAGTTATTTCTTAGAATAGTACTTTGAACAATTCTCACACTGTCATTTGACTCCTTTGAAACATCTTTGCTTTCAGATGGAACCCACGAGGCAGGTCGTGCGCCACACGACAGCCATTGGTGCCTCGGGATCACCTGTTGTGCTAGCTGAGATGATGACCTATCGGGGTTATCGCTGGCACCCTGAGTACACCGTCTACGAGGAGTACCAGGACTTTAACCAGGAGCAGTACCGTGCCATCGTCCACCTCTACTCTCGGGAGTATGACTCCACTACTGTGTTGCACACCGCTCATGGTGTTGGAGTGACCATCGATATGGTTTTCCACGATGCTGCTTATGCTGCTCTGACACGTCTTCGTGGAGAGTATCGGGAGTTGGACACCTCCCCTTTCAGGCACATTGCTATCGCATCTGATGTTGGTGCGGAGGGATACTACACGGCTGCCTACTCCACTGTCACCCGAGAGCCCTTCTACCATCAGAACCTGGTTCTGCATGCTGATGGGCTGGATCGAGCTAACCGAGCTCTTCGCCACGAGTTGTACACCACCCGTCAGCACCTTTACCGTGCTCTGACGCTGTTGCACCCCTTTGTCCGATCTAGAGAGCTGCCCCGTTCTGCGATCTACCCAGCCAGGACTGTGATGCCCCAGGGTGTCGGCTGGCCAGATGTGGGAGGCTACTCTCCCGCACTCGGTCCTCTTCTGCCACCTGAGCGTCAGGTTCTGCACCAGAGTATCCGCGGACCCCAGGTTGCTGACATGGAGTTCCCGATGCGACACTACCAGCTTTCAGGCTACACCAACCTCCATAGTACCTCTTGGGACTGATGTAGGCTTGCTTGTTAGTGTTAGATGCATTCGCCGCGAGCCTGTGTGCCGCCTATGGTGTTGTAGTCTATGTACTGAACTCTGTGTACTGAACTCTATGCATGACCCCTTTTGTAAGTTATGCCGACTATTATGTAGTAGCTATCGTGCTCCTTTCATTATGCATGTTTCATCATGAATGATTCTTGTCTTTGCAAATTTCTCAATGCTGAACAACCCCTGTTATATATTAGCAGGATGGTTAGACCAGATAGTCGTGGTAGTGGTGGCAACGCCCCACCACCGCCTGAGTACATGGCTGGTATGATCCAACAGTTCGAACTGAACCGCCAATTCATGGAAAATATGATGGCTCAGTTTCCTCGCCCCAATATGAACCAGCAGCCAACCCCAGTAACTCTGTAGGATTTCTTGCGCCTTAACCCAACTGTGTACCGCAGCTCAACTCAGCCTCTGGATGCTGATGACTGGCTCCGTGACATCATCTATGAGATGGAGTCTGCCGATGTAGCCCCTGCCAGCTATGTCACCTTTGCTTCCTTCTTACTGAAGGGACCCGCAGCTCAATGGTGGGACAGCCACAGGCGTACTCTGCCAGCTGGAACAATAATCACATGGCCAGACTTCCAAGCTGCTTTCCGTGCCCGCTTCATTCCTCAGGGAGTCATGGACTGGAAGAAGCGTGAGTTCCGCAACCTCACCCAAGGTAACAAAACTGTTGAAGCTTATCAGCGGGAGTTTCTGGACTTGTCTCGCTATGCTGAAGAGGACATTGCAACTGATGCACGCAGACAGGAGAAGTTCCATGATGGCCTTCAAGCTGACATCAAGCTCGCACTTCTAGTGCATGACTTTACTGATTTTGCCACCTTGGTGAACAAGGCCATCAATGTCGAAACTGGTCTGCAGGAATACCAGAGCTCTCACAGGCGCAACGGTGACACGGGCTCATCTTCGGGCCCGCCCTCGCAGAAGCGTAAGATATGGATCCCGAACAACATGTACCGTCCAAATGCGCCTGCCCCAAGGCAGACCTATGCTGCACCTCGTCTGCCTCCTCCACCATCTAGGCAGCCAAGACTTCCAGCTCCACCACCCAGAGCTCCTGTTCCCACTCCCAATAATGGTCTGTGCTACAAGTGTGGTCAACCAGGTCACCTTGCCAGGAATTGCTATCAGAATCAGAACCAGAATCAACTGGCCCTTCTAGCAGCTGGCCGTGGAAACAACCAGCCCCGCAGCAACAATGCCAAGTCTTATGGTCATGTTCATGCCAGCCCCGCAGCAACAATGCCAAGTCTTATGGTCATGGTCATGTTCATGCCAGCCCCGCAGCAACAATGAAGCTCAAGACCAGCCTACTACTGTGATGGGTACACTCCTCGTAAATTCAGTACCAGCATCCGTTTTATTTGATACAGGTGCATCGCATTCATTCATGTCAGAAGATTTTGCATACAAGCACGACATTAAATGTGAGGAGATGAACACCTCGGTAGTGGTCAAAACCCCCGTGGGACAGTGTCAAACCTCCATGGTTGGCATCGACGTCCCCGTGGATATCGAAGGGCTGGAATTCTATGCCTCTCCCATTATCCTGAAGTCGTCTAACATCGACCTCATTTTGGGGATGGATTGGTTGAAAGCGCATACTGCTTCTATAGTTTGCGCCACTAAGACCGTCCATCTACTACACCCTTCAGATGAAATAGTTACTTACCAAGCTCATCTGGTGCAAAATGCCGAGGCAAGGCTCTATGCATTGAATGCATTGTACGCTGCACCACTCAAGGGCATTGAAAACATTCCCATCATGCGTGAATTCCTCGACGTCTTTCCTGAAGAACTTCCAGGGATTCCCCCTGCTAGAGCTCTCGAATTCATCATCGACTTGAAACCAGGCACCACTCCTATAGCCAAGCGACCCTACAAGATGCCGCCGCATGAGCTCCTTGAGCTTAAGGAGGAAATCAACAAATCTCTTCGCAAAGGATTCATCCGCCCAAGTTGCTCTCCTTGGGGAGCACCTTCTCTCTTTGTCAAGAAGAAGGATGGGACAAACCGATTAGTTCAAGACTACCGTCCTATAAACCAAGCTACCATTCAGAATAAATATCCTCTTCCTCGGATCAATGATCTGTATGATCAACTGGTGGGTTCATCAGTGTTCTCTAAGCTCGACTTGAGGTTGGGTTACCACCAGATCCGTGTTCGCGAAGAGGATATCCCAAAGACCGCCTTCGTGACTCGATATGGTTCATACGAGTACACCGTCATGTCTTTCGATTTAACCAATGCTCCAGCCACCTTCTCTCGTCTGATGAACTATATATTCATGGATTACCTCGACAAGTTCGTTGTGGTTTATCTGGATGATATCCTGGTATTTTCCAAGAACGAAGAGGAACATGCTGAACATCTTCGACTTGTGCTGGAAAAGCTACGAGAGCATCAACTATATGCCAAGTTCTCCAAATGTGAATTCTAGCTACCCGAAGTAACCTATCTTGAGCATGTCATCTCTAAGGATGGTATTGCCGTCAACCCTGAATGAGTCTAGTCTATCCTTGATTGGACTCCTCCCAAGAACGTTAAGCAAGTCAGAAGTTTTCTCGGTCTCGCCAGCTATTGCCGTCGATTCGTCGAGAACTTCTCCAAGATCGCCAGGCCTCTGACTAACCTGTTGCATAAGGGCGTCAAGTTCCAATGGACAGACAAATGTCAGGAAAGTTTCCAGGCACTCAAAGACAAGTTGACTTCTGCTCCAGTGCTTGCTCCACCTGATACTAAGAAGGACTTCGTCATTTACTGCGACGCTTCCCGTCAAGGATTAGGCTGTGTCCTAATGCAAGACCGCAAAGTGATTGCTTATGCCTCTCGGCAATTGCGCCCTCATGAAGAGAACTACCCAGTTCACGACCTCGAACTTGCTGCTGTCATTCATGCGCTGAAGCAGTGGCGACATTACCTTCTCGGTAATCGTTGCGAGATCTTCACTGACCACCAAAGTCTGAAGTATCTGTTTACTCAGCCAGACCTGAACCTCCCTCAGCAGAGATGGATGGAGATTGTTGCAGACTTTGACTTGGGTATTTCCTATACGCCAGGCAAGGCTAATGTAATGGCTGATGCCTTGAGCCGCAAGTCTTACTGCAACCACCTCCAGGTTCACAAAGTTCAGCCCTCGCTTGTTGAAGAATTCAGAAAGCTGAACCTCCATATTGTTCCTCCGGGTGCACTCGCTCCCCCTCCTAAGGAGTTTCGCAAGATGAACCTCCGTGTTGTTTCCCAAGGTTCCCTCAATACCCTGGCTGTCGAACCAGATCTCTTGGACTCCATCAAGAGAATACAGGGATATGACTCTGAAGCCCACAAGATTAAGCGCTACCTCGCAGAAGGAAAGCCCTCATTCTTCACTATTGCTGATGATGGCACTTTGTACTTCAAGGGCCGCCTAGTGGTGCCATGTGCAGAGAAAAACCTGGATATGACTCAGGAAGTTATGAAAGAAGCTCATGATACGCCTCTATGTATCCATCTTGGTAGTACAAAGATGTACCAAGACATCCGTCAGAGATTCTGGTGGTCTAATATGAAGCAAGACATTGCTCGTTATGTTGCTGAGTGTGATGTTTACCGTCGTATCAAAGCAGAACATCAAAGGCCTGCCGGAACTCTGCAACCTATCTCTATTCCTGAATGGAAATGGGACCTTGTTGAGATGGACTTCGTCACTGGATTTCCCAAATCGCAGAAAGGTAATGATGCTATTCTTGTCGTCATTGACCGGCTTTCTAAGGTTGCGCATTTTCTGGCTGTCAAAGAAACGATCACTGCTAGTCAGCTGGCAACCCTCTACATGTCCAGAATTGTCTCACTTCACGGTATTCCATTGGTAATCAGTTCAGACCATGGCAGCTTATTCACTTCAAGATTCTGGGCAAGTTTCCAAGAAGCTATGGGAACTCATCTGTCTTTCAGCACTGCCTTTCATCCTCAGTCACAAGGGCAAGTTGAACGCGTCAACCAAGTTCTCGAAGACATGCTTCGAGCTTGTGTTATTTCCTTCGGCAAGAAATGGGAGGAATCTCTCCCGTATGCTGAGTTCTCTTATAATAATAGCTATCAAGCTAGTCTGAAGATGGCCCCCTTCGAAGTGTTATATGGACGAAAGTGCCGAACCCCTCTGAACTGGTCAGAAACTGGAGAACGTCCACTCTTCGGTCCGGATATTATCCAACATGCCGAAGAACAAGTCCGCATTATTCGTGAGAATCTCAAGACTGCTCAGTCACGTCAGAAGAGTCAGTATGACCGTAAACATAAGGACATGGTCTATCAACCTGGCGAAAAGGCTTATCTTCGAGTTACACCAATGAAGGGTGCTCACCGCTCCGGGATCAAGGGCAAGCTAGCTCCTCGCTATATTGGCCCATTCACTATTCTCGAAAGGCATGGAAAAGTGGCATATCAACTTGAACTTCCGCCGAACCTTTCTCAGCTTCACGATGTGTTCCACGTGTCACAGCTCCGCCGTTGCTTCAAGGACCCAATCCGAGCAGTGGACCATGAAGTGGTCGAATTGCAGCAGGACCTCTCCTATAAAGAGCATCCGGTCCGCATTCTTGACCAAGCTGAACGTCGCACACGTCAGAAGGCGATCAAGTTCCTCCAAGTCCAGTGGTCGCACCATTCTGAACATGAAGCCACCTGGGAACGCGAGGATCGCCTACATGATGAATACCCTGCACTGTTTCCTTCTACTTCGTCATTTACTATGACGCTTCCCGTCAAGGATTAGGCTGTGTCCTAATGCAAGACCGTAAAGTGATTGCTTATGCCTCTCGGCAATTGCGCCCTCACGAAGAGAACTACCCAGTTCACGACCTCGAACTTGCTGCTGTCATTCATGCGCTGAAGCAGTGGCGACATTACCTTCTCGGTAATCGTTGCAAGATCTTCACTGACCACCAAAGTCTGAAGTATCTGTTTACTCAGCCAGACCTGAACCTCCGTCAGCAGAGATGGATGGAGATTGTTGCAGACTTTGACTTGGGTATTTCCTATACGCCAGGCAAGGCTAATGTAATGGCTGATGCCTTGAGCCGCAAGTCTTACTGCAACCACCTCCAGGTTCACAAAGTTCAGCCCTCACTTGTTGAAGAATTCAGAAAGCTGAACCTCCATATTGTTCCTCCGGGTGCACTCGCTCCCCCTCCTAAGGAGTTTCGCAAGATGAACCTCCGTGTTGTTTCCGAGGGTTCCCTTAATACCCTGGCTGTCGGACCAGATCTCTTAGACTCCATCAAGAGAATACAGGGATATGACTCTAAAGCCCACAAGATTAAGCGCTTCCTCGCAGAAGGAAAGCCCTCATTCTTCACTATTGCCGATGATGGCACTTTGTACTTCAAGGGCCGCCTAGTGGTGCCATGTGCAGAGAAAAACCTGGATATGACACAGGAGGTTATGAAAGAAGCTCATGATACGCCTTTGTCTATTCATCCCGGTAGTACAAAGATGTACCAAGATATTCGTCAAAGATTCTGGTGGTCTAATATGAAGCAAGACATTGCTCGTTACACTACAAAAAAAAGACACATCCATGACATTTTGGGCCGAACGAATTTTTTTCTGTCATACATATGACACTTTTATGACGATAATTGTGACAAAACCCGGTATCATCATAGATGTGGTGGGCTCCTACTTCTATGACAAAAAACCATGACAGAAAATGGGCTTTTCGTCCTGGGCAGGCCGGAGACGCAGCTGCATGACATTCTTTGTGCCGTCCATGACGGAAAAAACCATGGTAGAAGCGAGGGGGAGGAAAATTTCAGGGAGTTCCCGGTTACGGTGGGTGGTCGGGGGCCGAGCGATGCGCGTTTCTCTCATACACGTACGCGCGTGTGTGCGAGGCATTGGCTCTAACTGAACCCGAGCGAGGCGTTGAGCTCTAACTGAACCCGAGCGATTGCACTGCAGGCTACGCGTTACTGAACCCGAGCGATCGATCGATGGCTGTTAACTGAACCCAATCAAGCGATTCCTTCGCTACTGGTGATAACTGAAGCCGATTGATTAGATGAACAGTGAGCGTTCCGGAAGGGGGGGTGGTTGGATGAACAGTGAGCGGTGGGGTTGCCTCTGGATGAACAGGACCCCGTGGTGTGGAGGGCTGGATGAACAGTAGACGGTGGAGGGGTGCCCGTGGAGGGGTGGTTGAACAGGACCCCGTGGTGTGGAGGGCTGGATGAATAGTAGACAGTGGAGGGGTGCCCGTGGAGGGGTGGTTGAACAGTAGCCGGTGGAGTAGCGCGCGGTGTAGGCTGGATGAATAGGAGCCCGTGGAGGCTGGAGGAGGTCGACGGTAGCCTGTGGAGGCTGGAGGAGGTCGATGGTGGAGATGAACAGTATCCCGTGGAGTCCCGTTTTGCGGTACGCCACACCCCTCCCGATGAACAGGACCCCCGTTTCGACCGTAGGAGGTCTGTTTCCTCCATTTTGTGGTACGCCACACCCCTCCCGATCAACAGGACCCCCGTTTCGACCGTAGGAGGTCCGTTTCGCGGTACGCCACACCCCTCCCGATCAACAGGACCCCCCGTTTCGACCATAGGAGGTCCGTTTCGTCCGTTTTGCGGTACGCCAGACCCCTCCCGATGAACATGATCCCGTTTCGAACGTGGTCGGTCGAACACAAGGCCGTTTCCTCCGTTCTGCGGTACGCCAGGCCTCGTTTCCATCGCCTGTTCCGTCCAAGCCCTCCCGATGAACACGACCACGCATACCGTTCCGACCCAGCCGGTTGGCTCCCACGCGTTCCGTTGCCTCCCGACGAACACGACGCATTCCGTTGCCTCCCCATGAACACGACGCATTCCGTTGCCTCCCCATGAACACGATGACGATGCTGTTTCTCCGTTCCAACCCAGCCATGTCAACGAGCCCTCGCTGTACGTATGCGTGAGTAGGCGTTCAAGACCCCGCCCGTATGTACACATACGTGGCCGTATTTTCTTTCTTGCACCCTGGCCGCTGTACGTACGTGTACATGCTACGTGCGCGCCTCTACTACGACACATGTGCGCCTCTACATCCACTAGTATATATGTACATACACGTTCGCGACCAGAATGACAACACTACGTACGCTTCGACCAGGTGGGTCCCGACTGTCAGGCACTTCCTTGCGTGCGAAGATGTAGCTGGTGGGTCCCAGCAGTCAGGGGGGGCGAATCGTTTTGTTTTTTTGCTAGGACGCACTTCCTTGCATGCGAAGGTGTAGCTGGTGGGTCCCAGCTGTCAAGGGGGAAACGTTTTTTTTTCGCGAAATACGGTGGCCCGTCCGGTGGGTCCCCGCTGTCAGGTGGAGGAATAATTATTTTGCGCGTAATAAGGAGGCACTTCCTTGCTGCGGCCGTGGACCCAGCTGTCAGCGTCTCCACGCACAGTACTCTTCCGATGGAAGTCGGTCATTGACCACATTGACCACGCCACGCCGAGAGCACCACGGCGGTGGACGACGGCGAGGCCTAGGAAGGGGACGACACGGAGGCAGGGAAGACTCGGCAGTTGTTTCCCTCGCGGAGGGGAGTACGACTGTACGAGGGTTTACTGGTTCGTCTGCCATCACCGGAGAATAACAGCAGGTGTGGATGAGTAGAGGGATGGCTAGGCTAGCGATGGGAGTATGGTGGGGCGGTGAGGCCTGCGCGACAGCACAGCCGGCCGAGGGGAGGAGGGAGCAGGCAGTCCCGCCGGCGCTTGTTTGAGCGGCTGGAGCAGGAAGAGCAGAGATTGAAGAAGCACGACGGCCGTTGGATGGACATCCAACAGTCAGTGCTTGTGCGTCAACCTTTTTTTAGGAAAGCCTCAAATCTGTGGAAAACAACATACAGCCCGTCTGCCATTATTTCTAATAATTTACAACCCATTTGCTAATTCTTAAGGTTTTTTTTGAGCCCATATTCTTTTTGTTAGCATTACAGCCCATATTGTGGCCACGGTTAAAAAATTATACGAAAATTTGCATATTTCGGTGCGGTCCGAACTGTTTTTAATCCCGAAATTTCGACTCACATTCAAACTGATTTTAAAAATAAATGTATATCAATATAAAATCCAACAACACGCATAAAAATTAATGTAATTTAAAATCTTGAAATGAAAAAAAAGATATTTGAAACTAATTGCCAGTTTGATGTGTTTTAAAAATGTACAACCCATTTCTCATTACTGATGGGCCATTTTCTCGGCTAACTGAATGAAAGCTCTCCTCGTCTTGAAAGATTTGCAGCCCAACAGGCCTAACAAAGCGACTTACTTGGCAAATCACAAAAAAACTGGGCTGTGGCCGTGGACCCAGCTGTCAGCCTCTCCACGTACAGTACTCTTCCGATGGAAGTCGTTCCTTGACCATGTTGACCACACCGCGCGAAGAGCACCACGGCGGTGGAAGACGGCGAGGCCTAGGAAGGGGACTACGTGGAGCCGGGGAAGACGCGGCAGTGGAAGCCCGTGCGGAGAGGAGTACGAGGGTTCACTGGTTCGACTGCGGTGTGAGGCTGCCGTCGCCGCAGGGCCTGGCCAGCGGTGGGAATAGTAGGGGGCGGTGAGGCCTCTACGGCAGCACAGCCGGCCACGGGAGGCAGGAGCATGCGGCATGACCGGCGCTGCTTTGGGCGGCTGGAGCAAGAAGACCAGAGGTTGAAGAAGCACTATGGCCGTTGGATGGACATCGTACGGTCACTGGAGCTAGAATCGTTCATATTGACTAAGTTGACAAAGCCCTTCGTCCCCGTCAACTTAGTAGGCCCACAAGTCAGCCTCCCACCAAGGTGGGTCCCAGCTAGCCGGGGGAGTATTCATTTTTTTGTGCGTAATAAGGAGGCACTTCCGGTGGGTCCGAGCTGACAGCAGGGGGAACGTTTTTTTCGCGAAATACGGTGGCCCGTCCGGTGGGTCCCAGCAGTCAGGGGGAAACGATTTTTTTCGCAAAATACTGGTGGCCCGTCCGGTGGGTCCCCGCTGTCAGGTGGAGGAATAATTATTTTCCGCGTAATAAGGAGGCACTTCCTTGCGGCTGCCGTGGACCCAGCTGTCAGCCTCTCCACGTACAGTACTCTTCCGATGGAAGTCGGTCGTTGACCACATTGACCACGCCGTGCTGAGAGCACCACGGCGGTGGACGACGACGAGGCCTAGGAAGGGGATGACGCGGAGCCGGGCAAGACGCGGCAGTGGATGCCCACGCGGAGAGGAGTACAAGCGTTCACTGGTTCGGCTGCGGTGTGAGGCTGCCGTCGCCGCAGAATAACAGGGGGTGTGGGTGAGTGGAGGGATGGCCTGGCCAGTGGTGGGAGTAGTATGGGGGCGGTGAGGCCTCCGCGGTAGCACAGCCGGCCACGGGAGGCAGGAGCAGGCGGCACGACCGGCGCTGCTTTGGGCGGCTGGAGCAAGAAGACCAGAGGTTGAAGAAGCACTATGGCCGTTGGATGGACATCATACGATCACTAGAGTATTGACTAAGTTGACAAAACCCTCCGTCCCCGTCAACTTAGTAGGCCCACAAGTCAGCCCAACAATATGGTGGGTCCCAGCTAGCAGGGGGTATTCAATTTTTTGGGCGTAATAAGGAGGCATTTCCTTGCGTGCGAAGATATAGCTGGTGGGTCCAACCTGTCAGCGGGGGGAACATTTTTTTCGTGAAATACAAAGGCCCTTCCTGTGGGTCCTAGCTGTCAGGTGGAGGAATCATTATTTTGCGCGTAATAAGGAGGCATTTCCTTGTGTGCGGCCGTGGACCCAGCTGTCAGCCTCTCCACGTACAGTCCATTTCTGATGGATGTCGTTCATTGACCACATTGACCAGGCCGCGCCGAGAGCACCAGGGCGGTGGACGACGGCGAGGCCTAGGAAGGGAACGACATGGAGCCAGGGAATACTCGTCAGTTGTCCCCCACGGAGGAGTACGAGGGTTTACTGGTTCGTCTGCCGTCGCCGGAGAATAACAGCATGTGTGGGTGAGTAGAGGGATGGCTAGGCCAGCGATGGGAGTACGGTGGGGCCGTGAGGCCTGCGCGGCAACATAGCCGGCCGCGGGAGGAGGGAGTAGGCAGTCCCGCCGGCGCTTGTTTGAGCGGCTGGAGCATGAAGAGCAGAGATTGAAGAAGCACGACAGCCGTTGGATGGACATCCAACAGTCACTGCTCTCGTGTGTTGACTAAGTTGACAGGGCGTTGCGTGTGTGTCAACCTTTTTTTTGAAAGCATACGCGTCAACCTGTAGTAGGCGCACAAGTCAGCCTCAAATCTGTGGAAAACAGCATACAACCCATCTGCCATTATTTCTAATAATTTACAACCCATTTGCTAATTCTTAAGAATTTTTTTGGAGCCCATCTTCTTTTTGTTAGCATTACACCCCATATTGTGGCCACGGTTAAAAAGTATACGAAATTTTGCATATTTCGGTGCGGTCAACTGTTTTTAATCTAGAAATATCGATTCTCATTCAAACTATTTTGAAAAATAATTTATATAAATATAAAATCCAAATAATTGTCCACGCATAAAAATCAATGGAATTTAAGATCTTGTAATGAAAAAAAATTGAAACTAATTCCCGGTTTGATGTGTTTTAAAAATGTACAGCCCATTTCTGGGCAAACCGAATGAAACTCTCCTCGTCTTGAAAGATTTGCAGCCCAGCAAGGCCGATAAAGCAAGTAGGCCTTGTTTGGGTATTTCTTAAAAAAAATAGAACTGGGCTAGCCATTTTCAACAAGAAAAAAACACAACTGGGCTCATGATGTGGTAAACATAAATAAAACCCTGGCTAGACGGGCCACAACCCCCGCACAGCCCCGTTGTTACCCTGATCCGTCCCTAAAACTAGTATAAATAACAACTGCTTGTTCCTCAAAAAAAACTGCGCGACTTGCTGGGTCCCTGGTGTCAACCGCTCGTAGTGTAATTCTCTCGTTTATTGACTACGTTGACAATGGCGTGAGCCCCAGATGTCCAACCATTAGGAGGAACCATATTTTTAGGCTTGTACTATAGAGGCACTTGCTTGCGTACTACCATGACGCTGGTGGGTCCCTACTGTCATCCTCTCCACGTACAGTCATCTCCTTGTTCCTCTCGGTTGTTGACGACGTTGACAACGCAAGAGGGCGGCGCACCGCGCACGGCGAGCGAACCAAGGCCGCAAGGCGGAGGACGAAGGCGAGGCCTCGGACGGAACGAACAGGAGCCGTTGAAGATGCGCCGGTCCAGTCGCAGGCAAAGGGGAGTACGAGGGTTGACTGGTTCGGGCGCGGGTGCGTGTTGGGGCTGACGTCGCGGGAGAATAACAGGACGTGTGGGGGAATAGAGGGAGGGACTGGCCAACGTTGGAGGGTACGTACGGTAGGGCGGCAGAGGCGCAGCCAGCCATGGGAGGCGGGAGCAGGCGGAGCCGATGGGGTGGTTTGGTTTGGGCGGCTGGAGGAAGAAGAAGACAAGAGATAGAAGATACACGACAGATGTTGGATGTCAATCCAACGGCTGGTAGGCAGAATCGTTTGTTGACTGGCTAGTAAGTCGACACCACCTTGGATAGGCTATTTCCTCGCGGGTCCCAAATGTCAGAATCCAAATCTTTCACGGTCATGCAACCTTTCCTATGAAAATTTACAGCCCATTTGATGTGCTAGTTCGAAATAAGTTTGTGGGTGCTGGTGGGGGCTAATCACTTGGCTTCTGTAATGCACAGTGAGCTCAAGCAGCCGGCGAGAGTGATGTTATTTCCCTTGGTTGGGATTTGTTACAATATTTCAGTCTAAATTAAACGAATGGCAAGCCATTTGCCTTGTTTCAAAGAAAATATGACAGTCATAGCCGAGTTGAAAAGGGCAGGAACATCTAACTCCAGCTTACAAACTGTACAAAAGCACGAGGGTTAATTGTTCATCAGGTTTACAAAAAAAACCAGATTGAAAAGGGCAACAACATCTAACTCCAGCACTGTTTTCGGCAGTCACAGTCAAATGGATCGGTTAGGTCCATAGAATGAACATCCTGGGTCGTAAAATTTACTGGATTATGACCACAATATGTTGTAAATAGAAGCCCGGCACGTTCAGAAGCTCTTTTGCCCACCTGAAACTCCTTTTTTTGCTCTTCGACATACCCATCCGTCAAAACCATGCTGCTGATAAACTTAAGCCTGATGGACAATAGTAACCTCGCATTCAGCAGGAAGAATGTGACAAATCTTGTGTTTGCACAGTTGGCTACATATCGTTCTAGCGTTATTGTCTTCAATCGAATCTCATGAGAAGTGAGAAATCCCGATGCTTACGAATCCACCAATTGGTTATAACTTTCTTACCCCGTCCTGTTGCCTAGATAGACATGAAGATTGAAAACAGTTAAGGTCTAAAAGAAGAGTGTCGAAAGAGCAACAGCTGAACGGTTAATTCTAGTACACTATATGCGGGCTTCCAATGTGCGTGAAATTATCACCTTTATATACAACTTCTCCAGACATGGAAAGCATTGCAGCAAGCCAATAATCTTGTTCAGATCAAAACTATTCATTTGGATATATAAGATCTTGACAGAATCCAACACCATTGATAGGCCATCCATGGAGAAACTCTTCATTGAGCATAGAACATAATATTAGTACAAAATGTGTACTCCAAGATGATATATAAATTATGTGCAGAAATTTAAAATGCAGCTTATGGTTACAAGTGTAGATGATAATATAAAGTACCTGAAGAACTGTGGAGTCAAAACACCATATTGAAATGAGCATAAAGATCATGTATTACACCCAAGGTCTCCAGTTTAGGCGCAGAGAGGACGGTTATTTGCAACGGTGAATAACTAGAATCAAGGATCAACCTTTGAAGTGAAGGGGCATCTTGGATGATGAGCTGCCTTCCGTCAAAACAAATTCCAATTCTTACAAGGTTAGGTGACTTTATTTGGAGACAACCGATTCCAGCTGTGAAAACAAGCACCAAGCACTCCAGTGCAGGGCAACTGGAGTGGATGATGCTGTGCAATGAGGCCTCCGATATACGAACCCGCACAAGTGAAAGTTTCTTGAGAAATGGGAGTCGAAGGTTTAGTACCAGATTGTCTGGTAGGTAGCACAGCGCAAAGGTGGCGGTGTGGAGAGAGAACGAAAACAGCGAGATGGACATCGGTGCTGAGGGCACAAGTTCATGGCGTTCGGTATGTGGTATGTGATTTCCAGGGGAATAGTAGAACTCAAGCAGCTGTAGTTCTGTGAATTCAGGGGATTTCAGCCAGGCGTCCACCGTGCAGGGCATGGTATGCTTGCTCAGGTAGCATGACGGGATCCAGAGGCTTTGAACGGAGCCCTGGTGGGAGGAGATGATGGCTCTGGGGATTTCAAAATCATTGAAGAGAGATAGCTGACGACAGTCGAGATTAAGGGGCACGACGCGCCATAGAGGGCGCCACCGAATTGAGAGGACTTGGGTGCGACAGCAATCCTTGGTGGGGAGAAGCGAGATGATCTCCCCAAGGACGGCGTCCGGGAGATCGCTGATGCGGTCCACCCGAGATTCTATGGGTTCCTGGGATCTGGTGGGGGCGGGGTCTCCGCTTCTCCCCGCGCTGCCGGGTGCGGGATCTACAACAGGCGTCGCCGCTGGCGGGAGCCTCATCTTCTTGGCGCTGGGGTCAGCCGACTCCATTTTCCTCGAGGGCGTCGCGCTCACGGATTTGAGAAGAGTAACGAATGACGAGCCTAGTTGTAGTGCGAGCGAAGAAGAAGGGGAGCTGGGGGTTTTCTGTAGGAGTGAGGAAGAAGGGGAGCTGGGGTTTTCTTTAGGAGTGAGGTGAGGAATTTGGGGGTACGAGTGGAGCGAGCTGACGTGAGGTGGGTGGGAGCGAGGAGGAAGAAGAGCACCCAGTGTGGATGGGCTTTTGAATTGATTTTACTATTTACTAGTGTGGATGGGCTGTTTTGTCTTGGGCCCAGAGAAACAATTACTACTAGTACAGTGGAGACACTCTACAGCTACCCAGAAAAACAATTACTACTAGTACACTGGAGACACTCTACCGCTTCTGGCTCCTCCTAGGTCATTGAAACGTCTCCCTCTACTGAATGCCGTTATACTTTTGTTCACCGACATGCGGGCCATGCAGCGAGCGGGCCCAAATGCCATCCACCAAATTATAAGGCAGTATGCAGGCGGAGAGTCACCCCGGTCGTAGCGCGGCAGTAACGAGCCGTCGTATCACAAAACCGCACCTCCCCGCAGTCTAAGTTTGATGGACGAAGCAACCATCATTTCACTCTTCGCTGAATCCCCTTCTCCCTCGGACTATCCTTCTCCCTCACCGTCTTCAAGAAAGGCAACACTCGCACCTGCCACTGTTCTTCTCTCCGAACAAAGGGAAGGTAAGCGGATCCGTCATGTTGGTATATTTTCGTTCAGAGAAAAAAAAGAACTTTTGCAAAGCAGTAACCGATCCTCACTCTCTTTTTTGTTTCATTGTCATTGCGATTGTGTTTTCCTTCCAGTGGTCTCCTAGTATTCGTCAGTTTCATGATGGGCCAAGGAGAACCAGGCAAAGATCTTCCGATATTGGTGCAGACGCGGGAGGCTGATCCCCACGAGACAGAGAGCTCCAAGAAGATGGAGGCAACCACCGAGCTGACCCCAGATACGCTCACAGCCACTACTGAGATGGTCAATGCCCCGTTTGAGGTTACAGCCCCT